>NW_027185274.1:3315000-3742500 GCF_022577435.1 Embiotoca jacksoni
AATAACCAGAGCTGTACGGACAGATGTGCATTCATGTAGGATCTCATCATTCATTGTAAAAAAGCTGACTGAAAATAGGTTTTCAGGGCATCTAAATTAGTGAGAACATCCCATCATCTGCTCCTACATTACCATCATATCATATCTCACCATGTAGGAGCTGAATGTTAAAACAGTACTGTTTCGGGTTATTATTGAAACGCTGCACATTTCCTGGCCATTTTCAGCCGTCCATCTGTCACTCATCAATCACTGCTCAGCCTTATCATAGCTGTGACAGGCTGCCTGGTCCCTGGTGTGTTCTCACATTTCTCCACCCCTTCAATATCCCTGCACTCTGGTGTATGCAAATTACCGCTTCATGCTGGGGCACGGGCTAATGGCAGGACAAATAAAAAACCTTCCGGTAATTCTGCTTTCAGCGCAACCGATAGCTCCATTGATGCAGTTTCTTGCTGAGTGTCATTGGCTCATTTTAGCACCAAGGACAGCGCCAGCCGCTCGCTTGGTGTCTGCCTGTGTGTAACTCGTCTGTTGTCTCGCTCCTTTTCGGTGAGTGTGCAACAAATCTAAAGGAGAATAAAAAGCACTCTTCGCCATCAAAACAACAGCAGTGACGCCGCTTTCAAAACATTTATAATAATCTAGGATGCATCAGCTCATATTAAATAGGCTTCATAATACAGCGTGCTATACAAGACTAAATGTTTGGTATCAAGTTCTTTCTGCTTTAGAGACAGATAATGACTCATATTTCAGTGAGCATGAAAAGAAAGTAGCAGTGGCTTTGATAATAGCAGAGCAAAAATAATCTAAGGTAGAAGCCAGGCAGACCTCGTCACCACCCGTCTTAACCACTGCAGAAGGCTGACGGACTTTGTAGCATCTGCAGGCAGGTTGTACTAACACCAGGGCCACTGACTCTCCTCCTGCTGATGGGGTTTTAGCTGCCAAAAAGCCTGGAGCATACTGAGTCTGTACATCTACAGCTGGAGAAGAAAACGTGTATCTTGCTTTTAAATGTGTGTGTGTGTGTTCATTTGTTTGCTTGCGTACGTGAACGTTTGGGTGTTTGGATTTAAGCTCGGCCAGCTTCCGCTCAGCCTGTAAGTGGCTAGCATATGGGATGACAACTGTTGCCTTCATGGGGAAATGGACGGATTAATTGAAATTGAGCACAGATAGGAGAACAGACACGCGAGTGATGAGCACTTAACACAATCATCAAGGCAAAAATCACACAGGGACCGCTGGTGTGTTTGTGAGCTGCACGCTTGTGTGTTTGGGCTTTGTGTCGGGCTTTGAGGGATTTTAGATTAATGAAGAAAATAACAATTACTGTGTGATTAATATGTGTGTACCAGCAGCCCAATACCTGTGGATAATCACCAACCTCGCAGACCATTAGCAAATACATAGTGCTGACAGTTTATAATGGGGTTATGTGTGCATACTGACAATGAGGAGCATGTGTTGTTGCTCACAGTGCTGAAACAGGCAACTAATGCTCATGCAGGGCTGACCTGAATATGGAGCTGCCCTTAGCAGGGGAAGTAGCCTTAACCCAGCTCCAAATGCACAGACATGTGGGCAAGCAAGCATCACAACAGGACCAACACTACCATTCAGAAAGTGTCTCGTTTTACAGTTTTAACTGACATCCATGTGGTCCCTTATTCCATAAAGGAATAACTCAACGTCCTGGGAAATTCACTTACCAAACGTTGTTGCAGATATTAAATCAATATCCCTCTCATTATTGTACACTAAATAGAAAAGGCTGTTAAGTTTAATGTAAATATAAAGACTGGAAACAGGGGAACACAGGCAGGCATCCCAAAGGTAACAAAATCCATCTCCAAGCACCTCTAAAGATCACTTATGAACACATTACACCTTGTTTGTTCAATCCATAAAAGAGACACTGTAAAACCTATAATTTATAGTTTTATGAGGGATTCTTTCTCGGGTAAGATCGGTAACATCCTAGTCGCCGCTCATTCCCTGGCAACCGCTCTAGGGCGACAAATAATCCCACTAATTACTAAACATTAAACTATTCCTCTAACGTCACATTTAACTTTACTTTCAATAAAGCCAGATGCATATAAGCTGCTATTAAATATACTGAAGGTTGCAAAAAAGTGTATATAAATGAATGCAGAATTCATATTTGTCAGTGTATTAGAGAATTGTGTTCAATAACAATCTATTTTCCTTCCTTTTGACCTGCATGTTGCAGGTAAAGGCTTCAACTCCCTGCAAATCTGTATCGGATATGAAGGTTTAGGTCATGTATGGTCAGACAGATGACCACGGTCTCACAAAGTAACCCAAACTGAAAGCAGAGCTCTCTCTAAGTTACTCAGCCACTCTTTCTCGGTCTGCATGTCCAATCCAACAGTCTGCACTCAAGTCAGAGTGCTGCACTTGTCAAGTGTGAAGATTTATGAGTCACGGAGACAAAGATCTGTAACTTTTTCTCTGACCCTCTCTCTTCTCTGGGCCTGTAATTCTCTCTATTTTCTCCCTTTCATCATTTCCTCTGAGGTCAACCAGACCCAGCTGGTGGAGAGGGACAGGTCAAGCACTATCGGTCTGTGTAACCCTTTGCTACTCATCAGTGTGTGTGTGTGTGTGTGTGTGTGTGTGTGTGTGTGTGTGTGTGTGTGTGTGTGTGTGTGTGTGTGTGTGTGTCTCACTGTGTCATCATCTAGCACTGAAAAATAGAAGCGAGTCCACTGGTGAGATTGGAGTAGAGGTAAGTGATTGGAAAACAGCAGCAAATGGATGGAAGGAGGCTTGAATAGGATGGCAGAAGAAGTCCCTTGAATATCCTAGAGAGCTCTTGTATGTTTGTGTGTGTGTGTGTGTGTGTGTGTGTGTGTGTGTGTGTGTGTGTGTGTGTGTGTGTGTGTGTGTGTGTGTGTGTGTGTGTGTGTGGTGTCTATTGCATGCACCGTAGGCGATGAGAGCAAATCAACAGGGTATGATGGTAAGAGCCAGACAAGTCACTTTAAACAACTTAACAAACTTGATTATTCAGAAGTACAAAAAAGCGCACACACACACACACACACACACACACACACACACACACACACACACACGCAATTATACACCATAAGTTAATAATTACTTGAAAGTCAGTGGGAGCTGAAAGTCACCAGCTAGCCTTGATTGTTTTATAATTATTTGAGTTTAACTTGTTAAAGTTAGAGAGTAAAAAAAAGAAGAAATAAATGATAACGCCAAATATATGTAGACACCCCTTTGATATACACTTCTCTTTGCCATAACATTGACAACTCGTGAAATAATTGAGTCCGAGTAAACGAGTGGTAGTGGCTATATATGCATGCGCACATAAAAAGAACCCTGTCCCTATATGTGTGTGTACTTTAAGTATTGTTTGGCTTTCATGGTTAGCATACACCAACCCAGTTCCACGGCAAAGTGTGAAATAGACACGCTGGTCCACGACAACAAAACGTGAAATAGACACGCTTTGGGAAGCGTTTTGAAAGTGTGAAAACTTACACGCACGTAAATGTTATGTGACGTAGGATCATGTTAACAAGTTCCTGCAACACAGGCAACAAAGGACATGTTTTACCAGCAGCAGCAGGCAGGGAGGGTGGTGGTGGTGGTGTTGGTAGTGGTGGTGGTGGTGGGGGGGGGGGGGGGGGGGGGGCTTGTTGATGACAGTCACGGACTGCCATGGGTAGACGATGAGGTTAGAATCCAGGAGGGTGACAATGTTTCTAACCCCAACCATGTTTTCTCTCCCGACCCCCAACCACATGTTAGCTATAACTTTCATTTTCCAGTAAATTATGTGGCTGTACACATGAACTTGGTTTCATTTTCATCCACTATAGGAAAATGCGCAACTTTCACACCTAGACAGGCCAAAGCTAAGCTATTTCTCGTTTTGATACCGGGTGGCATACAGTGATATATACATACAATGTTTTCAACTTGGAAACAGAGAAAGGCCCTTTCATATCAATATTGTGGAGGAACTTGACCTCCAATACTAATCCCGTCTTGTCAGAAGACTGAAGGCTGTAATGGCAGCATATTACTGTCCATATAGTTTTAAAATAACATGTTCAGTGATCACATATCAGTGCAGTACTTGGGTGTCCATATACCTTTGGACATGTAGTGTAGACCATACAAATAAAGGCATCTCTTGATCAATTTAATATAGTTATGGGTGTTGCTTTCACAGCTTTACTTGGATTTCCTTCTTTGTAAAACAAATACTGCCGTTGGTTGATTTTATGACTTTTTTAGGCTTGTTTAACTCTGTTTTAGTGATTACTATCATCAATAATGTTATGAAGTATTTGCCTCTCCCAACCACAGTGACCGTTGTTCATCTAAAGTAGCCTTAATAAAACATCACTCGGTTTTTATGTTGAGAAAGATAAGATGTCTTTAAAGTGGCCCCCAAAGAAGTGGATATTTGAACATCTATGATTCCATAACAGAGCAAACTTCTGCTGATGAATATCAAAAGCTCCAAAGCAGTGTTTTTGCAAATGGCTTTCTTTTAAGGTCAACACCGACCGTTCCCCAGTCTGCCTATTACTTCCTTCGCTCTCTCCAAACACATCTAAAAAAACACTGGAGACTGACTTAATTCTGCCAAAACCACTCCAGCCTGGTCTCTGATCAAATCCTCTCTCTCTATCTGTCTGTAGGGCAAATCAATGGGCCCGGGCTGCCTGAATATCTGCTGCCAACTATGGTCAGCCGTGACCACTCAAAGGAAAAGGAAGGAGGAAGATGAGACACCTACTCACTGCATGCTGTACCCAGTTACTGAACTACATGCTCTCTCACACACACACACACACACACACACTGTGACAACCCCAAACCCCCACCCTCTACATCTGGAAATACAACAGAGTTAAAACACAGGAGGCAGAACAAAAGGAGTCGGATATTGTATACATAGTGTGAAGATAGTGGACGATGGAAGTGTAAAGTTGAAGTGTGGATTAATGTAGATAATGATAGCTTTCTGAGACTTTACTTCCTTTCATATGTGGCTTTCTGTTTAAAGTAGACAATAAACACCCACTCAACACTACTCCACACTCATCCCATACTTAACACTGAGGCAGAGAGGAAAGGCTTGATTTCTCATTAGCAGCAAAAAAAATCAGCATTTGTTCGCTCATGAGCAAAATTCAACATGCTGTAAGCAACTGTTATTCTGTTATCACACAGCTTGCTGCAGATCTGGTATCAGGGCTCGTGGGATCACAGGAACCCTCCATCTCCTCCTTGTTTGAAGAAAATAGCTTAAACTTATCCGCGCCGACTCGATCTTCTGTCTCTGATGGCTGCTGGACTGTGCTGCGATCAGCTGCCTGGCGCGCCTCCACCGCCGCCGCCGCTACTAAGCCCTCTTGCTTCTCAAATGGCATAGGGCTGTGCAGAGCTTTGAAAAAGGAGGAGAAGGAGTAAAAAAAAAAAAAAAATATCTGTGATGTTCCTCCATGTCGCTGAGCCTTGCCCCCCTGGCCGCGTTAGGCCGGACAGGATTTGTGCACATCCTGTGTCACAGCCTCGTTGGAGGATTTATAGAGTGCTCCCATAATGCACTTCCTCTCTGCAAAGAGGGGGGGACATAAATCTGCCTCTTGTTTTTGTCGCCCCTCTTTTTTATTTGCTAATGGGATCCTCAAACGACTATCCCCTTGGCTTTCTTTATCCCACGTACACACCAACAAAAGCACTGGATCACACACGCAGCCACACACATACATCAGCCCTATATATTGTGGCATAAATTATGACCCGTGTCAATTAATCCTGCAACTTCATAGCACACATCCAAGCAGCAGTGGCCTACCTTGTTTCAAAGAGGCCTCGTCCACCGGCTGAATATTGCATTCTAACTGTTTGCGTGCTTCCTGACAGAAAGAATGTACAGTGTATTTATCTGGATATAATAAAGCAGCAAAAAGGTTCCACCAACAAAGAGTTACACAGTGGGTAGCAGAATTAAAATACACTGTGCTGGTAATGAGCTATCTAAATTCAGACTTCATATTGCTTGGAATTACACAAAAGCGGGGCTCCGGGCAGGACTGGCAAATACTATAGCTCTTTCTGCTTAGCTGCCAGAAGATTCTCCCTGTTGAGCAGCGACACGGTCGGTCCTGGGGAAATCGTTTGAGCCACAGTGTGTATCTGCGAATGCAATAATTCCTTTGTAAACGACATCAACTCCATGCCCATTTTTGCATGCTTGGCGGCTGTCAACATGTTGGATGCACTCTATCACTCTCCCTGCGCGTGTGTGCATGCACACACACACACACACACACACACACACACACACACACACTCACTCACTCATATGGTAACGCTCCAAGCTCTGATTACTGACAACTGTGAAACATACCAAGTAGCTACACACATTTAGAGACACACGTGTGTATGCTGAGTCTGCTTGCATCATTCGAGGGTGTCGGTGATTAAAGGCACTCGCACTTCCACGCTTTCCTGGAATGAAACGGTGGCTAAACAGAAAATGACAGGAGCAGCGACACTTCAAAGTTATCTGGAAAACAGCTCCGCATATTGGCGATACAGAGGTAGATCTTTCAGAATACTTGACACCGCTGCTATTTCTAAATATGCAACCGGAGAGGCAGATTCAGGGGGTGAGAAATGGGGAAACGCCGCTTCTCTGAGGGGTTCGGCTTCCTGCCAGCTGTTTCAAGAAACAGGAAAAGGTGGTGAGGGTCAGTGCAGCAACAGATAGAAGATTGTGGAAACAATGGACTCTTATTTTCCCCTGGATTTAACTGCACCGTATAGTGACCCTGGGGAATCAATTAGGAACCATGGTGTGCTTGGTTTTTCTACCCCCATTGACTTGGCAGTAATTTGTTTACTTCACAGCTAAGCTCTGGATAAAAAAACAACAACAACAACAAAATCTGGTGCAACTATCCTGTTCTTTCTGGCCATATTTTATATGTATAAACTCATACCCAGTATTCCCTAATGGGTGACACATGAATTGAGTGAATTTGCAGGCACTGTATGTGATAGTTACCTCATTGTTGCTTGCAAGTAAAGTAAATGAAAGTGCATATCAGGCGAAGCTTTGACCTGCAGGCCAGGACAAAGGTCATTGTATTAGCATACGTTTTCCCTCCACACTCATGCGACACAGACTGCAGCCAGCCGACCAGCAGGGAGGCTCTTCCCCGTGTCAGGAGGACCAACAGCTTATCACAGTTATTCTGTCTCCCGGCTGCCAGACCGAACTGACAGGTGTCACCTTGTTATTTCGCTGCGTAAAGAGCCAGTCTCGGTCTACAGGGAGTTGATTAGCACGAACCTGTTGCCTGCATTTACCCAGCTTACCTACGGCACATGCCAGTCTCACTGGAGGATAGAACAGTCCCGCAGCAGTGGGGATACTGGCAAGACCTAAAATTAGCTCGGCGGTGAGGCAAAGCTGCCGACAGTATGCTGCACATTTATGACATCTGGATGTCATTATCATATATCTGTAGTTTTGGGGATTACTTGTCACATGAATTTGGATGAGCTAAATCCAGCAGTGAATTGAATTAGTGTGTTGATGAATCCCACCTATGATTCATTTGTACATGAAGTACATGATTTTAGATTGCTTTGCAAAAGTTTGGGTGGATTTTGAAAGCTGATCTGTAAAGAAATTAGCTGTGGCTGAACTTTTAAGTCACTGATAAATCTGTAAATATAATTCCCTGTGAGATTAACCTGGGTGCTGCCAGGTCGCCTGTAGAGGACATTTGCATCCACAGTCACAGATGTTGTCATATTTATATGTTTTTCAAGCTTTGGGAGAGATTTACTCGCACTCCCAACCCGGGACTTTCCTCTCCATAAGCGAGTTGTGGGGATCTCTTACAACATGGGTGTTCACATATAGTTTATCATGGGCACTAAATGGTTTAATGATAATTATACTTTCAAATATACTCTAATATACATATGGAAGACCCTAAATGCAACATCTTTGCAGGTTTTTGGCTTAATAGGTTCTAAAACTCCACAGATCAACTGCTCCACTTTAATCCTACCGACCTCTCCTGTCGGTCACAAACAACAGGAAAGACCCACAGGCTTGTAACGTGTTTCTCCTACATCCAGCCCTTTACAAAATAACATGAGTAATGCAGCAATAAATGTGATGATCATAAACCGCAACAAAAGTCCCTCAATCAATATCAAAGTGATGCCATGTGAGAATAAGCCAAAATAAGGTCACTGTAAGCTCTTTATTGAGCACCGCAGAAAAAACTCCAAGTCTCCATAGAAGTACTGTAGTGATACCGTGGAAGATAAAACAAATACATTCAAGTGCCATCAGAGGCTACAGTTATTTAGTTAAGTCTCCACAAGACCAAATAGGGAATAAAAGCCCTTTCCTTAAGTAAAGAACATCCAAACAGAGAGACTGTAATCAGCGGTTAGTTGTCTGTATCTGATGGACATCCTCATGCATCCACACACAGCATCACAGTTGTAATAAAGCCGTAGCGCACACACAGATCCGCACCACGCAGAGCCAGCTGCGCTTCACCTACCGTACCTTTGGTGTGAGCGGCGCTCAGCCCCAGAGCCACCACAGCCAACACGCCGGCAATTCTCAGCATCTTCTCGGTGGAGATTCAGCCCGGGAAAGGAGAGGGACTACGGCGACCTCTTTCCTCTTCTCTTTCTCACTCTGGTCTTTTTTCCCCCTCCGTTCTCTCTTCCTCTCCTTCTCCTTGCCGCCCTCTCCCTCTTATTTCACCGCCTCAGGTTCTCTCCTCTCTTGAAAAGCAGTGTGGAAACAGTTCACTGATACGTGGGACAAGACGGGCGACCGTGGAGTGGAAGAAGGACAAACACGGGTACCCGCAACAGCACCTCGCCGCACGGCACCGCGCGCGTCTCACCGCAGGTTTGTGTGGACGGTCGAGGGGAAGCAGCTCCAAGTGGGTTTTCTGCTGAGACGGGACCGGAGAGCGGCGCACCCCGGGACCAGACCGTGTAACGTCACGGAGAGAGATGGATTCAGGCGCTTTTTTTTTTTTCCCTCTCAGTCTCTCTCTCTCTCTCTCTCTCTCTCTCTCTCTCTTTCTCTCATCCACCGCCCTCCCTTCTCTCCTCCTCCCATCTCCTATCTCAGGAGCATCCCAGCCCACTCCAACGCTGAGCACAGATTCATAACGCAAAAAAAAAAAAAAAAAAAAGAGTTTGAAGAGCATAGAGCACCTTGTTTTAACTTAATTCATGAACACATCCCTAAATTTCAAAAACATCAGAATATTAAATGCTTAAAAAACAACATTACTGGTGTTGTGCATTGACAAAAAAAAAATCAAACTGTTTTATCATATAGATGCACCATAAATCCAGTAGATAACACATAGTTTATATTATAATGTTAAAATCTGCAGATAAAATGCTGTACAATTAATTCAGAGTAGCCTAATACAGACACATGTGTGATTTAAATACACTGTATTTTGTTACTTGCCTGAGGATGCAATGAATCTTAATATTGCTCATGCAGAAATTGAATATTAACAGTCCAATTTAGGCCGGTCTGTGCACAGGTCTACACCTCCTGACTCACCTTCCTAAGTCCCCACTAAATTTTCAGAATTTTATTTAACTGCTTATCAACAGCGATATTTGTGGATGCTAAGATATTTAGCCTGGTATTTATGTTATCATAGGGGGAGGGTTTTAACAGCATCTTGTCTACGTAATACAATTAAACTTTCTGTGGCATGGCACTATTGTTTTCCATGTTTCACAGGAGGACAAAAAAAATTCTCATTTCATTCTTCCACAATGTATATGTGTGTGTGTGTGTGTCTGTGTGTGTGTGTCTGTGTGTGTGTGTGTGTGTGTGTGTGTGTGTGTGTGTGTGTGTGTGTGTGTGTGTGTGTGTGTGTGTGTGTGTGTGTTGCCTATTGGTTGGTGCCGGGCAGTAGGATTAATAATAACTTTTTCAATTTTCCTGAGTAGCCTATCTCAAAGGAACTTTTCTTTTGGACTATCTCTAGCTGGGGGAGGATTATTCCGGGAGGCACAGGAAAATATTGCCTCCGTTATCTAGAGGGAGAAAAAAAGAATAACACAAACAGATGACAATGCAATGATTCGAATCCACACCACGCAGTGATGAAATTAGATTTGGTCTTCTTTTCACTGGGAAATGACCTAAGTGCCGTATAGTTGACAAAAAGACTTCCCCGAGTTGTAAAGAGGTGGCTGAGAAACTAGAGCAGCGGTTCTCAAACTGAGACACTGGGACCCTCAGGTGGCCTCCAGAACACAAGGAATGTTTCGGTTTAGTTTTGGCAAATACAATACACGTCTTATTTCCCAAGACTCTTCCTAAAAACTTTTAAGGAAACACAATCTGAGCTATTATACTCCCGAAGGCTTTAGAGCGTAGCCGCAGATCTCCAAATGATATCCATTAATCTGCAGAAAGGAACAGAAAAACTGTGCACCAAAAAACTAATCTTAATCTATCACAGCTAGTTACTTCCTGAATTCAATATGAGCCTCTGTATCAGTGACTGGGCTCCATCAGGCTAAATGCTTTCATTTTGTATTTTCCAATGAAGGCTTTATTCAAAATTACAACCTGCTGAAAAATGGCCAATTTTTTTACAATCCTGTTTCCAGGTTTTCAATGCTTCTTCATTATTGGCACCAATTATTCCCACTAGGCTGCCGTATCCACCACTCCGGGAATAGTGAATTGTGGGCTATGATACTAATGTGATGTCATGCTGGGTCCGTCTGTTGTTCAGAGTCCAGAGGAAACTCCCTCTCGTACTCTGCATGTTTGGTGATCTAACCTGGCCCGGTAATTTAAAGTGCAGCTCTATTTGTCTCAGGTAAGTATTGCACTTTTGGGATGTATTAGTGACATACATTACGGCCAACCATTTGCTGTGTCGGTTGATGGAAACAAGAAGAAGAAGATGGGGATATTAGTTTCAAATTGATGATTACAATGTTGTGTAATAAATACATAATGGGCTGCCAGAGTTTGCTCCTCATAGGACTGAAATTAGACCTTTATTAAATTGTAACTGGTTGCTTTAAGGCTGTCCATAAATGTCATCGTCACAACAACCAGCAGCACTTTAAATCAGAGGAACAATTGATTATAAACTCGTCATATAATGAAGTAGATGTAACAGTTTGGTTTGGTTTTTCTTTTGTCTTGAAGCAGAATCTCATTACTCCTCTGGGCTTGTTCCACATCCATTTATGATGCACTACTGCAGAGCACCAGAGTACTAATGAGTCGCCCTGACTGCAAGTGGGTGACATTCAGCATCGTGGAACATATAGCAGATTTGTCACTAAGCAGACTTAGTCATCAGGAAACCTAATGTATGTTATATTTCTGGCACTTTGCAAAGATTTATGAGTTATAGATAATGCAACAGTGTTATTGAACCCAGAATACAATATTATTGGCAAGTATCAATTATGCAGGTTGTGACACATGCAGTCTTCTCACAATACAACACCTAACACAATACTATCTTGTTCTTGGCTTGTCACGTCTGTATGATGCAGCTGAGATGCAAAGATGACAAAAAAGTGTTTAAAGTAATTTTTTTCTACATTTATCTTTCAGCTCCACACCCAGGAATGCTGTTATACACACGCACACACACATACATACACACACTTTTTTTCCAGCAGGTCTGGCTGAAGATCCCTCTGTGCACAGCAAGTGTGACAGATAGAAAAGCACACTCATGCATCTTAATTTGATCATTTACTGAACACATGGAGAGAGTAGAAATGCCATTTTCTTCATTGCTGAAACTAATGGTCCATCGTCCTGCTGTGTAATGATAGAGAGAAGTGAATGCCTTATATGTGCAGTCAATGTAAATGTTTGGACATTTGGCTTGTGGGGAATGTGTGGAGGGTTAAAAGAGAACACAATTCAACCCTGGGATTGGAGAGGAGGTCAGAGCCAGACGGCTCCCAGATGTCGTCCCTGTCATTGTCCTCCCCGTCAGATGCTCCTCGTGGATATGAGACAGCTCCGAACCCCCATCTTCCATCTTGTACCTTTGGGCAATCCACCACCGCCTTCCTCCGTCTCTTATCTGTCCCTCAACTGAGAGGTCATTTTCTCTCAAGTGATCACCCTCCCGTGTTTCTATTTGTCCCGTCTTTTATCCCATATCTCCTCCTGCACCCTGCCTTTGTTTCTCCCTGTGCCTCTATCTTCTCCTCAGCTCTGCACATGGCCTAATCATTCTACCGTCACCGCATTCAGATCTCTCTATCCACCCCTCTCCACCCTCGCTCTCCAGTTAGTGTGTGTGACAGGGTGCAGCGCCTCCACACACTCCCACTGACAGCTGGCTCGGGCTGGAAGGAGGAGGCGAGGACGGGGAAAGGGGAAGGATGAGAGGAGGTAGAGAGAGGCAAAAAGAGAGAAAAGACCGTCATCCCCTCAGCGTTTCCCCCCAGCTCTTTCTGAGGAAGTGTCGGTGGCGCGTGCTTTGATGCCGCCTACATCATAAAGAGGTCTGAAGCTGTGAGAATGCCTTCTGGCCCCGTTTTGCCTCGCCTCGGTGGCAGGAACTGGGCCAGAAGTTGTCATCTGCTCAAAGCCTTGTGCATTTCTCAATCCCATTACTGAAAACTATAAAAATAAATATTACTTTAACTCCAGTCAGACAATGAAAATCCATATTTCAAAATTTCTGCATTCACTTGAGTCATTGTTTCTCCTTGCTTTCTCTGCTTTCCACTGAAACATTCAAACACTATACCAGTGGTTTTGCATGTTTTAGCTCATTTATGACAAAACATACAGCTAACATACACAGTGCACATTCTGTTTCAAAAATGTAAATGTATGTTTTTCTACTCTTTCAGGCATCTACTGGTTTATGTATGTAACTACAACTACCTGTTTAATTATTTGTGCAGTTACAAAAAGGAATTAATACTTTTTTTTAAATGCAAAAAATATATTTTCTTTTAAATAAATTTCCTTTTTTTCTATAAAGAAAACTCAGGCAAGTTTTATGGGTCTAATTAATTTTCATGCAGCATGCAAATTAATGACAAATGGCTGCATTAAATAGTTAAATAAATCACAAAATGTAAAACTTGATAGCATGTAGTGATATAAAATCATAAAGGCTTAAAGATTTAAAACTTACAAACACATCTTTGTTCCCTTAAAGGAACAGTTCACCATTTTTGGTAAATATACGTGTTTGTTTGTTTGTTTGTTTTGCCTCGAGGTGGGTGAGAAGATTGAAACAACTCACACATTGCTGAGGTAAATATGAAGCTACAGCAACTTTGTCAGCAGCAAACTGCCGCTTGTCAATTTTACACTTAGGTTTTAGTACAAATTGAGCAAACAAGATAAATGTGTCAATCAGGAGATTTTTTTTTAGGGGCTGGTGGGTGGATTTGTTATCTCTGGACAGACGCAAGCCCTTTCTCCATGTTTTCATTATGCTAAAATAAGATAATCTGCTGCTTGTTGCAGATTCGTACTGAATTGACAGTAAGGATGGTATCAATCGTCTCATCCAGTCTGAAATAATATAAATAAGGGTATTTCCCAAAATGTTGATTCTATCAACATGATAATGAAAATACACGTGTTGTCATCATAGCTAGTACTACTGCCGGATCGAAGTATCATAATGGTATTACTTCAAAACCAATTTCAATAGATCTCCCGTGCACTTTCAGCCTGTGACATTATCAGCCTAATGATGCAACTGATCAATAAGCTGGCACCTGCTATGTATTAGCTGTTGTTCCACACCTCCACCTTCAAACACTGCTGCTTTGTCACAGCTCACAGCGTCTCGCCGATTCACACAAACCGCTGCACTGAGAATCACGGGGTGAGGTTTAGGAGAAGTATCATGGTTTGGGTTAAATGCCTCCTGGGCGCCTTCCGTGGGAGGCTTTCCACGGTTGTAGTAGGTGACCCTGAGGTAGACCCAGAACAAACCGCAGGGATTAAATATCTCATCTGGCCTATATGAAGACCTTGAGGATTTCCGAGGGGGGGCTGAAAAAGTTGCTCAACCTGCTACCACCGCAACCGGACTGCAGATAAGTGGCAGAAAATGAAGGGATGGATGGATGTGTCACAACTTGCTTAGATTTATGGACCAAAAGTACTTGGTTATACTGGGTTAGATGAAAAAAGTAATTTGATGTAAATAAAGTTATGTTTCTTAGGGAAATTACATTACGTACATTACACGAATTAAATACATTATTTGATGTATGTAATTTACTGAAATCAATGATGGCTTTTATTCTCACATCCTCAAACAAACAAAACGGTCTTCTGGGTGAGTGTTCCCTCGACCTGCTCACTGCTCGGACTCTGTCACTCTCTATTCCATCACATGACCTCGTTCTTTAATTGTGGTGGTCACGGTGCAGACGGCAAAATGCTCAGTGTGCGTATTTCACTGATATGAATGGTTTTGACAAAATGGGACTCTGTGGGAATAAAAACAGGCTCCAGATGAAGGTTTCAGAGTTGGATTAAAAGATAGAAGCAGCTAAATTCTCTATCGTTTCCTGCAGTACCTCCTTGTAGATGATCTGACATCTAAGAAGCTTTAACTCTTGCAGGTGGTGCACCGGCTGAACCTGAATCACTTGCAGGAGCTTTGGACTGAAATGTTTTTCGGTTTCTCCAAAAAGCCAAAAATAATATTTTCAATCAACGGCAGATCTGCAGTCCTGTGAGCCAGATTCAACCCTTTTAAAAGGTTGTTTTAATACGTTGTTTTTTTCCCATTCCCATTTGTATCATTGGAAGAAAAAAAAAATGTTTGGACTGAACCACTTCCTGCACATTTCTGTGTGTTCACATCATCTCGGGTGCTCTCAAGGCATCAGATACTGGAGGATTGCTGTCCCTCTCCTCTTTGGTGTCTTCTTTGCCCATTCAGCAACTCGGCTTTTTACTTTTGTCCTTCCTTTCTCCCCCCCCCCCCCTCTCTTTTCTCTATGTTTGGCTCTTTGTGCTGCCTGACGCTCTACAGTCACCAAAGCTGCTGCTGCCGTCTTTGAATAGCAGTCCTCCTCTGGTCCAAGGCAGACTTGGCTGCAGCACAACAAGCTTGTTTGTGGGCCTTGGCAGTGATTACTCGCAGACCTGAATGTACCTGCATTTTTTTCATAGTGTACTTATGTGAATGTTAATGTTTATGTGCATGTGTGTGTGTGTGTGTGTGTGTGTGTGTGTGTGTGTGCGCCCACCCTAGGGAAACAGAAAGAGAGAATGTATGTGTATTTTTCTTCTTGCTTTTACCTCGGGGGTGGGGGAGAGGGTCACCTGACAGTGACCGGCCTCGGCAGACACATTCACACCCCAGTCATCCCTCCAGATCTGGGGTGTCAGTCACTTGCAGATGGAGAGCTCTAACAAGTATGAGTTTGACCTTGATACACAGGTAAAGACACATACAGGCATAAATAATAGTTAATTCAGAGACATCCAAATTAATCAAGCAAGCAAATGGAAAAGCTGCAAGTAAACAGTTTTGTTCTTAACCTTATGTTTTTTCCGTCACTACGCATCGAGCCAATTTCAGCCAAAAACAGTCCTCCACATACGCTGTGTAAATATGGGAGGAAATAGCAGGTTAAATGAATTTGACATCATGGCCTTGCAGGGTACGGATGAGGCTGAGCAAACAGTGACTGCAGTACAATGGTGTTTTATGGCTCAAAATCAGCACAGTATAAAGCGTGTGTGTGTATGTTTTCTACTCAGTCTCTCTGCATTCAACTTCCCCCAGTGGAGGGCACAGGTAAAGGTCACATTAAACATATATGGAGCTGCTTGAGGGAGAAAGCCACCTCAATGCAGGTCTCCAATTTAGGAAGGGTCACGATAATATCTAGCCAGTAGCAGCCTTATACACTGATGACCTAACTTTATTTACAAGAACAACATTTTATACATACAAATTCCTTTTTTTTCCCTTTTTTTTTTTTTTTTTTAGAAACATCACTCAAGTGTGTGAAAAGTGAAAACCCCAACTGCAATTACAGGGCTTCTGGCTGAAACAGGAGCACAAGCATAAAAAAAAAGAACAGGGTTAACTGTGTACATGTGGTTTCCTTGGTTTGGTTTCGTTCCACCACTGGCCTACTTAACAAGAAAAATAACTGAGGGTTATATAATCCTGTTAACAGATGACCAAGTAGTGGTATACTAGATGCAGAATGTCCTAATCGTCCACAACAAATCCTCAGTGTGCACTTCCAGACCCTACATCTGGATTGTTTCAAACCTACATCCTTTTTTTGGATCAATTTGCTACAGGCGGATACAGATGCCCTTGTGTTTGGCAAAGCTTATGGGACTTGAGAGCTTCTGGCTCCCGAACTGAGATGCTGACAAAAGCACAACAGCCTCAGCTGCAATGCAAGATTTATAACCAAAGACACAAAAAAAAAGACGGTGCCAAATGACATTAAAAGCAATCAAAAGAAGAGCTAACAAGGATGAAGGGGGATTATGTTTTATCCCGAAACGGAAAGTTTACCAGAAGCATTTTTTGATGCCACCTTCTACACTGCATATTTAAAAAGGAATAAAAAGCACAGGAGATAAGAAAATTCAAGTCAAGTGTGTCACAAACATCAATGATATTTGGAACAGCCTAAGAGTGCCCTCTTCCTAAATTGCTGAGAATTATTATTCTTGTAGGGAGTGTCAGCAGGGGGTGGTTGGATGGATCTTCACCAAAGAGACCAGTGTTAAAGCCTGAGAAACCAACAGGATCTCTAAAGAAATTCCTAACCCTAACCAAGCAGTTTCATTATGTAACAGAGTAGTTTTTGTGCGCACATGGTTAAGGATTTTAGTTTTTTTTTTTGTTTTTTTTTAAATTAACCACGTGGGTTTTCCTGCACAGGTGAGGCGAAACATGGTTGTGACACATAATGCTGTAGTGAACTGATGGGTGTGTTACATGCTATGGTGTTACAGTGAGATAACTAATGGACTGAAAACACCATTTTCAATTATGTGGCCAGAAGTATCAAATAAATTAATACAAATATGCAAGTTTTATTAATTTCTCACATCATTTTCCAGACCTGTTCCAGAAGTGAGCTCTGCTGACGTTAGTTGAATAAATCTGCTGCTGTGTTCAGTAAACTCGTCAGATTAAAAACATACAGAAGCTCTGCTGACGGTATTACCGCAAAAAATAGTTCCAAACAAAACTTCACTTTATTAACAAAAATAACTTCTCATTTACAGTTGGGCAAGACTCTTCAACCTCTATTCACATCATCAAACATATCAAATACTGCCTGACCAAAAAAACACAGAACAATGCTGAAAAATTGGAAGTGATGTGGTTGATGGGAAATGCGGTCTTATTATAGGAAATGAGGAATATGTGAAATTACTTTTATACACACAATTCTTTTTACACAAGATTTAGCATTGCAATTTTTGCTAAACCCTACAATTTAAATGCAAAAAAACAAAAACAATCGCAAAATCAGGAAAATAAACCATAAAATCCTGGAGAGAATGGTAAGGGATTTAACAGTTAAACATGTTTTACAGCATGTAAGATGCACCACATAGCATAAATATGTTAGAAAGTAGCAGTTATTTCTTATTAACTAAATTCAGGCAGCTTATTTAAATTTCGCAACAGTGTGGTTGTCTGCATAGCAGAACTTTAAGTCGTTTCACTGTCATCTAAATATATTCCATATTATATATGACTAAATATCTATGTTTCAGGTCAAACAGATTTAACTTGAACCTTTAAAAAACAAGAACAGTAATTCGAATGTTTGTATACCACATTCAGTTTTTCACCTTGTAACCTTTATGTCGCACAATCTCACAGCAATCAGCAAATGTTTTATTTAAATAGTACTTAATGCCATCTGTCTACGTCTATTTATGTTCAGCAACTATTCTCTTGCAAGAGACGTGTCCACATCCTCTTTTTTCCTCCAGAAACCATCAAAAGAAAAGTAATACAGCAGTGGGTCCAGACAGCAGTTCACACTCGCGAGACAATTCAGCGCCGGTCTCAGGTTATTAAAGAAAACAACCAAGGACACGGGCAAGAAGAATACAGTGAACATCACTAAGTTCATGGCAAAAATGAGCATGACATTCACCTTGTTGTTGACCCTTGCAGAGTCATTCAGCTGCCGCTGTAAAGTCCAAGACACCAGAGCAGTGGACACAATGTTCACTGCTAGCATGGTGAACAGCAGCACGAGCTGAAAATAAGCAGCTCCTGATCGGTGCAGCTTCTTGTCCAACTCTGACGGGTAGAACTCAAAACATGAGGATACGTTGTGGTCGTTTAAATGTCTTGAAAACTCCACACTCTCTGGGATATTCACCATCACCACAATCAGCCAGACGAATGCAGCACCTTTCCAGGCGATGGACGAGGTTCGAAGATGGCGCGACCTCAGAGGATAAACCACAGCCAGCAGCCGGTCCACGCTGATGAAGGTGATGAACATGGAGCTGGAGCGGATATTGTTGCGAAAGAGCATGGTGGCCCAGATGCAGGCCATGTTGCTGAGAGGCCAGGTGCCTGTGGCGTAATAGTAGACCCTCATGGGCAAGGAGATGACGAGCAGCAGGTCTGAGATTGCAAGGTTGACCATGAAGATGGTGTTGGGCGATTTGAGGCTGTGGTGGCGAAGCAGAATCCACAGACACACTGCATTGAGCGGCAGACCGAGCCCAATAACAGACCCAAAGACAAGAGCGTATGCTGGGTGCCTCAATTCCATTGTTCCATTTTGCCTCATGCTAACATTGTGCATGTTTTGCGTCTGTATGAAAAGCAGAAGTGGCAGCCTGTGAATGTAACCGGGACAGAAACCACAATAAGGCCACCGCCTCCTTTCGCTGCTGAAAACATCGACAGGAAACAACTATGACAAGATTACATGCCTTGAAACACTGGGAAGTCAAGTGAAACAGAAATTGTGTAGGAGGTTGAATTCATTTAAAGTGTTTTCTGAAAGCACAATCATGCATACTGCATAGTACCTTTAATCAGGCTTATTTACTGTACATTCTCTGCTCCTTCAGTGATACATTGCAATCTAAAACTATGTTGACATTATAATAAAATGTCATGTTTTTTTCAAATTTGACTTTTGAATTTTAGATCAAAACACTATAATGAGACAAAATAGGATTAGTATTTCACACTTTAGGTGCACATAAAGTAGGGTCTAAAACTCTTACACAACTAGATACTTCTATTTTACATTTATTTTGAAATTCACACTTTTCTTTCATTACACATAATATCAGCTTAGCTATTTGAGTGAAAAGTTAAATCTCTGAAAATTACAGCAGCACTACACTACAGTGTGTTTAGGCCTGATAACCCATGTTATCCCAGAAGGATCTGACAATGTTGGTTTTTCTCAGTCTACAAATTCCCCCATAAATGCTCAGTGATATTGATGTCAGGTGACTGGAGAGGAAAGTCCATGACAGCCAGCACCCCTTTTCTGTGGTCTTTAAAATTTTGAGGTGTGTTTGGGCTCATTATCCTGCTGAAGGATGCATCTTTCTCCAAAATGCAAACCAGAGAGTGGAGCATGTCTCTGAAGGATGGAGTGATACTTCTCCTTGATCCGGGTGGAGTCGATTCAGTGTCTGACGCCAGAGTAACCAAATGGACTTGAGTACTCCCATCACTGTTTGTCCCTGGGAAATGCAGGTGTGTCTCAGTCCACCAAAGCCCACCAAGCTTTTGGCCTTGTTTCACATTCTGAGGGGTGATTTAGAGACAGGATTCTCAACCAGTTCACTGCAACCCAAAAGTTGTTCACGAGGCTATTTTAAGTGGGTGTGTTTGTTTTAAACGAAAACTCGTTGAACAGTTAACACAGTCAGTGCCACAAATTTGCTTAAATTTGACTGATATTTCTGACACTTTGATATTTATTTTACATGTCAGAACTTGTGTTTGTAAATGGTTTTAAATCCTAAAACCTTCTATTATCTCCCTGTTTACATGAAAATAAGACAGATTTTTATCGTGGACCGTTTCGCCTTTTACTGTTAAATTCAATAAAACTATATAATAGTGATATACGATCTGATATGTGACTACATAGAACTTTTATGACGATCCACTGACAGAACTCAAAGTTTTGTGTCTTCTCTTTCAAGCCTCAAAGCAGCTGCCTTCAGTTGATGTTTGGAAAATCAAAGGCTTCCAGAAAGTGATTTGTGATACTTTGACACCTGCGCTCTCCAGACTCAGTAAAGTCACTATTTTATAGGTTTATTTTTACTTTAGAATTGTACCCTCTGCTTGGTACTTCCTGTGCTGCAGTGACTTGTTGTTTCCTGTTCTCAGAATTAACTGTTGGCTCTCAGTTCACTCAGTCAGGTCACTGCCCTTTTTTGTGTATGAATAATCCACACAAAAAGAAACAGCTAAGTCCCATCTGTCAGTCAGCTTTACTTTTTCCTAACTAAAAAGTCGCCAATCATCAACACATCAAATTCTGTGAAAATATAAAATGCATGTGAAGACCATCAAATGAACCTCAATTATTGCCCTTTTAATTTCACACTTCTTTTTTGTATTTCAAATTCTGAATATTAAGATGAATAGAAAAAACAAACCTTCAATCTGCCTTTTATATAACACTGTATGTCAAGCAAGATGGCAGACAAGTGGCAAAATGCAAAGTACACCATGGGCTAATGCAGACAGAATAATTTTGTTCAAGCAGTCCCATCTCTGTGTATCATAGGAAATATGTCAAATCTGTTGACACAGCAGCTACAGTATACTGCTGGTATCACAATTACCCAAATTTACCTGTACTTTGTGGAGTTAATTCAATGTTTTGTACAAAGTATTCATTAGTCACCTTGACGCGTGTTTGAACAATTTAAGCATATTTAAAGAGGAAACTTTGGGATTCTCCAACCTGAATCCTACTTTTCCCATCATTCTGGTCTACGTGACTAATGGGGACAACTTGGGCCAAATTGTGTCCCATCAATGTACAAACACTGAAAAGACTTGTTTTTGCCTCTGACAGGCTAAAATAGTTGGCTGACAACATTGTGCAAGGGATCCCTAAGTTGAAAATCTGTCAACACAATAATTAATATAATAGTTTATATTATTGATAATAACTTCAATAACGTCATCATGCCCCTATTCAACTAAGGTAGACTATAACAGCTGTGCAAATTGTTGTGCAGCATTTTGTTACACAATTTGGACATGTGCAAACACAAACCTTTGGCTTTTTTAATCTTTAAAATAACACTACCCCACCACAACAACCTCTTCCCCTTCATATTCATGTTTGCAAGTATTGACTTCTTGCAGGATTTCAAAGTGGGATTTCTGTTTGGTTGAGGGATCTTTTCCATAATTTTATCCATAAAACTCTACGAAGAATATAAGCCTGTTATGGCAACAACAAACACTTATAATGCACTCGTCACTTAGACCCAAATGGATGAGAAAAAAAGGTCCCAGCTGAAAAATACTTAAGTTTCTTTATAAGGGATAAAAGTGTAACTGCATGGAGGTAAAGTATATCCTATATATTTCAGCACATATCAGAATAACTTAATTTGAATGCACATCCCTGAACTTAATTTATGTAGCATCACTGACAAAACAAAAGTTAGGGAATGCAAAGTTCAGAAGCAGAACAAGGAGAAAGCAGAAATCATTTTATGAAAATAATTTGAAAGTTATAAAGAATTCCACATGCATTTTATCAGTATAAGTTATGAAATAAAAATAAAGGCCAAAGCCATAAAGGTTCACACACCCAGTAAATATGTTCTAAATAAGAAGTATGATAAAAAAAAAAAAAAAGTACATTTGATCACAAACCAGTTGTGGAAAATTTAAATGATGGCTTAATCTTGTAAATAAATAAAAAGTTAAGGGATCATCAAAGTTATTACAATTCATCAAGGAATAAATGTCTGCACCAAATGTCACCCACTCAGTTGTTGAAATATGGCTGAAGAAGAATCAGCTTAATTTATGGAAGACTTGTTGGGTTATTTATTCATGACAAAGTTTCTTCAGCCATGACTCATCCATCTGTCCCTCCCTTCAGTTATAGACCTCTCACTTGCCTTGAATCCTTCATTAATGAAACTTTGCAGTCTTTGCAATTTTTCACCTGTCCATCAACATACCGTTCCCACATTTCCCAGTCACCTGATCTCCAACACATGCTCCTGACTCCCACATCAAGCCTCTCCTCTCTCATCAACTTTACTGTATATGTTGCACCCTCTCTCCCACTGATATAAACCAGGAGTGCCACCACATCCATAGTGTGTAAACTCTGATTCAGGTCTGCCTGCAGAAACTGACTGTTCATAATCTCTTCCTGTGAGTTATGCCACCATATTGTGACAGAGGAAACAATCAAGGAAGTCACACCTCGTTCACAAGAGAAGCAACACATCTGATAAGAAAATGTGCAAAATGTGATCCTTTACTTCAGTAAAAGTACTGATACTACACTGTAAAAATACTGCACTACAAGTAAAAGTCCTGCATTCAGACTTTTACTTAAATAAAAGTATGAAAGTATTGTCAGTAAAATTTACTTAAAGTATCAAAAATAAAAGTACACGTGCAGTAAATGCTCCCCGTCTGTTTTAGTTGTATGTGTCTTTTATTTGATGCTTTTGGAGTTATAGTACTGTTAAATTGTGGTGCATTTTCCTGCTGTATTTATTTGAGGCTGAGCTAGTCTTGACTACATAATGCACCGTTGGTTCATTAATCTCCAGTAATTCATCATATTCTGCAAGATCATCATGTGTTTGTGGCATCTGTGAGAACCATGCATCTCTAAAAAGTCCACAAGCCAAGAAAATCAGTCCTGTTTTTAGCTTTGTGAAATTTTCCTGCTAATCCAAGGGGCCTTAAATAGTTTACTCACCTTAGAATTTTCTCAACCCATAAAGGAACATTTAATAATTATCTTGGTCATGAAAATTCAAACTCAAAATGATCAAATTTAAAGATAAATTGTTTACACTGGGGAGAAAGGGTAAAAATGGGTATCTTAAAAGTTACTAAAGCTGTCGGACCAATGAAGAGGAGTGGAATTAAAAAGTTGCCTAAAATGATAATAGTCGAGTACAAGTACCTTGAATTTGTACTAAAGTTGAACATGAGTCAATGTATTACTTAAATTATACCTCTGTAAGAACTTTATGCAACATAAAAAAGTTTAAACCTAGCTGTTTTTGGTAAACGCTTCCTTGTGCTGAAGGAAAAACATTATTGTTTAAAACTACTGGTTTTATTTGATGCTCTATGGTAAAACATGTGGCCAGAGGCGTCAGCTAGTTAGTTTCACAAAGAGACTAGATGCGGTGGGAAGCAGGTCAGCTGGGTCTTTCCAAAGGTAATAAAATCCACCTACAGGCACCTCTAACCCTCAGCAGCTACCACACAGACAAAAACATACAGAAGAGGGTTTTTTTGAGTCAGTGTACACCTACACCTACCTTCATGTGTGAAGTGACTTTGTCATTGTGGGATGTTTTCTGACTTGTTATCGCAGCACAGCACCACAAATGTAGAAGGGTCAAAAGTGTACCAACAACACTGCATACGTTATTTATGTTCCCACTAAAAGCTACAGAAAATAGAAAGCAAAATGATACAGATTAACTATTTTTTCATGCTTTTTATGTGTAACTACTTATTATTCTAAATACAACCTTTAGATAATGCAGAGGTACACGAGGATACCACCTGGAGAAATTAAGTGCTTTGTGCAATCACACCCAAACTTCATACATTTCACCTTATCACCCAATCTCCAATTTACCACTTATGCTCTTTTTCTTTCCAACTCTCTCAGCCATAACCTTTTGAAAGATTGAAATCAACATGTCTGCTGTAATGACAGCAATTATGTGATTTTGCCCGACTCGCACTCTTAAATAAAAAGGTGTGGATCCTTTTGGGAGTCTCAGGCTGGCTCGCTCATCAATGCATGCAGTGCACAAGAGAGTTTAAATTGATTTCTGTGGAAAAGCAAGGATGCCATTTTCTCTAGGCTCTAATATTTAAGAAACTTGGAGTGATTCTCAAGACAGATAATCTTTGTTATTAGTGCTGCAGGTAAAAAAAAACACATTTAAAATGCTGGGCCTGCTGCTCGCTTTCACAGCTAGATGGAAGGGGAGAGTTAAGAGAACTAATGTGGGAGAGAGGTGGGCATGGTGTCTTTGCAGAGAGAGAAAAATCTAGTTTTCTTCGTCTCTACTTGTTATTCATATTCTGCTCCATTCCTTTTGAATCCTGTTTTCTCTGCCTCTTGGTCTTGTGTGTTGAGTTATCAGTGTGCAATTATGCTTTTGTAGAAAATAAATTCACGCCAACTGCAAATTCACAAAAAAGGAAAAAAACAGTACGATGGCATATAAGGTATAATTCAGGTATCAACAACTCCAGCATATAAACCTACAGTACGACTTCCCAGTGCACGCACTCAAGCAGACAATACTGTATACTTTTTGATTCTCAGGAGCTGTTGGTCCAAATGATTTCACATTCAACAGATGGAGAGAAGCTTAAATCTAACTATACTGAACATAGATGAGCATTTAGTAACTGAAAGCTGAAAGTCTGACTCTTAGTCTCTCACACCCAAATTGGAAAACCCAAAAAACAATTCTATTTGTTGTTGTTTATCGCCCACCTGGTCTTTATTCAGAGTTTCTAGTGAGTGACTTTAACATTCATTTTGATGTGGAAATGACAGCCTCAGTTCTACATTCAGCTCATTATTCGACTCAATTGGCTTTTCTCAACATGTAAATAAACCCACTCACTGTGGTAACCACACCCTCTATCTGGTTCTGCCATATGGAAACTGAAAATGTTATCATATTTCCTCAAAACCCTCTTTTGTCAGACCACTTTTTAATTACATTTGAAGTAACAATAATTGACTACACAGCATGTGGCAATACATTCCATTACAGTAGATGTTTGTCTGATAATGCTGTGTCCAAGTTTAAGGAAGCAATTACATGTTAATCTTCTTCAGTGCCACGTACCAAAGCAGTGGAAGACAGCTACCTCGACTTTACTCCCACAAAAGTGGATCATCTTGTAGAAAACACTGCAGCCTCTTTGCTACAACTCAAGATGATGTTGCCCCTCTGAAGAAGAGAGTAATGAACCAGAGGAGGTGTCTCCTTGGTACAATTTATAATTACGTTCTGTTAAGCAAGCAACTCGAAAGCTGGAAAGGAAGTGGCGTTCCACTAATTTAGAAGAATTTCACCTGGCCTGGAAGGATAGTCTAATATCATATAAGAAAGTTCTTCGTAAGGCCAGGACTTTATATTTATTCATCATTAATAGAGAAAAAACAAGAACAACCCCAGGTTTCTTTTCAGCAGCGTAGCCCAGCTGACAAAGAGTCACAGCTCTGTTGAGCCGTCTATCCCTTCAGCTCTCATCAGTAACGAATTCATCTATTTCTTCGCTGACAAAATTGTTACCATTCAGGAAAGAATCGGGCCGACCCTTCCTGCCACTGTCACTGATGTGTTGCTAAGCACAGCAGCCCTGGAAGCGACCGTGGGACCAGATTTATGCCTTGAACTTTTCTCTCCTGTTGAGCTCTCCAAGCTTACTGCAATTATTTCCTCATCTGGATCATCTACCCGTCTCTTGGATCCCATCCCAACTAAACTCCCCAAGAAAGTCTTCCATTTAATTAGTACTCCTATATTAGATCAGAACAACCTATCTATTGTAACCGGCTATGTACTGCAGGCTTTTACAGTGGCTGTAATCAAACCATTACTGAAAAAGCCTGCTCTTCATCCAGTTGTTTTAGGAAACTACAGACCAAATACTTGTACTTGTTCTTCTGGACCTCAGTGCTGCTTTTGATACGATTGATCACATGATTTTATTACAGGGATTGGAAAATGTTATGAGGATAAAAGTAACTGCATTAGACTGGTTCAAATCGAAATTAGACAGATTTCAGTTTGTTCATATCAACAATGAGTCTTCCAGACAAACAAGAGTTAGCTATGGCGTTCCACAGGGCTCAGTGTTAGGCCCAATACTTTTCATTTTGTACATGCTTCCATTAGACGATTTCATTGGGAAGCACTGCATAAACTTCCATTGTTATGCAGATACACAGTTATTGCATATATTTATATAAAACCAGAATGTCTGAACCCTTAAGAATGTCTGAAAGACATAAAGGCCTGGATGACCAAACATGTCCTGCTTCTAAATTCAGACAAAACAGAAGTTATTGTACTTGGTCCTAAACACCTCAGAAACTCTTTCTCTAATCACTTAGTTACTCTGGATGACATCGTCCTGGCCTCCGGCACCACTGTGAGAATCCTTGGAGTCATATTTGATGAGGATTTGTCCTTTAGCTACTATGTAAAGCAAGTCTCCAGGACTACCTTCTTTCATCTACGTAATATTAATAAAATCAGGAAAATCCTTCCTCAGGGTGACGCAGAAAAGCTAATTCATACATTTGTTACTTCCAGGCTAGATTATTGTAATTCCTTGTTGTTAGGATGTCCAAATTACTCATTAAAATCCCTGCAGTTGATCCAAAATGCTGCAGCAAGAGTACTGACGGGTTTTAGCAAGATAGGTCATATTTCTCCTGTTTTAGCTTCTCCTCATTGGCTTCCTGTTAAATCAAGAATAGAATTGAAAATTCTCCTGCTGACTTACAAAGCTCTACATGACCAGGCTCCATCGTATTTTGGGGATCTTATAGAACCACATAATCCTAGTAGAGCACTTCACTGTCAGAACATTGGTCTACTTGTGGCTCCCAGAGTTTCCAAAAGTAGAATGGGAGGCAAAGCCTTCAGTTTTCAGGCTCCTCTCCTGTGGAACCAGCTCCCAGTTTGTGTTGGAGTGGCAGAAACCTCTCTAGCTTTAAAGTTAGACTTAAAACTTTCCTTTTTGATCAAGCTTATAGTTAGGGCTGCTCAGGTGGCCCCGAACCATCCTTTAGTTATGCTGGTATAGGCCTAGGCTGCTGGGGCACCTCGTTATGCGCTGAGCTTCTTTCCTCTCCCTTTCATTCTCCAAACACTCATATCTCACCATTACATCTCATTAACTTCATGCTTCTTCTCTCCCATAGTTTTTGCTTTTATCTGTTGCCTCTCCATATAGTTCCCTCGCTCGCATAGTTTCTGTTCTTTCTTTTGCAGATGTCCCAGCCATGGAGCTGCATGTCTCTGCAGCAGTTCATCCTCACCCCAGTGTCACTATGTTTTTCACCCCAGACTTAGCCTGGGGCTATGACCTCTGCTAGCCAGAGCAGAGTTAGCCCCAAAGTTGCAGAGTTGCAGAGTGAAAAAGAGTAGAGTTGCAACAGTGAAGTTGCTGCATGCTGTTACAGAGTAGCCTTGTGACACATCATTATAGAAGTTATAATATATATTAGTTACAAACATTGAACCCAGGGACTAGTAAAATTTCATATGTATCATGTAGCCCTGGGCTTAGGTTAACCCTGGATTAACAATGGGTGTGTAAAAAGGGGCTAAATTGACCCTGTGATATTACCCCAAGGCCAAGGATGTATAGTCTGAAAAGCCCATCGGCTACAGTTTAATAAGAAGCAGCAACGTTACTGATGCCCTGTGTCACACTGGCACCTTCTAACCTCGAGTTTAGCCAATTTTCAGAGGATAACCTCGCAAATTCAGGGCTAACCCTGCTCCAGAGCAGAGCCACCAAGTACTACGCTAAAGTTGGAATTAACCCTCCTTTTCAGGACTGCTAGTGTGACAGCATTGTAGCCTGCGATCTCCAATAGCATGGAGCTAAGACAGGCTACAAATAAGTGCAGCGTTAAAATATCAGCATTACTGAACAACTGCTAATGCTGCACTGAATGTGTAAAATGGGCAAACATGTCAATCATATGAGCTTTATAAGGCAAAAATGGGTCGTGCATGTAAAGTAGTTGCAGCTTGTTGTGGAGTTCTGTCCTTCAGCGGACAAAAGGATTATTGCCATCTCAAAACTTGGAATCTAACTTAAAGGGTCAGTTCACCCAAATAAAATGGTTCAGAAGATGGAACTGTAGGGAGAAATACGGTCCATTTGGGACCTTGTGGAGACTATCAATCAATCAATTATATTGAAAGTGCAGAATTACAATGTAACAAGGTCCAAATACAAAAAAGAACATACCGATCAAAACATACAGCTAGCGAGTAAAATAATATGAATTCTAATGAGATATGTGTATAATCCACAGACCTCACTGCGAACAGTGTTAATTAAGCTACACGAAAATTGTTTACAAAGAGGTGTCTGCATTATCCAGAGAGTTTCTGGTGGGAAACACTGCTGTTAAATTTTCAAATGATTAAACCCTGTTTATTATCAGCTCTGTACCCAAACTACAGCCCTCTGAGAATAGTGTAATTTCCTATTGGAAACACTGACAATGTACAGACCTGTGCCTCAGGTCTGCCTTCTCATTTTAACACCATTACTTCTACCAGCCACGTAAAACTAAGTTGCTCTTTCTCATTTCACTTGTTCAAGTCCCTCCAATAGTCTCTCGTTCAGATTTTCCTTTACAGCAAGCAAGCTTCTGTCTTATTGTGCTTTGTGTTAGTACATTGCATCACTTTGTTTTGTGATTGATTGTTCATGAGTCAGCACAGATCTTCAGTGTGTAGGCAGGTCCGTAGAGATACAGCTACTGTGATGAAGGGCTATGCAAACAAACCTGACCTGACACACTTCCAACTATTCTGGTTCCATGTTCTGTGTTGGCTTAGGCTGCTGTGCCAACATTTACGCATGATCAAAACATTTTGCAGATGTGTAGTTACTTCATCAAAGTCAAGCGGGACAGAAACAATAGAAAAAGAGAAGTCGCAAAAGAGAAGTGGTTAAAGTGAATGAGGTCACAGGCATATGAGGTGTGGCACATTGGAGGGCTGGGATTAGGGGATGGGTTGACTGGAGATTTTTGCCTCCATCTTTAATAAAATCGCTGGCTCATGTTTTGGGCAGTGTGGATAAAGTGCCATTCTCCTGCACCAGGCAGGGCGGGGAGATAGCCATCACTGCGCTCACTTCGTTAAAATTTCCATTTCTGCAACAGCAGGAGTCACAATGAGCCGTGCTCTTGTGGCCTACAGAGCTAACTGTGTCTATGTGCCGGCATCAGTAAGCAGCTGGTAGTTTGAAAATGACTGAACACCGACTGAACCGTAGAGCTGTGTGTGTGTGTGTGTGTGTGTGTGTGTGTGTGTGTGTGTGTGTGTGTGTGTGTGTGTGTGTGTGTGTGTGTGTGTGTGTGTGTGTGTAAAGTGTAATAGCGAGTGTTTGCAGATTCATTTTTTCCTCATGGTCAGGTAAATATCACCACTGTAAACATAGCGAGTCAACATGGCTGTCAGGAGCAAGCCTGCTTTCTGTCTGTGTCACTCTTTCTCTCTTCCTCCTGGCCGATGAAGACAGCATTGTGGAAGAGCCACGGATTTGAAAAGATTATATGCTTTAGACCGTTTCTCTGCCATTACCAGCTGGGCCAAGGCAATTAACCCGCCTCATACATTTTATCTGAGGCAAAAAAAAAAAAAGAAAACACAAGTTAATCTGTCCCAAGCTGCAGGGACTGTACTTTATTAGTCCCACGCAAAGAGAGGGAGTTGGAAACTCGAGCTTGAATGGTACTTTATTGCCTCCCCTTTTCCAATTAGCAGCTGCCGTCTTAAATTGTAACAGGTTCAGGAAGTATGGGCTGATTACCTATGCAAATGAGTGGGAAAGCTATAATAAAGCTGTCAACAGAAATAAACAGCTTCAACACAGGAGAGGGTTGCCGTGTTGAGCGTTGCCCGCTGGGCTAAACAAAGTGCGACAACACTCATGAGATGCTTAAAGTCGGATCGAGACAAATTGACTGTTGTTTCAGGAATGTCGTACCTTTGGACTGAGCTTTGGCCACAACTACTGAAATCTGAGTTCTTCTTACGAATGCGGAGTAAAGGCTTGGAGCCAAGTTTCCTTTGACTGGTATTTTAAACCAGGTCATTTAAAGTGCCATTATTGCTAAGAGGAAGAAATTGGATTAATTAGTCATATTACAATCAATCCTTCATTTACATAAGTGGTATTTGGACTGGATTTGAATATGTATATTTAATTTACCTGCCCTTGAATCATGTGATTGTAATTACTGACATACAGGCCAAAAAAAACCAATAATTTCAATTACACAATCAGCAGAACATTATGTTTTTAAAAAGGACAAGTCTGGTGATAGTCCATATTTTTTTATTGTCGCACTAACACATTTTTTTAGCAACAGCTTGAAAAATCGTATTTCTCTGTGCTAAACACCAATCAGCAACCAATAGGGGTGGCAAAGTGCAATGACGTTGAAGTAGTTGCAAAAGTGGCGGTGATGAAAGAGTTTCTGCCCACTGTAATGGTATATGCCGCTCAATGCTGATTGGTGTCTCTAATGGTTTCCAAACGAACCTGAAGTTTACACCCATTATAATGCAACGACTGGAAACAGTCCTCAGTGGAACGTGGCCAGACCGGGATAAACACAGTGAATTTGGGTCTGTAATACTGTGAATACTGATCTACCAGACCAAATACAAACCTACAAATAGGACCTAACAACTGTATTATTGACTCATGTTTGAGTAATGTTTGCCGTTTTAGGAAAATATTTAGCCTTTTAAAAAATGTTGAAGTGCCTCTTTTATCAGCTAGCTAAGCTATAACAAATGCACATTTTAGCAATCTGTGTCAGAAATTACCTGCTATAATATTGTCAGTAGGTTGACTGTGTCCTGTGTGTATGCAAGACTTATAACCAGACTCAAGGTTTTGTCTCATCACCTTCACGCAGGATGTTCGTTATCGCCAACTCCTTCCTGTCAGAATGGGGAAATGCAGTTGAGCAACAAACTGAACTCCCAGCAGCTTTCAAAGTGCGGGCCAAGACATTACATGGCAGCTTCTCGGCCACTGGTGTGTTTGCGTGGGTGAAAATGAAACGCTGTAAACCAATTTGTGCCGCTTTAACATTAAAAGCACCATAAATGTGGTCCATTTATCTGCCCTTTACACAATAGAGGGCTGGAGGAGGTGGGCTGCCCACTCTCTGTTCTCTATTAGCTAAATTTAATGATTTACTGTTGTGTACATAACTTCCTTCAGTCAAGCTGAGCCAATCCCAGACACTCAGAGGATGACATGTTGTGGGAACACAAGGGTGAGGAATCCCTTCATATTAAAACAAATCAAATAACCTTCTCCAGTCTGCCAGGGGGCAAATCCTTTTACTTTGGTCTGAAAATTGAAGTTATTTGATTAACATGTTTGCTTTCGCCAGGAATTCCATTTCTTTCAAGTTTGCATGTGTGTCTGTGTGTGCGCACTGGGAAACACTGCCGCGGTAGATTTGCTGTCAGTGGGTGGCTCATATTAGTGTATTTACAGAGTACATCTGTGCCCTTAAGGAGGGTGTCACGCTAAAAATCATATGTACCTTATAAATATATATTTGCCTGCAGGACCTTTATAATTGTGCATCCGTGAAGATAAGTCACACGAGTGCACAACTAGAAGGAAGACACACACGAGGGAGGAACTCATCACTCACACGCATTTGTAATTGTTGTTTCTGAAGGTGGTGGTACACACACAGGCTTTAATTGCACACTATACGTTAATTAGGCACAAAGCATAACTTAATTGTAAAGTAGGAAAACATTTTGAATGCCTGCATTTTAATGTGAAAAAAGCAACACCCGTCAGCTCAATTTGCTTCATACAATTCCCAGAGAGCACAGATAAGCAGCATAAAAGAGAGATAAAACTCTTGGAGAGAGAGTGTGTGTGTGTGTGTGTGTGTGTGTGTGTGTGTGTGTGTGTGTGTGTGTGTGTGTGTGTGTGTGTGTGTGTGTGTGGAGTAGTCATGATGTGATGATGTGGAACAGCATGCCGCAAAAAACACTGCACGCTTATAGCCGGGTGGTTGGGGCTGCAATAAGTTAGATTCAAGGAAGGCACAGCAGGGAGGAGGGGGGGGTTGTGAGATGTGGCAGCAGTGGCATGAAAGAAGAAGCACATGATGGAGAATACGTAAGTACAAATAGAGTTAGAGCTTGTGGGTAAAAGGAGGAAATAAGGCCGAGAGAGGTGAGAAAATTGCGACGCACAGAATAAACAACCAAAACAAGGTGAAAAAAGTGAGTAAAGTTAGGTGAGAGAAGTGAGGAGAGTGAGGAGTGAGGAGAGTGAGGAGTGAGGAGAGTGAGGAGAGTGAGGTGACAAGTGAAATGTAGAAAAAGTGTTGTTAATCAACTTGATGCATCTGGTCGTCTTTTCCTAGCTGCTCTATGGGCTGCAGGATGGCTGGAGTTCAGTTTCCTTGTGTTTGTAGTGTATTTAATAAAATACTAGAGTTTTATATTTTTTGTATGAGAGAGCGTGAACTTGTGCTGTCAGGTTTGTGCATCTCTGTGTGTGCGTGTGTTTATCAGTATCCACACTGGATGTCACAATGGTTTTCGTGCTGTTGTGTTTTACAGGATGAGGTCTCACAAGCCGATTTAACTGGTGGATAGATAGCAGATTGCAAACTGTGATCGTCATATATAAACAGCACAAGGCAAGGTAACTGGGACCGGCAGCAGACCTTATCACTGCTGACCATAAAACGCCTTCAGCCAAAGCAGAAACACACTCTGGTATTAGTGGTTTAGTTCAACCTCGATAATATACTAGATATTTTTCACCATCATTCCTACTGGGAATAAGAACATTGCAACCATCCAAGTTAATTACTGAGATCTGGCAAAACAGATGTTGCTAAAAAGAAGTCAGATGGAGGAAAATTAGATCAGTCTGTGGCTGCCACTCTTCTCAACACAAATTGCTGTTTTTGTCCGATAACAGTTCAAGTTTAAATCTAAAAGCCCAGCTCAACATGTGACTGCAGCAAAAGCAGGAACACAGCCGGTGTGTGGGGGAAGGGGGGGGGGGGGGGGGGTAACAGCGTCATGTTTTACTGGAATCTGGATTACTTGAAACAAACACTTCTGCCCCAGCAATACAAAAACAGATCAATGAACAGGCCACGAAACAAAATTGCTACACCGTATTGCATCATATTTTAAGATACAACCTGCCGTTTTAAGCAGTATGTATGAGATTATAGGAGGTTGACAGCAGCATTATGTCATCCATCGGACAGGTCAATTGTAGGATTGGAGGTAGAAGGGTGTTGCTAGCTTTCCCCAATCTGGGATCAAGTTAAGCATCATAGGGGACAATTGGTTGAATGATGAGGTTTTGTTCATACTCTGCTTAACCTAATTTAAGCCCCAACTCCAACTACAGAGGGGGCACTCATGACATTTTAAGAAGAGACGGAAACAGCATTGTAGGGGCAGCAGACTTCTACACAACACTGCAACAGATGCAGCAACAACCACTCCCCGTCTGAGAGCACCTTTAGTGCTTCTCTCTCTGGCTCCGCCTGCTTGGTCCCACTTGACCCTTTGACTTTATGTCGGGATGATGTCATGCAATTAATTCCCTCTGCCCCTGGAGGACCAGGTCAAATCTGTTATAAATATACAACCTGTAGACATTTTGCTGTCAGTATAGCCATACAAGTCATCTCGCACTGCTGTGACTAAAAATGAATGTAGCATTTGATGCACTTCATTTCTGATGAATCAAAATTGGAAGTTACAGTTGAGAGGTTTTACAAAAGGGTAAAATAGCATAAGAGTTTACCGACTCATTGTTATCAGGCTGTTATTTACTTACTAACTTATAGGTTTGAATAGGCAAAAGTACAAATGTTGAATTTTGCTGGACATTTTTGAAACTCTGTCTGGCCTGGTGATAAAGGGTTATTGTCTCTTATCCATAGAGCCTCATGTTGTTCATTTGGCCTCAGTTTAGAAGCTGTTAAGGTGGAAATAAAAAAAAAATGTTTTAACATTTTGAAAAAAAGCCGTGATTTAACATACTTTTCAGAAAGTTTTACAACTTTTACAAAGTTGAAATTTGAAGGCCCTGGTTCAAGGGATATCTCTTTCATAACGGAAAGAAAAATGATCCACATTTCAAGCCTTTAGGTCAATAAGATGTTCTCTCAGAGCTACATCAGTACATTATTTTCATTGGAAACCAGAGGGAAGTCTTTAACACATGATGTAAGGGCACAAACACGAGGTTCCAAGGAAGGTTGAAAAGCTTCTTAAGCGATTTCCAGGTTTCATCTTTGAAGGTGAAGACTGTACTGAGATCTCGTAACAAATTTCTCAGTTAAATTTGCAGACCAGTTTTTGAACAAATCTGCGTGCAGTTTTCCTGTCCATTGGTGGATTATCATGCATGCAGGCAGCTGGAAATTGGGAAAGTTCTCCATTTGGGAACTTCTAGTTAAGAGTGTTCACAAACAGGTAACAGTGTGCCTCCAGAAAATGTGCTCTATTTCTGTTGTGAGAAAACAGAAAAGCGACGGCTCCATCATCATCCACATAAACCAACAAAGGGGACGAAATGGTGAGGTCAAAATTATTTGTACACAACATTTCTACATGTTTTGATGTGCTGCCATTTTTAACAGGTAAAGCAGCTAGAAAAGTAGGTAGGCTAGGCTAACCAAGTCTGAATATTTCACCTTATTTTCAGAGCAGTTCATTTCTTCTTTTCACCGCAAATGCAGCCACGTCAAGTGACATCAAACCGACTTCTCAGTGCTCTAAAATTCCTCCCACTTTCGTAGTGGGATACTCACAGTTCGACAGGCATTCAGGTGTTCTCCCACTCAGAGGTTGAAACCTTTCCACTTTAGTTGCTCATGAACACTGTTATTACATTAATGATGGGTTGACTGTAATTCTACCAACAAGTAAAGTGCTTTAAAAATATGTTTCTCTCTATCAGACCTCACTGTTTCGAGGAGCTCAGTAATTTACTCATGGATGTATAAATCCACAAACTTTGTTGCACATAAGCTGAAATGTTGAGCAAATTATTCATCACTGAATCAGCAACATCACACGTTGGCCACTTCATCCTCTCTCATTCACTGTCACTTCTCCTCTCCCTCATTCACATCCACATCTATTCAGATCCCACCCCAAAATGCTGAAACAAAACACCCTGAGTTGCATCAGCTCAGCGTCTCCTCACCCCTGTGCCTCCCATGCTCACTACTTTTATCAGTGACAGACCTGCTTCTTGGTAAAGGTGTAACACTGAAGGAAGAGAGAAAAAAAAAAAATTTTTAAATGTCAAGGCAGCCTTGGCATTTTCTCCTCTTCACATTTTTTTGTTGCCAAGCTTATGCTCCACTCTGCCATTTCCATCCAAGCCGCCAACTCACATCCCGGCCCACTACCATCTTTATGCGCAAGCCAGGAAAAGTAGATTACAGAGAGAGAATGTCATAAAGTCTAGAGAGAGGAAGCATTGGTTGTCAATAATACATGTGCCACTCTGCTGCTATCTGGGACTCTCTTTCTCCACCCACTCCAAGAGGCAGAGGCCGAGGCTGGCTCCTCTTCTCCCTGCCATCTCTGTCTCAGTCTGACATCTGTCTTTTATCGCACTGACGCACGCACGCACGCACGCACGCAGGAGTAGAGACAGTTGTCACAACTGCACCCAAAATATTCTGATGTTAGATTCCTGCGTGGTTGGAGCAGTGGGGGGATCGAGAGTTGTGTTGCAGGAGATGGAAGCGTGCATGTCGACATGCAGATGGCTCTATAAATAAATCACTTCAGAGGGCCCCACAGAAAAAAGATGAAACTAGTGCAAAAAGCATGGCTTTGCATCTAATAAAAAAAAAAAAAAAAAAAAAAAAAAGCCAGCTTCAGAAGGATTTCCCATCACACCAAACATATTGATGTGATTTTTTTTTTTTTGTCCCCTTCCAAAATCTAAGACTGTTTACTGCTTATGGTTTGGTTTATCTGTGCACTCATGAGCAGCACCACTGCAGGCCAGGTGCTCCAGAAGTACATGTCGCCTATCAACGAAAGACAAAAATAAAACGAAATAAAAGACTCCCTCCAACTAAAGTCTCTTTCTTGGCCAGATGAAAAGTAACAACATGTGTCCAGATAAAGCCGCTTCTGATGAGCAGTGAAAAAAGGGTAAACACATTTTCACTGCATAAAATTTTTAGGCATGCAGTAAACATCTGTTCCTATAAATCTCTGCCAGGTTGTCAGTGTCCCTCCACTTAGCAGCTAACTCAGCCCACTTAGGAGGCAACCAAGTAAGCCTTAAGGTGTTAGCCAAGTGTGAGAGTTAAAAAAATAAGCATGTCATTAAGGAAGAAATGAGTGTGACTGGTTTATAGGTTCAATAAGTCTCATATTGTTATATATCTAAATAATGCATTTATATCAATGTAAATGTAGTGTTACTATTACAGAAACAATCCAACAGATCACAGCGAGAATCAGCAAAATGTACTTAGTTTGGTGGTGGAGGGATCTCTGATGTACATCAAGGTTAAGCATCCATAAATCATTTTAGAATCCAGATTATGAATTGACGCTTCTTGATATTGTTAGGTCAAAGTCATCTGTTTTTATTCACTGTCTAAAGTAATCCAGTCAGTGGATGAACTTCCCATGTTTCCTATTTGTTAAGACATGAACCAAGTTGGGCGGTAGAAAACAAAACATGAGAGAAAAGAAAAACAGAAACCTGACAGAGGAAACATGACTGGTATATAAAGGGAGGGAGCTAACCAGGTCAATGAGGTGCAGGTGTGCGGGCAGGTGGCGGTCAGGTGACTTGAGGATTTAGTGGGAGGAGCTGAGGACAGCTGCTGGAAGGGGAGGGGCTAACAGGACTCAGGAAAGGTGTTGGGGATGCTATCTTAAGACCAGCTTTTAAAATTTGCATTGTTTGCAATATAAGTTGGGTTGTAATCTTTGGTTTTCGTGTGTCTAAAACAAAACAGAGAGATGCACTATGTGCGATGACCGACACAAATGATCCCACTGCTAGAACTCTGCAGGTATCTCTCTGTACATCATTATTGTTATTTCTTTTTCCCCCTCAAAACCACTCAGCATGCAAATGAAGCTGCTTCACAACATTCCTCTCTTGTCTCTCAGAGGAATTCTCACAAAGGTCTAGTGATTAGCACCAAGTGCTGAGGAGTCACAGCGTGTTTCATAACACAGTGACACATTGGATGTGATGATCAGTCTCACACAAGTGTAAGCAGGTACGTAGTATGTAAAGTTTTAGGTTTGGGGACATGTGTTCATTTTTGTAGTGAAAAGAAGTAAACACATCAGATTCAATCACGACATGATGTTCTGTTGCACCTCAGACTTTTGTAAAGAAGCTGCAGGTGAGGTTTCCCTCTGCTGACTCTTCCATGGAGACTCTGTTTGTCTGTCAGTGCTGCACAGCTGAATGGCTTCATACAACAAAGGTCAAACTTTTGCGTACAACTGCATGTGCATTAATCACAGGACAACAAATGTGTCGAGGTGGACTTGAAGTGCACACCTGTTCAGATGTTTTTCTTCCAGGGTTACTCGGGGCTACGCTGCTTTTTCTGCACCGAGATCTGAGATCCAAGAAACCGTAATTTTGCTTTAGATTAATCATAGTCAAGGTTGTGTCGAGCGTCTGGTCGGCATGTTAATGGTTAAATTGCTGAGAAAACCATAGAAATAGACAGAGCTTCTCCACACTAAGATTTATAAAGTGGCAAAAATGTATTTACCAAAAAGCCTTGACTAATAATTACCAACAGTACTGCAATCGCTATACCAAAGCAAAGTAACTGTTAGCTCCTCTGTAACTAAATGAACTCTGATTTCATCAGTGTAAATATACACAGACATAAAAGATAATATTATTAGAAAAAATATTTTTATATGAAAACTATTATTTACACTTATTAGTTGTAGTCACATGACAATCACGCAATCTCACTGCACCCTGGCATGCCAGGGTTGGTGCTTGATTGGATCAGCCGGAGGGAAGCATGTTCCAAACTCTACACTACACCGCTGTGATTGGCCAGTCCACTGTCAGTCAACCGGTCCCTAAAGCCAATCCTAACACTAACATTAACCCTCCAAAAGTGTATCACCCAATCACAGATGGACATTAAGTAGACCAACAGGAAATGAAATGTAATGTGGTAGTGATTTAGTACTGCACCTAAAATTAGTAATAAAATGTGTAATAATAATAGTGGTCATTCATTCATGTCCTGCCTGGTCCATGGCCACATCTTTGAAGTCAGTCCCTGCTTGTCAGACGGGTTTACTATAAATGAACTCTATTGGAAGAGAAGGACATTGACACAAGAAAACTAATGCCACAGAACATAGCTTTTTTTTTTTTTGAAATGCACACGTCCTGCCTATATGCCAGTATGGGCGAGGATGGGATTGTGGTTACGGTTAAGACAAAGGCAAATGTTGACATCATGCCTGTTGGATGCAAACTCTAATCTCAGACAAGCTCCAGTCTAATCCACCACCCCATCATTTTCTGCCTTTCTCCATAAAGGACACAGTCCAACATGAATTGGCACTGAACACTGGCAGTGGATGTACATTTTGAGATGTGGAATTCTCCAAAATGGGATGTGTTGGATAAAGATAGACTGCGGCTTCGATCAAACAAATGGTCGTATTTCAGATCCGCTGCACAATGCTGTGTAGTTTTTGACCAACTGAAGTAGGAATAATTTACACATTCTGTGTAAGTTAAGACTAAAACTAAAGAAAACAAAAACATAGCTGACCAAGCAACCTCATCATTTCACCAGAAAAATGTGGCAAAGAGTGTAACAATAGGCTTCAAAAAGCATCAGTAGTACAACATTTCAGTGCAATGCAGACCTGCAGACCAGAGCGGAGATGTTACAACTTCTTAATGTGGCAGGGGTCAGAACCTCTACTCACACATCAGCCAGGCTCAGGACAGTTTTCCTGGGCAAAAATAATGACCTCGCTGATGTGTTTTCAACAGGTCACAGCACTCTAAAATCTCTGTCCCTTCCTATTATTTGTTCCACAACACTGGTAATAAACCACAAATTATCTGTCGTGTTTCACCTCATCACTTTTTGCCGCTGGTTAGTAGGTGTTGTGTTACACACCTACCCTCTGTAATATGTGGTGTAAATGGAACCCAGAGAAATGTGATTAGGCATATCCACAAATAGATAACAAACACAGTTACTGATTACTATTTGTGCAAGGCCTTTTGGATGTTTAAAATCACAAGTAGGCAATTGTGAAATTGTTATTCTGACATGACTGTTAACCATATAATTGGACTGCGGTGCTTTGTGATTGAGTTCCAGTCAACCTGTTGGACGGCTGTCATCATGTGACCTGTCTACTACGGACTTGAATGGGTCAGCTTTTCAAAGCCAGATCCCATCAAAATTACAAATACATTTAACTCTTTCATTAAAAGACAAACCTCCGGGATACTTTCGCTGCTGCCATTGTTTGTGCAGGTATGTGGCAGCACTCAGACACCTGAATAAGCTGAATACATTAAACAGAATCCTGGCATTTTTTTTGAGAGTGCTCCAGCTCGGAAATTTGTGTTCATCCAAGGACATCAAATACTGCCGTTTTGTCACAGCTCATACATACACACAAATTGTTGTATTTGTTCAGGCAACGAAACTGTTTGGTTAGATTTAGGTTTTGTTTTGCATTAAAATAAGTAATTTGACATAAGTAATGTTATGTATGTCACATAAATTATTTTACATACATTACATAAGTAACTTATTTATTTTTGGATAAAGGTCCAACATTTTACACTTTTCTTGTAGTTGCTGTCTTGATCTCCATAGGAAGATAATTTTGTCATTTTAAGGACAGAAAACCATCATTATAGTTCTACGTTTCCTCTCTTGTGCTTCTTTCTGGAGCTCTACCAAGAACAGGCTGTTTTATGTCTGTGTCTTTAAGAAACATTGATAACAATTAATCTTTGTTCTGATTGGCTGACTTATTTCTGAGTGGCCAACCACAGTTTTTATTCGGTCTTGAAGCTTGCCTGATTCTTGGCGGAATGACTGCTCTGTGTTTTCTTCCACATAAAAGTTTGGACAGTGGGTCGTGCTCAGGGCAGACATATGACATGAGTAGGAGTTTGTGACATCACAAACTTACGACAGTCCAAACAGCACAGTTGCTGAATACAGGCTGTGTGCATTTCACAGTATTTATCATGTTCCTAGACCTGATTTATAATTAAAAAAAAAATAAATGGCAATTAGAATTTTTATGGGACCTTTAAAAGTAATTGATGTTGACTTTTGCTTTCTCCTGGATTCAAACACCTGTCTCTTGTAGGGGAAAGTTCCACCCTCGACCTCCTCCCTACACGAACATTGTCACCCTTCATCATGGATGGTCACGGTGCAGGCGCCAAATTGCACCTGGTGCGTATCTCTCTGACGCCAATGAGTTTTACAAAACGGCAGCATTTAACACCCTGAGAATTTTTACATGCAACAAAAGACAAAAACAGGATTCTTCAAAAACCTGATTATAACTTGCATCCATGCAAATTCAATTGATGAACGTATGTTCTCCCCAAGGAAAATTTACTGCCATTCACTGATTGTGTTGGTGGAGTTCCCCTTTAAGAGGCTGCTGGGGACTGTCATTGTGATAAGGAAGAGAGTAGCAGGTTCAAATGAAGATCTCATGACTGACAAAACCTAAGATCCAAAGATACAATAGCAGTACATTGCAAAAATGTACATTTTATTTTGTGAGTGAAGAATGTGCCATTTGTTTCTATTCTCTGCTGAACTCAGTGGTTGTGACGGAGCAGTTGGGGCTGTCATTCTGCAGTGTGTCTTTGTTAGGATGAGCAGCAAAGTAGAGCAGAGGGGAGAAAAGAGGCTACGACCGATCTTCATACATCAAATTAATCTTGCCTGCCCTTTATTCATATCTCCGGCCTTTCATCTGTCTGCCCACTCCAACCTACTTTTATAGATCTCTCATTTAACATCATAATGCACAGAAATCTTTGATCGGGAGATTTATTACTCCTTAAAAGCTGAAGAGGGAGTTTGAGTTAAGGGGGAAAAAAAGTGGATGACAAAAAAATAAAGACACGGACAAGCTGGAAAAGTGAGAGAGAAGACTGGAGGGGAGATACTGACAAAAAGAGAAACTCCCTGTGTATAACTCATCTGGGTAGCCATTCTTCTATTTACAACATATTGTGAGTGCAGGGTTCCAGCTGTCAGTTAGTGATACGCAGCGGGTTTGCTTTACAGATTAATAGAAAAAAAACAAGCATCCTGAGCTCTGTCAGCAGGCCGTCTTCCTTTCAGATTGCTCTAACATCTCGCATCTCACTGCCGAGCAAAATGTCAGCGCAGTGAGAAGTCCATGGTGTGCAGGAAGAGAGCAAACAAACTTCTGGAGGGACACTCGAAAGTGGGAGATTTTCAAACGCCTCTCTTTCATTCAGTGATTTCTCATAGAAGGAGCAAGATAAACGTTCCAACATGGGGGGATTTGCTCATTATGGTTGGTGCTGGAGTGCATCACACGCCTGCATCCGTGTGCGGGTGTGTGTCCACTACAGGCCGTAGATCCATAGTCTCTGTATTCTCTGCAGCATGTACACACTCTGATGATCTGCCACCACGTCTGAAGCTGATTCCAACCCATTCTGTGGCTCGCAGCACAGCGACACACTCGTAGGGATGATCTACTGTACCTCAGCCCCTCCAGCCACACGATACACACAAGTACACACACACTTAATAAATTGGACGACTTCCACGGACACAAAGGCCCAACGTGATAAGCATTGATCGCGGTGTTCGCCTCATATCACTAATAGATGTACTATGGTCCCACGTCGTTGTTTTCAAATGATCTCCCTGGTTATGACACTAAAGGCACAGTCCACTACAAAACCACAGAGATAAATCCTCACCCCGCCATCCGCTATTGGCCGATGCCGGGGTCGTCCGTCATAGTGCTGCAGCTACGCCTCTATAATACCCTTCACACCGTTTGGAATGATTCCAGTTCTTAAAATAGAGTCAGGGACTTGGAAGAAGGTACAGAGCACTACGAGGAGAGGAAACGAAGGGGGGAAGACAAGGGAGAATATGAAAGGGAGGAAAAATGACTGCGGTATCATGGGTAAAGAGGGCTCCTATTAGGGCAGTGGAGGGAGAAATATTGGCTAGTGTAGCCCCGTACCATTTGTCCTCGTCATGATCTTAAATAGAATCGGGATCAATTATTCATAGGGTCCATAACTCGCAATAAATGTTAGCTGAGACAGTGCTGCCTGGGCCGGGGTGAGATGGGAAAAAAAAGTGAGGTTAGAAGCAGTTATTGAGGGCCGAGTTTAAAAGTCTGGACAAAACAGCAAAATAACCAATTATAGTTCAGAACTAGAGGTGACATTTAAAAGCCCTTTCACTTGTTTGATGTGCCCCTCTAACCGCATGATAATCTGTGAAAACACAATGCAGCCTTGAACCCAACAGACCCACAGCAACATCAAATTGGCTCCGCATGAATAATGCTGCTTGAAGCTAACACTTACATGTGCTAGCCTCAAAACTCAACATTTGGCTCAGGAGCAATGCATCATTGTGGGAAGATGTTTTTCTTTGTAATTAAATTATTTTCTATAAGTTTGAATATGTTGTTACATTCTTCTTGTGTGATTGTGGAGTCTACCCATTTTTCCAGGTCTTCCTGTTGGACAGAAGGTCATGTGGCTCGTAGACTATCTGTTTTAAGTGCCTGAAAGTTACTCGACATCCCCACGGATCTGATCTTCATACAATTGTATGCAAAAGTTTACACCCTGGAAAAATTACATTATCTTGGTTTTTCGAAGTGAAAAGAACCAAATACAAGAAAAGCCCCCTTTCCACTGCGAGTATCGGCTGTAGTTGACTTGATTCTACTTTTCTGTGGTTTGTTTTCCACTGTAGTTAGTTCCCCCTGAATGTGGCTTCAGGTGAAACTAACGTCTAGTCGTTGCTGTGAATTGCTGTGAATTGAGATACTTGACTTTTTAACAATGGTGGGTTTGTGCAGGTCGTCAGTGTACAGCGATGTGACGTTTCTCTCTGACCAATCAGGGGTCTGCAGTGTCTTCACATCACCTTTTTGAATTGGCTCAGCTCGCTTGTAACCTCAACAGAGGTAATACCAAAAATAGTACCGGGTACTGTCTACAACTTTGGCCCAAAGGTAAATCAAAAAAGGGCCAAAGGACAGATATTGTTTTAAAAGCGGCTTAATGTGACTAAGATTTAAAAACACAGGTGTATTCTGACAAGTTAGTACACTGTGATTGAACTGTCGAACACATGTTGAGTATTCACAGACATACAAACACAAATATTTTACAAAGGTTATGTGGACACTTACATTTAGAGCAGCTGGGGGACCAAGGACACTATTACTATGAATACTATTCAACTCTCATGATTATTTGTAGCCTCGGCCCACTACAGCTGGTGTGCTGTGTCTATTCAATGGCCATCCAGTGGGGGTTCAAAATAGTGGCACTTGTGCATCCTTTGTGCTTCTTACACTCTGCACAGAGATTTAAAATAGTAAATGGTCCGCACTATAGCGCCTTTTTTTTTTAACAAAGCACTAAATAATCTTTGCTTTCCATTCACCAATTCACACACACACACACACACACACACACACACACACACACACACACACATACATACACACACACACACACACACACACACACACACACACACATACACACACACACACACACACACACACACACACACACACACAAACCAGGATTGTAGATAGGGGTTTAACCACCAACCCTCCAATTATTGGACAACCTGCTCCTCCATCGGAGCCACAGCCGCCTCACACGACATTCAGTAAAATTGTTACAATTAAAGCACTACCCAACTGTGCTATGGTTACATCTCATTCTTTAAATATTGCTTCTTGTATTATATTACCCAGTCTCTAATGTCAATATAAATGTGGAATCTTTACTCAAAACCTCCACCAAAATGTCCCTTGTATATCCCCCCTGGCACACAGACAAAAGCCTGAGGCCCGAAGTATCACACAGAGACAGTTCTGGTGATAATTGACTGAGGAAATGCCAGGGACTTGCTGATGAACATGGAAGCACTCCACTGTGCATCTCCAAATGGCTTTAGCGAGCTAATGGTGGTGTGGGAAAAATGAGCTCGCATAAGGCAGTGGAGGTAATGTAGCTTCCAGATCAGCTCATTTTCTCCAAACGAAAGAGATAATCTGGACCCCCTGAAGGCCTCAGAGATTGAAAGCTTCACATGAGGAAAGGCCAAATAACTAAGAGAAATTAGATGTGACCCTGGGCCAAAGTTTTCTCATCCAACTCCCCCATGTCATATCAGAGGTGCTGACAATGTTCCCACAGCGAGGAATAAATGGGAAATAACAATAAGAGCCCTTTCCTTTATTTTCCCTCCCTCCTCTTTTCCTTTATTTCTGCCTTCCTTTCCTCATCCACATTGCCTTATAATACATCTCTTCTTTCTTCATTCATTCCCGTCTTCCTTTCCCCCCTCTTTTCTCTCTGTGCACAAATACATGCAGACTGTCTGTGACAACTGGAGCACTCTCCACAGACAGATGGACTGGCAACCAACTGTCTCTGTAGAACAGGCTTTTAATTCCCACCAATAGCTTGTCTCCTCTCATCCACTCTTCCAAACCTGGACAACCAGTGTCTCAGAATGGCTTTGATGGCAGGAACAAAGACAGAAGTGAAAGTAATGCATTGTAAAGTAGTACATAAGCTATCTTCAGTGAATTAGTTGTCTCAAAGCAAAGACGATCTAAAGCCTGTTTTCTCAGAATTTATTATCAATAAATGTGTTTGTTGCTATCACTTTACTTGCAGGAGGTCATAACATACATGACCAAACAAATTTGCACTTGCAGGTGCTCCACGACCATGCTAACATTGGTTAGTACGACAGCCATAGTGGGAGTAATGGTTGATTTGATATGACGTCACTTGGCAAGGTAGCATTTGTTATGAAAGGAAGAAATGTGTTGGCTTTGAAAATAGCCAGTTAGCCTAGTTAGCTCGCTGTATTACCTGTTAGAAACAGGGCCGGGGCCACAGGCCACATATCACCACGACCTGTACCTTTCCTCTGATACAATCTGATACAACCAATTGAAGAGCAGCATCAGGTCCCGTGGTTGCCAAAAGTTGAAGGGCTTGCATTCACTCTCATGGGGCCGGCGCCCTGCACCAGGAAGTGTATATATTTACACTGAAATTCACTAAATACAATTTGGACTCATTGAATGCTCACAGACAACCAGAGGCATTTCACAAGCAAACTGTTATTATATAATTAATTCATATTTTACATACTTACTGGAAGTCGAGGGGGCGGTGCCTCGTATTAACAAACCGCCGCTGGATATGACCAAGTAGCAACCAACCCTCACATCACCCACTGGTTTGTAAACTGCTGCTTTGAAGCCGAGAGTCTGGCATTCTGGCTGTCGCCATCTTGGTTTGGAGCCACAAGTGACCATATTTGGCCAAGAGGGTGGAGCTGGGGAGGAACAAGGGTGTAATTTGACTGAGATCCAGAGGAAACTATGCCCGCCCACTTATACCAGAAACCTGACTGTACCCCAGGCATGTCAATCAAACCAGGTATGCCCAAAACATAGCTTTCTTTATGGTCTAATATCTAATTAATTTGGGATTTATTGCCGAATGGACTACCAGAACTCTGATCAGAAGGAGTGGATTTAACAAATGACACCATAATGACTTTTTCATGGGAGAATTTGACACTTTTTAAATAGGATTTTATTGGGTAAGAGATTTATTGGAGCTTGCCCTAGTGGCCATCAGTGGTATTGCACTTTAAAGCACTTCCACTTTGGCTTCACTCCTCAGACCTGGAGTCTACGTCCATTTTTATATACAGTCTATGGATGTGACTTTATTTTTTTGTTTTAACCCTTTTTGAAAATAACTTTTGAGGCTTCAAGCTGTTCGTCATAGGAAATAGTTAGATTTTACTACACACATTGTATTTGTCATGTTCTATGATTGTAAAAGCAGTTCATCATTTGAAAACTACTAAATGTGATTTAACTTGTGGTGTCTCTACAATTTTCTCCTGTGAAACCATTTCAGAGGAGGCATGTGATTGTCTGACACTCTCCAGGGCAGGTGATGGGCAACAACAGCATCTATACGGTCCATTGCAAACTGCCAACAACTAAACTGTGGAGAAGAAGCAGCACGCTGGAATGTATTTTCAGTGGAGGGGGTTGGGGGGGGGTTACGAACATGCACACGACAGCTGACATGCCTGCACACGTTAATGTTTATATAAACAAGAAGCCACACAGAATCTGTATCAACAAAATAGGAAAACACTGGATTTACAGTATAAAAGTCGCCAGGCAGCGTGAAAAGCAGCGTCAACTCTGTACAAATGCTCCTGGGCACGTACAGATCACTTTCACGAACTGTACACTTGATTCTCGTGTTCCTTTTAGCCTACCTTTTTATTCATTTGGACAATTTAATAGAAAGAAATGTTCTATTTTATGCTATTTCCGGTGCCGTTACAGCCACTTATGTTCAGCAGCCCGTCTTAAGTTTTAGCTGAGGTGAAGCACAGTCAGAAACCGTATATACAGATTAGTTGAACCACAACAGAATGATAGATCTTGAAAGACATGAAAGAAAACGTTTTGTTTTTATCAAGGATTAATTTAATGATGTTTCTCCTGTTTCACACAAATAGTTATTTAGAGTATGACATATTCTGTAACCCATACTGTGTGTGATTGTGTAAAATGATCATATAAAATGAAGTCAATATGAATATGGGATGGAGTGTTCAGTTAATAACGAATGGGACAAAGAAGAACCCTGCATTTGTTCTGCACTATTTTTCCTTGTGTGTTTGATTCATAAGGAAACCAGTACTACAACATAGGGGAGTATTACAGTGATGTGAACACAAAAATACACGAGTGAGTACAGGGCAAAACTAATCTGGTTCCTCCATCTTGTTTCTTTGACGTGCCCGGCCCTGCACTGCAGAGTGCGAATCTGGACACCCTTTCCGTGGCTGATCCCAAAGGACCGCACAGCCCTTTCCAGCTCCACATAGGAAGCCCCATGCATTATGCATCACCATCCAGGCCTATTTCGGAGCAGAAAAGCAAAAAAAAAATAAAGAGAAACACAGCTTCCCGGGCTCCCGCAATCAGTTCCACAGTTGCTCATGTTTCTGTGGAAAAACGAGGTCTCGTTGCAACCGTATGGAATTACCAAGAGGGAAACATGAAATATTTAGCATTGTCATCCCCCTTTTCCTCCTCTCTACTTTTCAGCTCAGACTTCCTGGGGGGAAAAAAAAGTAAAAAAAAAAATAAAAATAAAAAGTCAAAGATGGCAGAAAGCTTACAGTGTGTTTTCTTCCTATGATTATCTGCATGAGTTTGGGGGGTTCGTGGTTAAGGAAGCACCACGTGGATTGGTGGAGGTCAGGATCTCAAGATTTTTCCCTCCGGTGACGGGCTGACACGCGCCGAGGTGGAACATGGGATTTGATTTATGGCGAGGGCAATGGGCTCGGGTGCAGGAGAGTGATGATGCTCAGGCAAGGCGAGGCATTTAGCATGCATAAATGGACAAACAACCACAGGCAAGCGTGTACAGTACATGCATACATTCATGGCAGTGTACAAATGCATAGGGCACGGAGATAGCTTTAGACCTGGCCATTTGATTGAAGCAGTGCGGACACAGAATATACCTCCACATGTACCTTGCTTTGAGAATGTGTGTGTGACACCTGAAATGACCCTGTCTATTGACAACAAGGCTGTCTAACCAGCAGGGCTATTATTTTCTGCTCTCTAAAGGACCGCACACTATTTGTGAGTGTGTAGAAGGTACACAAATGGACTGGTACTCACCTAGCTTTTGTCCTCTGCCTGACATTGTAGAGAATTTTTTTTTTTAAAGTATGATGCTGTTATTTTCTGCATCTGTCTGCGAGCGTAGGCATGCCTTCCTTCTATATGGGCAATCTCCTCTGACATGGCTATTTTTTTGCTTGTACCGACGCATGTATCACCGCCGCTGAGCCTTTTCTTTTTTTTCTTTTTTTTCTTCCCAAAACAGGCTTCCATAAGGAGGATAAAAGCAAAAATCATTCAATTGTGTGGGAACAGTGGGGCCCTTTCAATTCTCACTGGGACATCAAAGCACACAGTAAGATGATGCACTATTAGAGTCCATGGGTGGGATGAAAATATTTTACAAATATATCTATTCTCTGCAGAAATCCATAACTAGGTTTTCATAACAAAGAGCAGCCTTCTCAGTCATTCGCCTCCTCTGAGGATTGTGATTAATCTAAATTGAATTGAATCACGCAGGATATTGAAATTGTATTACAGAGAGTGACACAGCATGCGGGCACAATGCACAACATCTTACTGTTAAAAGATTAGGACGAGATGGAGGGATAAGAAACTGAACTCTCAGAGGGAAGAGGAGGTGCAGGAAATAGAACAGCAAGATTATTGCAAAGCCTGTCAACCGCCATGTGATGTGTATCAACACACACAGACAAGCAGGAAGGTGCAAAACACATACTCAGACATGTAGGATCAGCTGAAATGTCAGTGTGTGAGAGTGTGTGCCTCTGTTATAGGGAGCTAGATGTGCCATTAGAAGTGAATTAAGCAGAATTTAAAAAAAAAAAAAATGAAGCTGCTGTCGTGCATTATTAAAACTACCCTAATTGCATTTGCATAAGTTTATGTGAAACGGCGCTCATGTGGGAGCATGTTTGTGCGTGTACACATGTATGCCAGTATGGTGCAGTCCTCGTTTCTTATGGGATTACATGTCGAGATGATACGGCGCCGTTTGAAATTGTCGTCTCTTCTTTTCTCTGCGCCTTGATGTTGAGTGTAAACCAGTTATTTCCTCTTTTTAACTTGACAAAAGAAACAAACTCCAGTGAACAGATTTCCACCGAGTCGGCCTCTCGGTTACCAGATGGCTCCGTGTCAACTCAGCTTTGATCACAGCATAACGTGGTACTGTTTTGCACAGAGCACAGGATATTGCTACTTCTCTTTCAAGAGGAGCTGAGACTCACATGTAGCAACATTGCCCCTGTGTGGTGAGTTTTTGAAGTGTGCCATGAATGTAGACTGGTGGGTTCCGGTGGATGTTTGTTGTGCAGATACAGTTTAGTTTAGTTTAGTTCATTAGATTTATTTACAACAGGGAAAAGAGAAAAGATGATTTGTGCCAGATTTAGCTATTCTTCAGACAATACGCCTTTCTACGACAAATGGACTAACAGCCCACTGACAGGATTAAACTGATATCAAAATATGACATACAAATCCAAAATATATAGAAAAAAAAAAGGTTGTCGAATGTAAAATTAATGCAGACAAGCCTGGTTATTTAAAATCCAGTCACACTTTAGGGTAGGGGTACATTAATGCATGAATTAAGCATTAATTTGTGCATTAATAACTCATGAATGATCTGGAAGTAACATGAGTTCAAAGTCTTTCATTCATGATCTCATGCTTGAACAATACATTAATTAAAGCATTAAGTTAGGTGAGTACTTCATCAAAGATTATGATTTATTAAGCAGGCTCATGATGAGTTCTTCTCAAAAACTGTTTTAAATACTGCCAGTGTTACCAGAGTTACTGATAACTACAGCATTTGCATTTCAACAGCATTCATGCTGTGATTGGCCAATTCCTGGGTCTGTCCATTTATCTGCAGGTTACTATAAATAAGACTCAAACATAATATCTCAGATATCATAAGAATTGAAAAAAACATATGTTCTCACATTCATCGTTCCAGTTCGTTCTAGCACTTAGTTAGTAAAGATCAAAATGTTCACCACTTCACTTTAGGGGCCACAAACATGATAAACAAGTGCGTAACTAATACTTATTTAATGAATATGTCATGATGTGCTCTGTACTGCAGAGTGGTAGATCAGTGGTACATGTTTTTTTTTATTTCAAAGAATTCATCATGATCCTGCTTAATAAATCATAATCATTGATGATGTACTCACCTTTAATTAATGCATTGTTCAAGCATGAGATCGTGAAATCCTGATGATTTATTGAGATATAATACATGAAGTCATGCTTAAGTCATGCAGGAATTCATGCATGAATCCTTGATATTTCACAAGTGAAATCTATTGAATAGCCTCACAGAAGAAGATGTGGAAGTCTGTGCAGGTTATTAGATCGACATGAAGCTTATTCCATTCGTTAACAGCTTTAAAAGAAAAAGAAAATTGTGCAGGTTGGGATTGTACAGTATTGTATTGTAAGTTAAAAACATATAGTTTTAACTTAGCATAAATGAGTCCATGAAATCTCAAGTATTTCTGTCTAACATGTATAATTCAAGAATAAGCCACAATGAAAGTTAAAGTTCAGGGAGGATACAAGTATTCTGTTTACAAAAAGTTGAACAAACTCTACTAATTTGCTTCATCAGGACTGTGTGGGTGTGGTTTGATCATATTTGATTGACAGCAGCCTGGCAACAAAAAAAAACACATACCAGCTGTCATAAGATTTTGCAATATGTGACATCAACTTTTTCCAAATGAGCCTCGCCATCAGCTCAGACCAGAAAAGTCCACAGAGAAAAAATATAAATACAGAAATGTCTCACATTAAACAATCAACAGTGGTGAAAAGTAACTAATTACATTTACCCAAGTGCTGTACTCTTAGAGGTACTTGTACTTTCGTGAAGTATTTCCATTTGATGGTACTTCCACCCTACTTCAATTCAATATTTTACTCTTTGCGCCACTAAATTGTTCAGATCAGACCTAAATATATAATAAGTTGCTACACATGCATTTATATATATGGATTAGATACTGCAACAGTATCATGCATTGAAATGATCTCCATGACAACATTAAAATGCTGCTCACATGTCAATAAAGTGATATTCCAATTTTTCATATAGGATAGAGATAACACGCTTAACTGGGATATTCTGCATCATGAGTACTTTTACTTTAGTTGACTTTTTTCTAACAATACTTTGGTACTTAAGTAAGATTTTGAATACAGGACTTCTACTCGTAACTGAGTATTGTTTCACTGTAGTATTGTTATTTTTACTTTGGTCAAAGATCTGAGAACTCCTTCCAGCACTTGTTGCAAAGTGGACAACAAAGTGTGCAGTCATTTTTCCAGGCCTTGCACAACACTGTACTCCTACCTGCCCATATGTCCCAGGACCTGCAAGGAATTTCACCCAGAACCAAAATCAGTACAGATCACCTCATTCAGCTGAATACTGAATGTATGCAATTGTAATTATTACAGCTGCATGTAACGTTCTAAATTGCTGTTTTGACTAATGGGAGATGAGCTAAAAAAAAATTCAGCATTTCAATTTACCGTTTTCTTTCATTGATGCACACTGATGATTAATGTGCACATGCATATTTGTGTATTTGTAATAGCATATGGAAACTTTACTTTAAAATATCATTGGCCTACTTTTTTTGGCAACCGACTGCAAACACAACACTGACAAAGTATCACCTGTAGCTGTTTTCCTGACATTTTTATACTACATACAGTAAGCACAAATCAACAATAGCATTTATCAGGATTATAAGCAGAATTTTCCTGCAAATGTAGGTCTACTATTCATTGTCTTTTAGCTCTTCATTGCTCTCTCCTGAGGAAAGGAAGTGTCTCCTTAAGTGTTTAGTGCTCTGTTGTGATCAGTGGCTGGTTGCTAACTTTGTCTGTCTTCTGTTTAGTGCTGGGCAGGTGGTAAACGGTGGCTTTATCTGAGCTTTGTTGCTTTGTCTGCTGCTGATGGAAGCAACATTGTTGAGAGAGGCCAGCATGTGCCAAACCTCATGGTTGTGGGCTGTAAAACTCAAAGCAATGAGCTGAGAGACGCTAAAAAGGTCAGAGCTTTGGGAAACTGCAAAGTCTGGTGCCAATTCTTCATAGGTTCATGAGAAACACCGTGCCCATTACATCGTTGGATATGAGGGCCGGTCCCCAACACATTTTTGAGTTCAAGGAATAATAATAATAATTGTTATTTTTCCAATTTTTTTATATTAAAAAAAGATCAGTGCAGGTTTAATTTCTTGGTGTATATTTCTACAATCATTTACTTAATGGAACTTGGTCACTATACAGTGTGTTCATGTCATGTAACACAAAATGACCAAATATTTCACACTGATTAGGGGACATGGTTGAAATGAGGCAAAGGGGCAGTTAGACAGTCATTGTCTCTGGGTTCAAGATAGGTGTTACTTTAGATCCAAGCATCTTATCAGCTCAGATAAATCGTGACACCTTCGACCCTCCACATCACCACAACATCAATTCCATGTTACTGCCAGATAGAGAACTGTAGTGCTGCAGTTGTAAAAATCGTGTTACACCAGCACATTTTTTTACTGTATGAAATCCCTTTAAGAGATGTTAGAGAGCAAACTGTATTGATTATAGCTGCTGCTAAAAGACCGTATCTGTTTGGGATATCTGGGATCAAGAACAAATTGAGAGGAAGCGACAGATAACAGTTCAAGGTCTGTTTTAAATTCTTTAAACATAATTCATGAGCTGTGGTTTGGTGCTAAGACTATAACTTTAATAACAACCTACCAGCAACTCTTAATCAACCAGCACTGAGCAGCTCAGACATCTGACACACAAAAGCATTTGTAAAAATATGTGCACGTGCGACACTCTCTTACTGATAAAATAGCCTCAGCTGATTGAACCACCATATGTATATAAATTTGAAAATACTCGGAAAGAGAGCTTAAAGTCAAGAACCACTGCAGCAAGAAGACCCCCCACAGACTATTTATAAAAACTCAGTCATTATTGTGTCATTCGCTAAATTCACACCTTCTGATCAGTGCTCTGATGGTCATTCTGAAAATAGTTCCATAAGTGATTAGATATTAGGCCTCAAAGAGAGGCATGTTTGGGAGTGTGTCTGTTTTGATTGACATGCCTGGGGTGCATTTAGGTTTCCCATATGGGGAGGTCAGCATAGTGTCCTCTGGTTCTCAGTCAGATCAACCCTTCGCTCCTAGCTCCTTCGTTCATCTGAATATGGTCACTTCTGGCTCCAAAAAACAACATGGCGACGGGCAAAATGAAAAACTCGAGACTCCACAACATCTGAATGATCCAGACTGATGTAAGACTTTATTGATATTTTGCAGGGGGGAAATTCGCAACTAATGAATAAAGTAACGTCACCATGTGACAATCACCATTTAATTAAAACCATCTCCACATTTACCAGCTGCAACATTAATGATGTTACATTCATCAATAATTATAATCCAACATTATGATTTCTAACAATAACTTTTAGTGTTCGTTCTTCTGTTTAATTGCCTACATGTCTACACTGTGGTATTACTGTGGTACTTTTTCCACCATAACACATAAATCAATAAGAGTAGAAATATAAATGTATTTGGATTCTTTGAAATGTTGATAAATATTAATAATTTTAAAAAAAAACATTTTTTTTTTTTTTTAAAGTTATTTATATATGAAATGCCAGGGGGAGGAGGGGTTTCTTTGTTTTTTAATGTAAATATGGTGTTGTATTGGTGTCTCCTCCATATTATCATCCATGCACCAGTTTTTCCACTAATCAGGAAAAACATTCTTTGCAGACAGAAACAACATAGTCTTCTTATTTCTGATGAAGAAGTAATTACTTCAGAGCCTTTTAGTTATTTGGCCTCTCCTCTCTGGGACCAGGTCCCAGTTTGGGTTCTGGAGGCAGACATCCTCTCAGCTTTTAAAATCAGGCTTAAAACTTTGATATATCATAGTGTAGGTTCAGGTGACCCTAGCCATCCCTTAGTTGTGCTGCTGTAGGCATATAGGATGCTGGGAGACCTCCCAGAATGCACTGAGCTCCTGTCTTCTTCTCTATATCTCTTTCACTCTCCATGCGTTTATATGCCACCAATGCATCTCTTAACTTTGTGTCTTCTCTCTCCCGTAGTTTGTGCTTTCTCCTCTCTGTCCTCTCTCTCCCTGCACCTCTCTGTTTCTGATCTGTGGTTACTGACCCCACCAACCTGCCCTGTGTTTAATGTTTGTTGTATCTCTATGCTGTTCTTTTCTCTCTCTGCTCTCCCCTTACCCCAACCGTTTGAGGCAGATGGCCGCCCACTTCTCACCCCGGCTCTGTTCCAGGTTTTCTTCCTGTTAAAAGACAGCTTTTCCTTTCTACTGCTGCTCATGCGTTAGTTGTTGAATTGTTGGGTTCCTCTCCGTAACATATGGTTCAGTTGTAAGAACTTTACTATGTTAAATGCACTCAGATGACTTGTGGCGTGATTTGTGGCGCTATATGAATAAAATTAAAATTAATTTGATGCTAACATCGTCTCATGCAGCTGCTGTGTCAAATTGAAGGTACATCTTATCTTATCTTATCTTATGCTAGGAACCATTTCTGCACAGAAAGAAAAAAGTAATTAAACATAACTCAATAAAATTCCTTTCCTTGAACTTAAAACCTTTGCCTTGAAACTAGAGAAGCAAGCAATAAAAAAAAAAAAAAAAAACGGACTCCAGAAATGAACTAAGTGCTGAGGTAATGAGCACTCGTCTCTGTCCGTACTCCACTCCGTCTTCCCTCCATCCCAGCACATTAGAATGAGTAATTGTCGAAGTCGGCGTGTTGGGCAGGAAATGGGTATTGAAAAAAAAGAAAAAGAAATGCAGCAGACTCTTAAAGTGCCTGCATGGATACAGAAGCATGTGCACAAACTTAAGGTAATATGACATGTTTAGCTCATGCAACATGCGGTCTAAATACATGTAAGTCAAGGAGTATAAAGTCAAGGAGTATATACACAACGCAACAAGATGGAGTTGAAAGAAACACACACACTCAGTGTCCTGAGCGAATTATCTCATGGACTCTGTCCTTTGGTCCACACACACACACACACACACACACACACACACACACACACACACACACACACACACACACACACACACACACAAACAGAGTGTATATAAAGGTTTGGATCCTTGAACTCTCTTTTAGTCTGTGAACAAAACTCAAGGCAAACTGCTGTCTCCGCTCACACAACCTGTCCAAAATGCCTGCTGACTACAACGGACGTTGGGAGATGGTGACCAATGACAACTTCGAGGAAGTCATGAAGGCTCTCGGTGAGTTGCACTCACACAACATTACAATGTATAGGAGGATGAAAAAAAAAAGTGGCTTGTAACTGTTTAGAAACAGGGATCAATTAGAGAGCCACGGTTAAAGACACAGCCGAGGAGAGAGGAAGGTCTGATCAGAAAATCTAGCGTGGGTGTGACAGAAAGGATAAGAGAGGTAGAGAGGCAAGAGGGGGGAAAAAGAAGAGTGCTGCTGTGGTACTGCTTCGTTTCCTCATTGAGCTGCTGTCAGTTCAAGTTAACCTCCACTGTGTGAGCAGCTTCCGTCTGTTACCGCGCCAAATAAATATTGATTCACTCCTTTCTGCAATTTCATCCTCCCGATCCGCCGAGAAGGAAGACAGATTCCGACCCTGGATCAGGCAGCGGGCCAGCATGTCATTTCAAAAGCAAAGCAAAAAAAGAAGGGCTCTCCCCCTCCTTTTGGCGCTGCATTGATCAGGCCCAGACACACTTTCATTATTCACGACTCTATCTGCAATTCATAAAACAACCCTGGTACACTTAGCTCACACAAAATCCGGGAAATCCTCTGTGCCTCCTCCTCATTTCCATTGAGCAGATAGGAAAATGAGATCCTTATGGAAATGTGTCAAAAAATGTCATATAGATGGGTAAATATAGGGGCCTCATCTGTAAGAGTGATTGGAAGAAATTGAATTTTCACTTCAGTGCAAATGGGATATGAATATCTAAACGGTCAGGATGGGTGATTCTCTTCTGGCAGAGCCCGGCGCTGAACAGGGCAGAGAAACTCATTTAGGCCTGTTCTGACTCGGAGCAAGGTCATTTTTAAAGGGTAAAATGGATCTGTCAAAAGGACCAGTTGGAAAAGAATCATAATAAGTGGCCTGTGGTGTTGTGTTTGCTTTTTGTGGACGTATGCTTTTGGTGTGTCTATGCACACACCAAACCTGGATGACAGAATTCCTCACAGCTCCATAAAACTCCCGCAAAAACTGACAGACTGATTCGTGAAGCCACTGCTGACTGTTTTGTATCTGTCCGTGCTTGCAGACATCGACTTTGCGACCAGAAAGATCGCCTCCCACCTGCATCAGACCAAAGTGATCGTCCAGACTGGAGACAAGTTTGAAACCAAGACCATCAGCACCTTCAGAAACTACGAAGTCGACTTCACGGTGGGTCAGGAGTTCGAGGAGTACACGAAGGGCCTGGACAACCGAAAGGTCAAGGTGGGGCTGAAGTCTGTTACTCTCAGAGCTCCGGTGGAATAATTCAAGATGAGAGCAACCACTGACTTCTGTTTATACTGTATATCTGCAGACACTCGTTACTTGGGACGGGGACAAGCTGGTGTGTGTTCAGAAGGGGGAGAAAGAAAACCGTGGCTGGAAACATTGGATCGAGGGAGACCATCTACACCTGGTGAGACAACTGGGAATCTTTCCGGCGTGATTGCTGCTGCTAATTCAGTCTCTCAAGTTGGCCACATGCAATAAAGTCAACTCCAAAAAGCAATTCAACTCACTTAATGGAATCTTTCCCAGTTGCACCACACTTATCTGTGTCATATCTGTAGGCAATGACAATAAAAAGGTTAGGAAACATCATCATAAGCACACAGATATTATTTCTGCCCGATTATGCAACCAAGAGGCATTGTTGTTGCATCATGTTGGACCTAAAGTCTGAAAGTCTGCGTTTTCTCTTTCAGGAGATCCACGTCCTTGACAAACTCTGCCACCAAGTATTTAAGAAGGCACAATAAGACGGGCGCCAACTTTACCTGCACCAAACTGTCTGCTGTGTGTTCCATGTCGCTGTCTATTTATAATGCAATTGTGGGGAGCTGTAATAAACTGATTAAATAAATAAACAATACACTTGTCTTTCCATATATATGTATATTTTATTGCAATATATTTAGATTAATTTAAGACATCCAAACTATGAAGGAACACATATGGGATTATGTGGTAAACAAAAAAAGTGTTAAACAAACCAGAATATGTTTTATATTTTAGATTCTTCAAAGTAGCCACCTTTTGCTTTGATGACAGCTTTGCACACTCTCAGCATTCTTTCAATCAGCTTCACGAGGTCGTCACCTGGAATGGTTTTCAATTAACAGGTGAGCCTTGTCAAGAGTTCATTTGTGGAATTTCTTGCCGTCTTAATGTGTTTGAGACCATCAGTTGAGTTGTGCAGAGGCAGGGTTGGTGCGCAGTTCTATACAGGGAATAGGCGTATTTCGACTACAGTTCTAATCCATATTATGGCAAGAACCACTCAACTAAGTAAAGAGAAACGACAGTCCATCATTACTTTAAAACAGGAAGGTCAGTCAATCTGGAAAATTTCAAGAACTTTGAATGTATCCTCAAGTGCAGTCGCAAAAACCATCAAACGCTATGATGAAACTGGCTCTCATGAGGACCGCCCCAGGACAAGAAGACCAAGAGTTACCTCTGCTGCCGAGGATAAATTCATTATAGTTACCGGCCTCAGAAACCGCAAATTAACAGCACCTCAGATTAGAGCCCACATAAATGCTTTGCAGAGTTCAAGTAGCAGACACATCTCAACATCAACTGTTCAGAGGAGACAACGTGAATCAGGCCTTCATGGTCGAATTGCTGCAAAGAAGCGATACTGAGGAAGAACAAGAAGAAGAAGAGACTTGCTTGGGCCAAGAAACACAAGGAATGGACATTAAACCAGTGGAAATCTGTACTTTGGTCTGATGAGTCCAAATTTGAGATTTTTGGTTCCACCCGCCGTGTCTTTGTAAGACGCAGAAAAGGTGAGCGGATGGTTTCTACATGTGTGGTTCCCACCGTGAAGCATGGAGGAGGAGGTGTCATGGTGTGGGGGTGCTTTGCTGGTGACACTGTTGGTGATTTATTCAAAATTCAAGGCATACTTAACCAGCATGGCTACCACAGCATTCTGCAGCGACATACCATCCCATCTGGTTTGAGCTTAGTGGGACCAGCATTTGTATTTCAACAGGACAACAACCCCAAACCCACCTCCAGGCTGTGGAAGGGCTATTTGACCAAGAAGGAGAGTGATGGAGTGCTGCGTCAGATGACCTGGCTTCCACAATCACCCGACCTAAACCCAATTCAGATGGTCTGGGATGAGTTGGACCTCAGAGTGAAGGCAAAGCAGCCAACAAGTGCTCAGCACCTCTGGGAACTCATTCAAGACTGTTGGAAAACCATTCCAGGTGACGACCTCGTGAAGCTGATTGAAAGAATGCCAAGAGTGTGCAAAGCTGTCATCAAAGCAAAAGGTGGCTACTTTGAAGAATTTAAAATATAAAACATATTCTGGTTTGTTGACCATTTTTTTGTTTACCACATAATTCCATGTGTTCCTTCATAGTTTGGATGTCTTCAATATTAATCTACAATGTAGAAAAAAAATAAAAAATAAAGAAAAAACATTGAATGAGAAGGTGTGTCCAAACTTTTGACTGGTACTGTATATATATATGACTTCCCTTTGGACATATATCCAGAGAAACATACATTTATAGATTTTTTTTTTTTTTAAAAATAGCCTAAGTTTTAGGAATAAAATACATATTTTTTTACTTTCATTTTGAAATGGACCTTTATACTGAAAGGTTTCTCTTCTATGAAAATGATATCTTGGATGTTTGCAATCACGTGATTATGTGTGTAACAATTATCTGCACATGATGAGACCGTAATACGCTGCAAAAAGTAGGCCATCAAAATTAAGTTAGGGGTCAAGGCTCATTTTAAACCTGAAATCTGCTGTTAAATTTAAGACAAAAGACTTAAAACAGCATTTGTTAGGAGCGTCGTGTTACTTCTTGCAGTGTGCGAGCTCACAGGTACAACGTGTTCTACTTCTCTGTGCCGGATCTTGCGCTGCTCGCACAGGAAGCGCTGGAGGATCCACGTCGCCAAAAGAAGCTGCGTCAAGTCAGACAGCGGCGACAAGGCCATAACTGGAAATAAACGATTTTATCTTCAAAATAAAAGAGCTACGCTTACAACTGCATAAAACAACGTTTTGTACAAATATTTATTATTACAAATAATATAGTAGAAACATGATAAGCAAATGTTAACTCGTGTTCCCCACAAAACTACAGCTTTGATAGAGAACTGTAATTACTGCTGTCGAGTGAAATAGCTTATATTACAGTGTACAGATTGAGGAGAAACATGTCGCCTACATTTTATTCAGCATAGTCAAATGTGAACGTAAGAAAGCCATATATTCTGTAACTTGTTTAATTATACATATTTAAATGGTAAATGGTCTGTACTTGTATAGGTCTCAAAGCGCTTTTACATGGATTTTCCATTCACCCATACCTTCATACACTTATGAGACAGATCACCATGCAAGGTGCCGCCATCAGGAGTACATTCACACACCGACGGTACACCATCAACTTAAGGTTCAGTGTCTTGCTCAAGGACACTTAGGCATGTGGACAGGAGGAGCTGGGGATTGAACAACCAACCTTTTGATTAGTGCGCACCCCCACTCTGCCGTCTGAGCCACAGCCTCCCTGTTCCCTATTTATTAATTTTGTATTTGTTATATCCTGTATTTAACAGTCTGACCTCAATTTATCAGCTAACACGTCTAACATTGTGCTTGGATTGTGTGAAAAATAGCCTGAGACGAGGTGGAGTTCTTCTAATATTTGTTCTTTGTAAAAAAAAAAAAAAAAAAATTAAATACATTGCAAACAGCTGGTTTTGATTTTATTGATTCGATTTTGACTTTTATATCAAAGTTCTAGGTTTATTTCTATGAAGTTTTGCGGACTGTAAAAAGTTCGAAGAGTTTTTAGATTTAATTTGAAAACTCTACCGGAAGTTATTTTGTAATTATTCTCGCTCGCTTAGTTACAAAACTTTCCACACGGATCCACACAGGAGCCCAACGAGGAAAACGAGGAAAGCAAGGTGGCAGGTTTGTGTTTCGGACAGCACCGCAAAGACTCACTGACGCAGAGACATGGTAGGTGGAACAAACACATAAATAAATACCGCATCATAACTTAATACTGGACCGTAATCACAACTTTGTTTGTTGTTTGTTTACTCCTTTTCAGTTCTGTCAGTGATATTCTGCACAGATCACCTTCCAACCTGAAACTCTTACAGTTGGAAACTCAATGCAAAACGTAGAATACTAGTAGCGCATGCAGCAACCACATGCCACAACCATAAACTGTTTTTAAAGAGCACGACACAATCTGAAAACTCTGTTGCAACAGGCTCCAAAAAAGCCGACAGTGTTTGGTTTTGCTGGTGGGATATTCAGAACAGAGATATTAAAAGTGTAGAGATATATATAAAAAAAAAAGAGGCTATACTCAGTGACATGAAAAGACTTGAAAGGATCCACTCATTGTGGAGCAAGCATGCATATTTAATGTGGTATGGGAAGTGTCAACAGACACACCCCCTCCCCAACTACACCCCAAACCTGAAATACATTGGCTGGAGAAGACAATGTAGGGGCCAAAAGCAGCAGCTGATCTGATTAGGTGATTAATGCTGAATCTTATGTTGAATCTCTTTCACTTTTGTTGTAGCCTCTGCGGTTAGACATCAAGCGGAAGCTGACTTCTCGGTCGGACCGGGTGAAGAGCGTGGACCTGCACCCCACCGAGCCGTGGCTGGTGGTCAGCCTCTACAGCGGCACTGTGGTGGTCTGGAACCATGAGACACAGGTCGCCGTCCTCCACTTCAATACACGTGCATCCAATCACTTGTTCAGATATTCAGTCCTGATTTCAATCACCTAATCTTCCTTCAGCAATGCGTTTGAGTATTTGATGGAAATACAGCCTGACTGTCGTTTTGGTTTGAATTCTTGGTGTAGACGATTGTGAAAACCTTTGAGCTGTGTGACCTGCCTGTCAGAGTGGCCAAGTTCGTAGCCAGGAAACACTGGGTCATCGCTGGAGCGGTAAGTATCTTTCATATGCATGTTTGAGTTATTTACTCAACCTAAATAATGATATTTTTAGTCTGCTAACTGTTAGAGCCCATCCTCTTTTTGAAACCTTTTAAAACTCTTTTCATTTCAGTACTGAATGTGTGTCCTTCAGTTTTGAACGGCATATTCAGCTAGTTTTCTCACGAACAATCCACTCGTTACAGTTTTAAGGTAAAACTGGAGTTCTGTGTGTCTAATGCTGCATTTGATTGGTAATCCAGAGCTTTTCCACCCATGTGAAGTTAACCCTTTGGGTTTCTCACAACATTGCATTAAGGGTGCAACATGTAAGGTTCTTACTTTAAAACATAAAACAATTAACTAGAATCATCAAGTAACAGTTTTAAACTTTTCTGTCAAAGACATCTATGTACAGGTGTCTACTGAGATTAACATGCTAACCATTGACTGTAGATAAAAGTGGACGAAGCTTCTGGGTCTATAAAATGAGGCCGATGCAGAAGTGCTTCCAGCTGTGATACCGCAGAGTGTCACTAGAGGTCGGCTCCAAAAAGCCTCCGGCTCCACAGAATCCCATTGAACTAGTCTCATAAAATTCTCCGTCAATACATTTTCTCCACAAGCTATTTCTATTCTGCTATCTGAAGTCGCTCCTTCTTATTAGTTTTCTGGCGGTCCATCTGAAAATAATCCCGTCATTGACTAGGAAATAAGTTTCAAAAAGTCGTGTTTTTTTTGTTGTTGTTGTTTTTTGAGGGGGGGGTGGTCTGTTTGATTGACAGGTGACAAGTGCCGACAGTGAGTTACCGTAGCGTTCGGTCTGCCCTCAATCCAACACGAGCAGAAGAAGAAGCAGCATATTTGAACCTCTTGTTAGAATGAATGGAACAGTAAACACAACGATGGCTCATACCATCCATCTATCAATTATCTAGTTTTCTTTCTGTTAGGGTCTTACCAAAAACATAGGTGAGTAAGCTAAAACGTAAACTCTAGGCTGAAGGGATCTCTATTTTTTTTTTAGTCGAACCAAAATTGGGTCCATGCAATCTAACTTCACAAAAAAATCTGTTCCAAAAAAAAAAAAAAGCCAACTTCGAATTAACAGTAGAGCGAGAATACGCAAAATGTAATCACACCGGTGAAAATCTGAGAGCCGGACTGAGGCAAGACTGGACACCACCTTGATTCACTATCGCCTCTCAATGTACAAAGTGGTATTACAAGACGGGACTTCATTCATACGTACTGCGCCTTTAAGTGTGTCTTTTGATGCAGCGACCATTGGCAGAAAAATCTGTGCTTTTGTGTTCTGTTTAGAGCGAAATGCACGTTTTAATCTGCATGTGTTTCCACAGGACGACATGCAGATCCGTGTCTTCAACTACAACACTCTGGAGAGAGTTCACATATTCGAGGCTCACTCCGACTACATCCGCTGTATCGCTGTCCACCCGACACAGCCCTACATCCTCACCAGCAGCGGTAGGAAACAAACACACAACACACACACACACACACACACACACACACACACACACACACACACACACACAAGATGTTTGCACATACGTGAGGGGGTTTAAAACGGTCACCTTTCCATCCTGTGACCAGAAAGGTTCTTCACAATGAGCACATAACTCATACTTTGTGTTTGTCCGTTTTTAGATGACATGTTGATCAAGCTGTGGGACTGGGACAGAAAGTGGGCGTGCAGTCAGGTGTTTGAGGGACACACTCACTACGTCATGCAGATTGTCATCAACCCCAAAGACAACAACCAGTTTGCCAGCGCCTCTCTGGACAGAACGATAAAGGTACACACACACACACAGAATGAATGAATGTAAAAGGGACGAACAGGAGGGACTGACAGGGATATTTTCTTCACAGCACGAAGCAACAGGCATTGTGGGAAATGTAGTTTCCATTTTCAGCAACGCTATCACTAACGACACCGTTTCAGTGAGATAAAGGCTGTAATTCGCTCACATTACTAACGTGCTGAATGATAAACTACTCGATGTAGGTGTGGCAGCTGGGCTCCAAGACTCCCAACTTCACTTTGGAGGGCCACGAGAAGGGAGTGAACTGCATTGATTACTACAGCGGAGGAGACAAGCCCTACCTCATATCAGGGGCTGACGATCGCCTCGTCAAGATCTGGGATTATCAGGTGATCACACACACAATCCTGTCGCATTGTAACAATTTACCGCGGTATTGTGCATCACGTCAGTGATAGTTATTTCACACACAACATCGTCTCGCTCACCGGATGTACACTGTTGGTATAAGCCTGTTATTGGCTGACTATTTCAGTCCAGGTTCTCCTCGTCTTCCACTATCTGCGAAAATCCCCGTCGCTGCAACACAAAACAACAACACCAATCTCGGAGCTAGCAAACCTACACACTGACACTGGCATGTTTTGATTAAGATTGGGATTATGCAATGAGGCAAGCCTGCTCGGTTCTTTTACAGAGACTAAGCCGTTTTAATGCGAGGGCTCGCCTCCCCACGTGCAAAATGCTGCTGTAAAATAAATCCCCCCTCGACACTGTGACATTATGCGAAACACACATGTTCTGGTGATACACGTAGAAAAAAAGATCATGTGTTACAATATTATGAGCGCTTCTGTATAGTTCATGAATTATAATTAAATGCTACAAGCCTAAAGAAAAGACACGACACACGACAGTGTTAAGAAGGTACAGCGCGGTTCCACGCTTCCCACAGCACATTGAACAAATCCGCTTTTCTTCTTCCAAACTGACAAAATTACATAAATTATCTTCAGAATAACTCTCAGCCCAATATTCTTATTGTATCACCCTAAATGTAAATGTTTAGTCCATATATCATCAGCGCACTCTTTTTTTACCCACACAATCTGTGTCGATTTTCTGAACAGACCAATGTTGAAGCAAAAAAAAAAAAAAAGCATTTCTATAAGGTTATCAAGTGTCCATTTAAAAAAAAATGTCTAGATTTCATAATTTTGTTTTCAACAAACTGGATATCTGCCTTTTTGAATGTTATAATGTAATGAAGCCTGCATTTATTACCTTAAATAAAACTTAATATGCATGGACTCCAGTGTAGCAGGCATCATGTGCATTTCGTTCGTTACGTGGATACTCGGTGTTGGTAACACACACACAGAGGTGGGTGTGTTCAGATATTAAAAGGCTGGTGCCGTGCTGTCAGCGACGCGGGTTCAGTGTGTTGAGTGTGCTGTGTGTTTATCTGCCAGAACAAAACTTGTGTTCAGACCCTGGAGGGTCACGCTCAGAATGTGACCTGCGTCAGCTTCCACCCCGAGCTGCCAATCATCCTCACGGGCTCGGAGGACGGTGGGTAAAACAACTACACACACACACACACACACACACACACGCATACAGAGACACACACAGAGCAATTCTGCTCCCCAAAATCAGTACAGCATCTCGGTTCACTTTGACCTCTGTTGTTTCCTAGGCACCGTTCGAGTGTGGCACTCCAACACCTACCGACTAGAAAACACTCTCAACTACGGCATGGAGCGGGTGTGGTGTATATGCGGCCAGCCCGGCTCCAACAGTGTAGCTATGGGCTATGATGAAGGTAGCATCATCATCAAGGTCTGTCCATTTCCAGAGACTTGTCGATATTTCCAGGGTTTTACCTTTTTATATTCAATTGTGGGTATTGAGTACTGTACTGAGGCCTAGAATGAGTTTTAATTCTCAAATTAAAGAATTTAAAAAGTTATGGCTTCAGTGTCCTCACAGACTTTATGTGACTATAAACAGCCATTTTTCTTGAGTGTGGTGTCCAGACAAACACATTTCCTAGTTATATTTTTCAGGGTAATTTGAGTGAATAGTGACTTCGATTTTTTTTTTTTGTATGCATTTCATGCTTTTAATGCATCTTTTCTTGCATTTTAAGAGTAGATTTCCCCAATACCAGTCTTCAGGCAACTTTAACTCCTGAACTGGGCCAAATGAACTGACTCTAAGGGGCCCTGTAAGACTGCAGCTGGGAACCACTGACTTAAATAAATAACATAAAATAAAAACATAGAATAAAATCTCTTGTTAACAGGAAATTTACCGTTTTGATCCCGTTCTTAACTGTAAATAAAACCACATTGTTAAAACCCACAAATCCCCAAAGAAAATGGAGGACATGACCTCAGCACAGCAGCTATGGGCGCTTGAATTATACTCTCACAGGCGGAGTCACATTATGTAGCAGCTTGCATTTTGTCAACTAAATTAAATCTTGTTGAGCTGTTATGGTAAAAAAGATGCCCCTCCAATCACTGCATTTTTCCACATACCTCTTTCTCCTTGTTTTCTCGTGTCCCGTACCTCCTCCTGCTCCGTCCTCTCCCTCTCTGCCTCAGCTGGGTCGGGAGGAACCCGCCATGTCCATGGACTCCAGTGGGAAGGTCATGTGGGCTCGTCACTCCGAAGTGCAGCAGGCCAACCTGAAGGCGATGGGGGAGACCGAGATAAGAGACGGAGAAAGGCTCCCGCTGGGTGTGAAGGACATGGGCAGCTGTGAGATTTACCCGCAGACCATCCAGCACAGCCCCAATGGGAGGTGAGACACGGGGCTGTTGGGATGGAGGAAACCCTGAGAAGAAGTTATTGGTAAACTAATCGGGACAGGTTTTTTTTTTTCTGAGAAGTGCACAGTTTTTGTTCTGATTGTAGCTTCCTAATGTGAATATTTCCTGGTTCCTTTGGGGTTAGTGGTCCTCTGTGGCCCGTTGGTTTGGACTAAACCAAACATGTTAAGACAGCACCTCGGGCTTTGGGAACACTGGTCCACAGTTTCACACCATTTTCTGACATTTTAAAGGCCAAACAGCAAAGTGATTAATCAAGAAAATAATCAACAGACTAATGAATCATGAAAACAATTATTATCTCAGCCCTCAACCAGTGTAATGACATGAGTGCAGGTAAAACAGCTGCATGCAGGTTCGCTAATTATTTAGGCTGAGAAATGTGTGAGTATTATTTTTGTTTGATTCTCAAAGTATAATTTTACATTCATATGTATGTAATTTGTGTCTTTGGGTCCTGGCAGGTTTGTGGTGGTGTGTGGAGACGGGGAATATATCATCTACACTGCCGTGGCCCTGAGGAACAAGAGCTTTGGCTCAGCTCAGGAGTTTGTTTGGGCACAAGACTCCTCACAGTAAGCCTTTTAAGAACAGTTCAAACTACTCCTTTAACTTGTTATAACTGTATAAATATGGAGTGATAATAACTATTTAACCGTCTAAAGTGGTTTGGGAAATTAAGTGTGTACGTTATATTTGCAGGTATGCTGTCAGAGAAGGCAACAGCATGGTGAAAATATTTAAGAACTTTAAACAGAAGAAGGCCTTTAAACCTGATTTTGGGGCTGAAAGTGAGTTTCATTTGCCATTTATTCATTTGACATGACAGCTTTTTTTGTGGGTTTACTTCGCATACGCACATTTGTGGGTAAATGTTACCATGCTGCCCTACAGGCATCTTTGGTGGCTTCCTGCTGGGAGTGAGGTCAAACAGCGGCCTGGCTTTCTACGACTGGGAGAACACCGAACTGATCCGCCGCATTGAGATCCAGCCTAAACATGTCCGTTGTAAATTAATGAGGATTAGATTTACTTGACTCGGTATATCTTTTGCCTTCTAATGGTTCTTTGTTTTTAGATCTTCTGGGCTGACTCCGGGGAGCTGGTGTGTATCGCTACAGATGAGTCTTTGTTTGTGCTGCGCCACCTACCAGAGCGAGTGGCAGCAGCCCAGGAATCAAAGCAAGACATGACGGATGATGGCATAGAAGACGCCTTCGAGGTCAGAGACACACATATGTGTATTATTTATTTTTTTTACTGTGCAACTATCCAGTAACCCTGAAAGTTTGACTTTTCTAGAAGGTACTGATTGTCTAAAGAGGGTTTTTGTCTGCTTTTCGAGTACTTCATGTCAGCTGTCACTGATCTGTATTCATGTCTATCCTCCTGTTACCTCCTGCTGACCAGGTGCTGGGGGAGGTCCAGGAGGTGGTAAAGACAGGGGTTTGGGTGGGAGACTGCTTCATCTACACCAGCTCTGTTAACAGACTCAACTACTATGTTGGGGGAGAGATCATCACTATTGCTCACATGGACAGGTATGATACGGGTAAATTCATAAATGTCTCTGGCATGCTGAGAAATTCTGCTATATAGTATAGTATAGTATAGTATATATAGTACCCCATCACTTGCAACCAATAAATCAATAACAGCAATAAAAAAATGCCTGTCTGTGGTGTAGGACCATGTATCTGCTGGGCTACATCCCAAAGGACGACCGTCTCTACCTGGGAGACAAGGAGCTGAATGTCATCAGCTACTCCCTGCTGCTGTCTGTGCTGGAGTACCAGACAGCTGTCATGAGGAGGGATTTCAGCACAGCTGACAAGGTGCTACCCACAATCCCCAAGGAGCAGAAGACCAGGGTCGCCCACTTCTTGGAGAAGCAGGTACTGTGTGCCCTCCCAGCTTTTGCCCTCGGAAGTCTGGGTTTGTGCTTTTCTTTCTGCTTGAACTGGCTACAAATTCAAGATTTGGATGAAATGCATAATTTGCAGAACATCAGGCAGCCAGATGGAGTAAAACCTCTGTGGAGAATTTTTCGTATTTGTTTTAAAATGCATTAATCGTGGGAAGGATTTTGCTTCTCACGGAATCTCTCTGACCGCCTCACTTCATCTAGTTTCACGGATCCTTTACTGTTCACCACTACAACGGGTGACGGGACACGCATCAGAATAAACAGAATAAACCTGTGTCTGTTAATTGTGTGTCTTCTTGTGTTGCGCAGGGCTTCAGACAGCAGGCCATGGCTGTGTCCACTGACCCAGAGCACAAGTTTGAACTTGCTCTGCACCTGGGAGAGCTCGACACAGCGTACCAACTGGCCCTGGAGGCAGAGGTCAGAGCAGACGCAGCTTCTTAAGCTACTTTGGTAGCTCTGCGGGGCTGCCTTGAGCTAAATGCTAACATCTGCATGCTTTCAAAGACAATGCTGATATGCTGATTTTAAGCATGAATAATGTTTAGCATGCTCACCGTCTTAGTTTAGTGTGGTAGCATTTGCTAATTAACACTAAGCACAAGAAAACTGAGACTAATGTGAATATTAGTTTTGTGGGTATTTAGTCATAAACTATATTATAAACTAATTTTGACCTGATTATGATTCATGCATCAAAAAAGTATATTCATGTAAACCTTCAGGCGGTAAATATACAACTTTGGTTTACTGTTGTGGCACTTTAAGGAGAGTCTTATGATTTTAAATGCATTACTGGACAATTTTTAGGAAGTTTTCACATTATAATAAAGTAATTTGTCAAATGTTTTTAATGATTGTCTTTAATCAGCAGATGTGTAATATGCAGGATAATGTCTATAGAAGCAGTTATTTATCTTACATAAGTCTGCCGGGGTGAGTCCCAACCCTGCTATCTCATATTCAGTAACTGCTTCACAGTGTGAGGTTCAAGCTTTCTGTCCTGTGCTAATTCTTTCTCCTGTCTCTTTGGCACCTGGGCATGGGGGGGTGGGGCGCTTCAGTCGGAGCACAAATGGAAGCAGTTGGCAGAGCTGGCGACGACAAAGTGCCAGTTTAGCTTGGCTCAGGAGTGTCTGCACCAAGCTCAGGATTACGGGGGATTACTGCTGCTGGCCACCACCTCGGGCAACGCCGACATGGTGGGCAAGCTGGCCGAGGCGGCCGAGAGGGATGAGAAGACCAACGTGGCCTTCCTCACCTACTTCATGCAGGGGAGGTCAGTGTGGGAAGGGAACGGGAAGGAGAGCCCGTATAAATGTTGAGATATTGTTTATGTATTTTTGTCTCTAACATTTTTTTGTGTGCTTTTGCCCAGATTGGACAAATGTCTTGACCTTCTCATCAAAACAGATCGATTGCCAGAGGCTGCCTTCCTGGCAAGAACATACATGCCCAGCCATGTTTCAAGGTAAAGTTGTTCCAAATGAGTGCGTATGGCTGAGTTTTATGCTCCAGTTTATTGGCTAAGTCTGTGCACACATCAGTCTTCTACCCAAATGTGCCCTGCAGAACCTCTGCGTATACCGCTCTCTGTCATTTATTTTTAATTATCAGAGGTCCAAATCAAAATAAGAAAAAAAAACATTTTTTTTAATAACCGTGAATATCTACGTTTACATAATGCAACACTGGTGAGCTGCATATGCCTCTTCTTCCTCCAGGGTGGTGCAGCTTTGGAAGGAGAGTCTATCCAAAGTCAACCAGAAGGCAGCAGATGCTCTGGCTGACCCCGTCCAGTACAGCAACCTTTTCCCTGGCCTCCAGGAAGCCCTGCTGGCTGAGCAGTACCTGAAGGAGACTCATGTCAGGGTCAGACCTGCTGCAGAATACCCACTCATCACGGTCAGTGAAACTCTTATAGTAAAACTTCAAGAGACTACGAAGGGATTTCACAGTAAATAATACACAGAAAGAGGTTCATTGCTACATAAGTTGTTAAATTGTCCTGATTTAAAGCTGTTCATACTTTGACCATCAATTCAGTTTTAAAATACGTGTTTGAAGTCACGTTTGGCCTGTTTCTCTGTTCCGCAGCCAAATGAGGATCGAAATGTTCTGGAGGAATGTGCAGGTTTTACGGCCAAAGGAGAGATCAGCGAGTCAGAGGTGAGAATCTGCACCTCTAAGTAGCACCTTTCAGACGGAGCATTCATGCATGCCGGTCCCACAGCTGAGGCACTTTTTACACTAAAAGTCAGGACGGCAAATCATCTCTCAAGACTGATTTGAATAATGTAAAGTTCAATATTGCATAGAGAGAGATTGCGTGCATGTATTGTCCTACTTTTTTTTTTTTTTAAATGAAACGTATTATTCCCTCACACCGAGGGGAAAAGATAAATAATAAACTGAATAAATTCAAATAAACCCTTATATGACCATATTAGCAATCTCACCGGCCATCCCCAATTTAACATCTTTCTTATATGCACTGGCAGACATTAGGCAGCAGTATTCTCTCATGCATGATGAACTAGATGAGACAATTTAGTCTACTCACTCTGATAAGCGGGGGTGATGTCCTTTGTGCTCAGAATAATAATTAAGGCTTCAACTGCAGAATAACATTCAAATCCATCACTGATTCAGCTGTTAGAAGAAGAGAAAAAACTCTACTTCCAGTAAAATTATTTTTCAACTCACCACTGTTCACAGTACTATCGATTATAACTTTTAACAGACACATAATTCAAGCTATTTTACATATTTCGATGTTTGAAAAGGTCTCAGATACTGGAAGGTTTTTTTCTGAGTGCGATAGTAGTTGCAACGCAGGTGTGCAGAACAAAAATGTCATTCTATGTTTGCTTTGTACAGAAAGCGGTGGAGATGATCAGTAACAGCCCCGTTGTACCAGAAGTGACAGAAACTGCACGATCAGAGGCAGCGGTGGTGGAGGAGCCCCCTGATCCCATTTCAACACCAGAAGAAACTTCTTTCCCGACAGCAGCGGCCGCTCTCCCCGTCACCGTAACAGAAGAACATGTCGAGCTTCAACAAGCACAACCTGTGTCTTGCGGGGTGGATAAATCAGAGGTTTTAGCCCACGTGGAGGAAAGTATTCTGCAGGAGACGACCATGGAGGTTCCCGCCAAAGAGCCGGAGATGGTAGAGTCCAGTCCCGTGGGAGATGTCAGAGAGGCCACTGATATGGACGTTCAAGAAACATCTGAAGGAACTGAAGCTCTGCCTGCTGCTCATGTCTCTGAAACCGTCGTGGTGACAGAAGAAGCACCCGGTGAGGCAGCAGAGGATGTCCTGGTTAGCACCGATCTGACAGGTGATACAGTAATTGCATCAGAATCTGTAGCAAATGAGGAAATGGACAATTACAAAGAACTGGAAACAGATTTCATCTCCTCTGAATTTCCAGCAGTGATGGACGCAGCAGAAGAGACTCCTGTCAGTGAAGAGCTTGTTTCAGACACAGTACCATCACATGTCGCAGTAGAGGAGCTCATCTCTTTTCAAAGCACTGATAGTCCAGTGCTGGATGCGCCTGTCCCTGTACAAAGTTTTCAGGTGTCTGAGTTTGATCCACTGCTGGACTCTCTTGAAGATACGCTATTGAAGCCAGTCCCGGCGCAAGAACCAGAACAAGAAGAACAAACCTCGGCACTTCCAGTAAAGCCTGAGGAGAAGTCGGAGCCTGTGGTTCTTCCCCAGGCTGAGCCGGAGCTTTTATCCCAAGCAGGAGCTCCTGCAGCGAGGAGCGTAGCAGAGGAGGCGCAGGAGGCAGGTCCCAAGGGATCTGAGGAACCAGCAGAGGACCTCGAGGCAGAGATGGACGACGAGGTAAACGGCAGTTTTTGAAAGCCTGAGGCAAAACTTATTTAATATCGCCATGACGACTAAATCTATAAAACTGTATTTGTTGCCCTTTAATGTAAACTCCTAACCCGAGACCTCTGTACTTCCACTCACAAATATTCTCCACCTGTAGGGCCTGGATGATCTGGATCTGGACAATTTTGACCTGGATGACATGGACACCTCAGACATCAACCTAGATGAGGATTTCCTGGGTGAATAAAAGGAAAGTCTTTCCCAAGTGTTTTTTTTTTGTTGTTTTTGTTTTTTTCTGTGACCAAATAACACAAAAGGACCATTATCTAAAACAAAGACGTTGACACGCTAAAATGCCTTTGAATCTTTATCAACACGCATCGTCTTTCCTGGTTGTGGGCGGAAATTGCCAGATTTTATATCAAGATGCTGTGATTTAAACTTCCTACAGGCATTCCCACATTAGAGCTACTGCAGGGATAAATTGTTTAAATTGCACTTTAAAGAAGGCCCAGCTGTGATGAACCAGGCCAGGCTGCATTTAAACACTATTTAAACCCATGTAGTATCCTTCCGTAGTGAAGCGTGGAGCGAAAGACTGACATGTTTTTAAAAGATATGGATTACTTCAGACTGTTGTTAGTGACTTCTTTATTTTGTATTTCATTGTATGTTTACTGTATGTGTCGTTTGTCATTCCTAAGTGCATTAACCTCTTTTCGCTGACAGAAATCGCCACTATTTTAGAATTGAAACCGACTCCCAGTACCACTGTTGATCAGGGTCTTATCAAAGCCATTGAATTAGAGCAGAATTGTATACTATATTATTCTATGCAGGACTAATGACAAGCCAAAGACTTATACAAACTCCCGTGTGGTTCTTTTCAGTGCTGTATTATCTGTTTGTTGCTGATGTGCTCATAGTTTGATGCATATTTTCCTTTCAAAGCCAGGGACCACACATAATGCTGTTCTTAGATTACACTGGTTAAAGATTTTGTCCAATGGGGAAAGAAATACCTGTTTTATGTGTAATTGTGATGAATCAAAACACGTGTTCAGTATTTCTAAACCACCCATAGATTTTGTTCTGCTCCAGTTTTATCACATAGATGTGGAAAAGCAGTACTGAGTTGTTGGCAGACTATTGCCAGACACTAAAGAGGGATGTTCCTGAAGCCAAATGTAGGAGAACGTCATCCAATTTTACACTCGAGAAGTACGTTTGTACATCTGTAAAGACAGCCTCATTTGTGAATAAGTAACACACTCTTTCACTTTAACACCATCCCTCATAGCAAAACTCTTAAAAACAGATTTGAATTCGCTGTAAAAAGTACAATAAAGGTGCATCTTTTCGGTATGTGGGACAAAAAAAGTTAAACTTCTGTTGCTCAGTGTTATAAAATAAAGTAAAACTGACTGTTTGTTGCCATTACAAGTGCCTTTAACAGTTGTCTTTTTTTATTAGTGTTTCTCTCCTTCCCCTTTTCAATACAAATATAATGCATGCTGTGAATCTGGACTTGAAAATACTTAAGGGATCTTATCTCAATAAAGTCTTCTGTGCGATTCAGGTTTCAAGTTCTATTTTTTTAAACATGACATTCACGTACAAAGATTGTTTTTATTTTGTTATGTACATCATATAAGTTGACACAAAGTTTGACTCACATTTAGACAACTTGTCTCCATGAGAAATGACAGATTTCTCATGTTGAAACAGCTTAGAAGACGTTTCAAAGTTAACTCTCTGATTTGATGGCTGTGATGTGTAAGCTTTTCAGTAGAGAAACACAACTTACTCTTGGACCAACGCGGGGAAAGAATATTGAACATATGGGAGATAATGTCCAGTGTGTATCTCTGGTTCTGGGTACCTTTTCCTCACTGTGGATGGATTTCTATATTTCTATTTAGGGGGGGTTCAGTCAGGAAGCAGAGCCCTCAGCAGCTGTCTGTTCGTACGCCTGCAGAGCCAGATCGATGTAGCCGGACCTCTGGGACTCCCTCTGGGCATAGATCTGCAGGGATGAGAGGTCGGAGGTCAGCAAAATGGAAGAGGAGAAAATATCGCCAAAAGTACAATCACAGCGATGATAGCATTGATAGCATTAGTAGCAGACTTAGTAAACTCAGCTCTGTAATAACCCGTGACTAAATGAGAGGCCTTGACTGTAGCAGACAGACACACGGCCGTGTCTCCTGCCGCTAACCTTTCACATTAAATGGTTGTCATTCTCAATGTCCCTCCCCCGCCTGCTTTAAGGGCGAGCTGCTGTGAGCACTAATAAGACCTGATGGATCCTGGACATGCCCCTGCGGTTCCCACGGCAAACCTCCCCCCGCGGGAAACCTTAGATGAGTCGGCCTTGACTTGACCTCTCGAGAGCTACACTGACTCCTGATTTACCCTGAATATCCTGGGAATGCAATTTATATGATCAAATAGACAATATACACATTACAGAACGAACAGAGGGGTCAACTGGAGCTACGAATCCGCAGATATTCTCGGTGGTGGTTGAAGCCGTTCTCACCTTCAGCAGGTCGGTGCCAGCGGCTTGTTGGCTGGCAGCTTCCTGGGCCGACTCACTGTGAGGGTGCAGCATGTGGAACAGAGACACGAGGCTCACGGCATGCTGGAGTCTGGAAACACACACGGAGCGTTTAGAGGTCTTTGCCAGCAGCTGCAGTGACTGATGGAGCTCCACTTAAACACTCACAGCTCTCTCTTCAGCATGTCCACGATGAGCCCGTCCACCCTGCGAGCGCTCGCCAGGTACCAGGCCATCCCTCCAAAGTGTCTGGTGGAGCGCAGCAGCTCGTGTTTGCCGTGTTTGTCCAAGTCTTCATACGTGGCTGCGTGTACCTAAATACAAAGAACACAGGATGGTATTGATTTTGCTAGTTTGTGACTCCTCGGCCTCGAAGAAGCTCGATATATTTGACAGATTTCATGGGAGTTTGTGTGATCAGGTCAAAATAACAAGAGGCTCAGCTCCGTTTACCCTGATGTACTCTGAAGAGTCGGGTTCAAATTGGACCAGACACAGGTCCAACACGTCCTCGTGACGGTCCTGGGAAAACACCATCTAAAACAGAGAAAGAGGAAAATGTTCAACTTAAAACCTCTTGACACTCACTGCACACAAACACGGGTGTATTTGGCACCATTAAAACTATTCTCAGGACCGTATGGGTGTTCACAGACCAAAACCCGACAACGCACCCTGGCTCCGATTTCAGTTGAAACAGCTTCTACTTTTATCATTAACCCTCTGAAGGTTTGAAAAGCATGTTTTTTTGTTTGTTTTGTTTTTTAAATCGATACAATTACACCGTTGATCACAGCCGGAAACAGTAAATAATAATGACTTTCTTCAGATCTGTGGGTGGCTGGTTTTGTTGGTGACGCTGAGCCAAGTTTAGAGAGAGTGATTAGGCAGAGTTGAGTGCACACCCAGAAAATATTTGCTTGCTCAGATTAATGTTTACTCCTCAAAAAACAATTATGTGCTTGTGAAAGCCCGACTGCGCGCTAAGGATTGTGGCACAAAAATAACACCACTGTCAGAAACATGGACCAGCTCTTATTCTAGTTGTGACAAACTTGAACAGGCTGAATACATCTGAATGGAGAACTAGACACCAGAATACTGTGGCATGTTAAAACTGTATTATAATAATATAAATTATAATAAAAATGACCTACATGTCAACGTGGTGACATAAAAGCAAAACAATAACAGATGCAATTAAGCCCACTGATGGTTTCTCTGTTTCATTTTAGTGTTCTAATAAGAACCTCAGAATCTTGTTAAACGGTGCGTTCATGAGCAAATGGAAAGTGGGAAAGTTCGGACCTCTGAGGGGGAAAATACACCGTTCAAACTGGGAATATCTCGCTGAGAAAGCAGAAGGTTTAGAGAGCGTAGAAAAGTAGTTTTGACATCACTTGACATGGCAGCGTTTGTGGTGAGAGGAAGAGATGCTACAAAAACAAAGTGAAATAGCCAGATTTGGTAAACCTGCCCTACCTGCTTTTCTAGCTTTATTAAACTGCAGTAAATTAAAATTGTGTAGAGATGTAGAATACAAATAATAATGACCTCCGTTTCACTCCTGTGTTGGTTTGTATGGATGACGATGAGGTTGTGTCTGGCGGCTGCCATGTCGCCCGTTTGCGAACGGTCTCAGCTACGAAGGAGGACGTTCCCAAATCTGAATTCTTTCCCAATTCCCAGCTGCCTGAACGCACAATTAATTATAAAGGCAAAATATTTGCTGTAAAAAGCTTTCAAGAGCTCAATACTATATTCTAGTTAACAACCTTCAGTACTTGGCGTGTTCACCTTGGACGATTGAAACTCACAAACGTCATTATGCATACAAAACACTAAATGCCTCTTTACAGAAGACATTAAAAGAAGCATAGATGTCACTCAGAATTTCTGCTGGAAAAAATAAAGCAGAGGAAAAGAAGAGCAGAGAGCCGGGAGAGACGCACTGTTTATTCATCCTGTCAGGCTTTTTCTACCTTTAGGTTCTCCTCTTTGAAGATGAGAGGTGCTGTGAGCTTGCGTCCCTCCTTGGGGAAGTACACCTGAATAAGGCGGTCTCTCTCATCCCAGGTCGCCTTCCTAAGAGTCCCATTAGGCTCCCGCACAACTATGAACCTCTCCTGCAGGAAAAAACACGCAACATATCCAGTTTGTATCAGTAAAGGGTTGATTTGATTCATGCAAGAGTCCTGAGTCCCTCAACAACAACAACAAAAAACTAAGAATCAAGGATCCACTTCAGTTTGAATCTGAAGCTCAAATTGACACCTCCAAAGTTGAACTCACTATTTAAAATGCTGGAGCACAAGCAATAATGTACATCTTTATAATCCACCTAACCCCCAGTTCAAATAAAAGCCACGTGCGAGTACCCTGTGCGGGATGTTGTAGGTGATGTCTGTGAACACGTATTTGGCCGCGGCCATGCCGTCCAGGATCTTATCCTCACACAGCACATCGTTGATGGGCTTCCTCTCCGGCAGGACGGGGGGCATCTGCAGCAGCTTGTTCGCTTGCTCTGTGGCGAGGTCGAGCGCCTGGAAACACACGGAAACACACACACACACACACACACACACACACACACACACACACACACACACACACACACACACACGAAATTGGATGTAGAGGGTGTGACAGCAATGCCAGTATGTGTTTGAGGCGGGGCTATTAATAGCGCACCTGCTCCAGTTGTTCATCTGTCATGAGTTTATAGCCGGGCGGCTTCAGCTCCTGTTTGATGGGTCGGAACACTTTCTGCAGGTCCAGGCCCGTTATCCTGCTGAGGATGTCCTGCACAGGTGGGTCTGCGAACCGGGGCTTTGCATTGTCTGCGAGGGCTGTGGAGAAAGTTACACAAGCAAATGACTTCAACGAACCCTTTGTCGTCACCTGCATTTTAAACGTTGTGTGAAACGTGACCGGAACAGCGTTAACTTTAGACAAGACAAACTGTGTCACGATGATTTACATGTTTCACTGCAGCTTCCTCACTCGCTGACGAAACCTGCAAGCGAAAACTTGCACTAAATATATCTTGTAAGGTAAATATATTCGTAGAGCACCTCGGATTGCACCGTGCAACCCAAAGCGCTCCAGAGAAACACGTAGAGACATCACCAAATAGATGAACGTGCACGCGTTTGTAATGAGCGTTTGTTTTGTCCCCGCCACGAGCACAGAGGCGACAAGGTCAGCATCAGGACTGCGAGCGTGATTCAACTCCGACCATATTCATCGTAATAACTACGTACCTTTGTCTTGTGTTTCACTACAAAACGTCCTTCCGCTACACTTCACTAACATGTGTTTGCTCCGCTGCACATGTTTCACCCGAGAGCAACGAAATAAGCACCGTGCCGCACCGAGCGCCGCCATGTTTGTTGTTACCTCATCCACGCGACGTGACCTTTCACCTTTTCGCCCGAACAGCCAGGTGTTCATGGGATATGTAGTTCGTGTCCGTGTTCACGCGGAGCCCTGTTATGAGGCTGCATTCATTTGTTCCTCATTTTCACAGTATACGATTGGCATGTTCATTTTATCAACCAGGGACTGAAATAGGACAAGCAGACCTTATTTTTTTTTATTTTTTTATCTTCTCAGTGCTGTTCTGCATTTTTATCTGAGGCTTTTATTACTTTATAGGCAGAGTAAAGATATTTTTATTACAAAAGTAATCCCTACAGTTTTTTTTATGTTATAGTTCTAACAAGGACACGTAACACCAAAATAGAATAGACAGCAGCCAACCATAAAGTAACACTTACATACAAAAAAAAAATAATTAAATATGTTATCATTTAAAAGGACAAAATGTGTTTAAAAATAGGCTATTTGGGGGTAAATTTCTGTCGTCTATTTGGCATTCTTGCAACTAAATAATAGCCTTAGTGACAATTATACAAAACTTTATTCAAAATAAAATAAATAAAATGTTGTTTTGATCACCAGGTGGCACTATAATACCAGATATCCTGAAAACCTGCAATGCCTGTACAAGAATATCACCAGTAAAGCATATTACTCATGCCCTCAGTGACAACAGTGAAATACAGGCTGCTGCACATTCATACATATTGTATGTTTATAATAGAGAAGAGTCTAGCAACCTTTTTTTGTTGTTGTTGTTTATCTTCTTTGTAGCTCAACTCTGTGTAGCCTACACACATTCCTAACTTGCCATAACAGGTTGTTCCTGTATTGGTTGATAACTGTATAATCTGTCTGGATGATAAGTGACCTATTCTATTTACAAAGAAAAACATATACTGCATTTTCTTGTGTAAAGATCGGTCTCCTTCAGTTTATTTCAAACTTTGCCCTGTTTGTGGTGCAGTGTGTGACCAAAATAATGTTATCTATTAATTACAGGGCAGTAAAATTATGTCTAACTGTTTATTTGTATGTTATTTTTCTCTTTTTTGGAGATACAAACATCAGTGACAAGTTAATGAGCTATTCTGTAATTTTAATTGGCTAATTAAAATAGATATCTAACTTCTAAATATGGAACGCATTAATTGATTTATTAATGGTTTTACAAGCTTTTAAAAAAATCCAATTTTATGGATAAAATAAAAGCTGCAAACCATCATGCGGTTTTGCTTTTGTTTGCACAAAATCTATATATTATCACGTGGATGTGTTACGGTGCGTGTCTTCTCAGTTTGCTCAGGTTTGCTTCATCTTAAAAACCAACACAATGTCGTTGTCTTGCGGCAGTGCGTTGCACAGTTCAAAATTCCCTTGAAGAGGTCAAGATTTTTAATCATTTGCACCCTCAAAGCTTCAACATTAGGTCAGTTGCTGACACATAAAACTGAACCACATGTTATCAGTGCCTTTTAGTCACATCCAGCCTTGAGTACAAACCAACTATCAGCAAAGGCTAATGTGAAGGAATGAAGAAAAGCTGGGGATGAGTATTCCTTAAACAAAGTGTTTCGCTAATTTAGCAGATTTTTTTTACATTAAAACCAACAGTTCAAATACTATTTAAAAAAGTGTTAAATGTTTACCTAGACTGGATTTTATTTTGCTCAAATTATAAAAAGCAACAAACTACTGTGAATTCAAACAATAGTGTTTTTTAATGGCTCAGTCAGATATGTTCACTGCACTTTAATGACCACACAAGCAGAGTTAGGGGAGTTTTGGTTTCAGTCCAGCATAATTTTATATTTTTTTTGGTACAATTTAGCTAATAAGTGATTTTCTGTTAGAAATTCAAACTACTATTATCAGTATTAAGTTGGCATTTAGAAGAGGTTTATTTAAGTATTAAAGTAGTATATGCAAACTAAGATTACAAACATATCCTCCTCCAGTAGAAATAAATACTTCAATTTGAAACTAACAATTTAATTTTAAAACAGCCCCTCTGATGGTTTATTGTGTCCTTCTGACTTTAACGATTTCAGCATTTTAAATTAACCAACTAAAAATCTGAGAATAAAGGGTAATCCTGACAATATTCTGTATTCTAAAATATTTCAGCACCTGAAACCCATTTATTTCCAAGAAAATGTAAAAAAAAATAAAAAAAATAAGAAGGATGTTAAACATATACTTGCCTTTAATTTTTTTTTTTAAAAGGGCAAAAGTATTTCGAATAAATATCACCAGAATACAGGAGTGAATAACACATTCGGTGCTCTTGTGAGTATTTTCAGCAGCAGGATGTTGTCTGTGAGTCAAAGTGTGTGTTCATGGTAGTGAAGGAACATGTGAGCCAGTGCAACACTGTGAATCACTGATGTGTTTTTAATAGTTTTTGGCCAACAACAGAGCTCTCTGGCAGAGAGGAATAACATATATTCAGCATTGGAAACCCAGCCGATACTTTACTCATCCTTAAAAGTTCAAGACCAAAACGTGGGCATGGAGACGGGCCTACAAAGGTCTCATGCGACTGACTTTGACTATGTGACGAGCTGAAACTTTGGGATGAAGCCTTTTTTCAGATTTTAGGTCTGATGTCATCTCTCTGTGTTTCTGTCTGTCGCTCTCTGTGTCCCTCAACACACATATGCAAAAAGTACAGCAGCCACAAACCCCCAACATGCTGCCACAACCCAGAAAGCAGCCGTCATACCCTCCACCACCACCACCACCACACAACCCTAGAGATCATTGAAATAACCTCATGTGCCATGCACAAACTCTTCCTCCTGGATCTTATTTCCCCTCTCCCCCACCCGCCCCCTCCTCGGGCCCCGACTCCCCCCACACTAATCTGCCGTACAGGATTTAGATATTAGGCGGACAGATGGAGGTGTGGCTCAGTCGGTAATGAGGTGAGCAGTGGCAGTGAGTCCGGAGGCCCAGACACCGGCGAAACGACGTGTGGATTGAGATGTAAGAGGCCCCTACACAACCAGATGTACACAGCTGTCACACTGCTGACAGAAGGTAATCCTGCAACCGAAGCACACTGCCAGAAACACAGACACAGAGACAGAGACAGAGACAGGATTAGAGTCACTCCTCTGGAGGTTTAAATGACTGCAAAGAATATCTACCTACCTACCTACCTACCTACCTACCTACCTACCTACCTACCTATCTATCTATCTATCTATCTATCTATCTATCTATCTATCTATCTATCTATCTATCTATCTATCTATCTATCTATCTATCTATCTATCTATCTATCTATCTATCTGTCTGTCTGTCTGTCAATCTATTTATCTGTCTGTCAATCTATTTGTCTGTCTGTCTGTATATTTATCTGCCTACCTGCCTGTCTGTCTGTCTGAACCTTTAATTTATCTAAAAACACCACTTAGCTTCAGCTCCCTGCAGGTATGAAATGTGTTGAGTTTGAATTTCTGTTCACCATCTTTATATTGAACCGAACCTCAAAGACAACACATTCAGTGGACCCTCATGGACATGACTACTTTTGCACACTCACAGACTCTGAGGACAATGGGTCAAACATTGATACACACATAAAAGTGTCAAACAACGACACACAAACTTGCCTCATACTTAATTTGTGTATTGACTCAGACAAGTTTTTTTAATTTATTTTTTTATCTGACAGCAAAAATGCCACTTTCCAGATCAGTTATATGTGTTTGACTGTAAGATTTTTCAGCATATAACTAAGTCAAAAAAGATGAATAAGGCATTGAAAGATAATGCTCCCTAATCACAGGTATTTGTAGTTTATTCTGCTCCTTTGTATTTTCAATCCAGTGCAGTTCAGATGGAATTGACTGCTCCAGATGTATATTATCATCCTGGAAAGTACAATTGCTGTATAACAAAAAAATGATCTCCATCTCAACCAGTTGCAAAATCATGTTACTAATATGTAAGTTCATAAATAACAACAATATAATAATATGTATACAGTAAGAAAAAACTCTTTAAAAGATTACAACTTTTAGTTTTCATGCTGCCAAGTCTTATGTGCGTTCAGTATGATGTTGAATACAGGACCTTTTCTTGTAACGGGGGATTTTCTTAAATAATAGGCCTATTGCTGTTTTTACTTTTTTAATCACTGCTCCATCTACAGTCAATAGGCTGAGTGAAAGAGTGTGTGTCAGCATGACTGCAAGCAGCAGGAAGCTGAGAGGTGAAACCTGAGTGTAGAGGAGGGGGTGGAGGAGGGTGTAGGGGTGAAACAGGGAGAGGGGATGCAGGGGGTGAGGAGTGTGGTGAGCCTGGGTGGATGAGCGCTGGTGGTGGTGGTGGTGGTAAGAGAGGGTGAGGGGGGGGGGGGGGGGGATGACTCGCCGCAGATGTTTATTTAGCTTTCTGCACGGTCAACGGAGAACGGGTTCAGAGCAGGGTGAAACGGAAAGGTGTGTGTGTGTGTGAGAGAGAGAGAGACGGAGACTGTGTGTGTGTGTGTGTGTGTGTGTGTGTGTGTGTGTGTGTGTGTGTGTGTGTGTGTGTGTGTGTGTGTGTGTGTGTGTGTGTGAGAAAATGTGAAGAGGATGTCTATCCTTAAACAACAGGAGTTTCACAAATGTTGAACTGTTCGAGGAGATGATGGAACAAATAACTTCACCATTTGAAACTTGTCATTGTCAATTTGTCACATAGTTTCCACGTGTGATTTATGGCAGTTATGAAGTGATGGCAACGTGTGTGTCATCTTTAAGCAGTGTGCAAACCGGGTACAGTCAGCAGCTCATTTTTATGCTGAAAACTGTCCTCAGTTTGTGATATAATTATGTATTATTCTTTGATTGCATTTTTTTGTGTCATTATTTGTGGTCCCATCACTGCTGTACATGTAAAAATAATAGAAACAAATGCAAAACTCTATCATTTTTTTCATTCAAATATATTTAGGAAATATGTGTTGTTGTTTTTTTGTGGAAACCATTTCCGTTCACATTTAAAGATTGCAGTAAAGCATAGAAGTTACAACGAAGCTATTTTGTTAGCAAAGTATTGTTAGTACAACAAACAAGGACAGACTTCACATTTTATATGTTGGGAATATGTATGAAGACATTTTTTTTTTTCTAATTGCAAGGAACTGTAAATTATTCACCACAATAATGTGAATCAACTTTGAGATTATTTAATTGCCTTTCTAAGATCTTATATGGACAAAAATATTATACAATTATACAATAACAGAAATACAGAGACGAATGAAAAGTGTTTGTTTGCACTTTTGTTTGGATATACAAGGGTTACTATAAGTGTACACACAGAGCCAATAAAAAACATTGTTTCACAGCTGCTTCCAAGCAAAAGTCTGTTGCATCAATCATCACAAAAATATCATTAGTTCCAAATTATTTTCTGCAGTAATTCTCATAATGTCATAAAAACTATCTAAAAGACAATCCCAAACCGAACATTAGGGTTAAATGCTTTACTTCAAATACATTAGAAAATTATACTTTTTAGAGAATGATTCATAAGAAATGTAAATGTTTTAATTTCGGGGCAAAGTTATGATGTCCATCAGTGATCTGGTGTTTAAAGTGTTTTATCTTTAGTCTGCTGTATGACCTCAATAAATTCAGTCTATTTTGACTTATGCAGCCATTTGGGACAGATCTGTCTTATAGAGGAGATATTTTATATGAAGAAGCTTCCTGGTTAAAATAGATAAAAGTACATTAAGATTAACTATAATGCAGGCACTGATGAGTAACTTAGTGTGTGTGTGTGTGTGTGTGTGTGTGTGTGTGTGTGTGTGTGTGTGTGTGCGTGCGTGCGTGCGTGCGTGCGTGCGTGCGTGCGTGCGTGCGTGCATGTGTGCGTGTGTGGCGTGCACCTGTGTGTGAGCTGTTGTGGCTTGGGAGTGGGCACTCAAGGCCAGTGTTCTTCTCCTCCGCCTACGCCTCCTCCTCCTCCTCCTCCTCCTCGTCTTTGAAGAGGAATGAGGATGGGAGAGAGGGCAGCTAGAAGGTCAGAGGAGACGCAGTGATAGGAGGAGTGAGGGGGAGAGAACAGAGGAGGGGGAGGAGGGGGGGCAGAGGGCACAGTGACATTATCTCCAACAACCTCAGCAGCTTCTCTCTGGAAGACCTTGAGTGAGGAGCCTGAGAGTTAAGAGAAAGGTGGTTGTTGCCTGAATTATTATGTCTATTTCTGACAAAATCAAAAGAATTTCTGTAAAACAAGCAGAAAAAGTCTAATTTTATTGTCTCCATCTCCTCCTTAATTCAGTCTCCCGCTTTCTGTCAGGACAAAAACATGGTTTTACTTTTTTTTAACATTTAAAACTAATTTTTTTTTTTAAGACTGGCTCAGTTCTACCTTGTTTCTACAAGTAGTTTAAGTAATAAATACCTGAATTAGGAGAAAAGGACTAGCATTACATCTATTTGAAGCTGACAGCTGAAATAGAGACAGTAAATGAGGAAAGAGAAGGAAATGAGTAGGACATCCAACAAAGGGCCCCTGCTGAAACTAAATCGGAGACACTGCAGTTGTATTATATGTGTCTTAGCCCTTAACCATGTGTGTGACTTAATACATGTGTGTGTGTATGAGAAGGGGGGTTGTGCGAAGGGTCAAAGTCAGGGAACGTAGGAGGTACGAACGCTAGTGGCAGCAGAGTTCACCTGCACTTCACGACCTTCACTGACCTCCATCTGTTTATATTCACTGATTCCTGCCTCTCAAAAAAAAGACCTCTATACACTCACACATATACATATACACGCTATAAATATTTAATTGAAATGATTTTTAATTGGCTAATAAACCCGTTTTGTAAAACTTTTCTAGCTCTGTTAAGCAAGACTTTAAAGTATGAAAACGTAAAGATGAAGGTAGGAAATGGTGGTGTAATGAGAAGCTGGAATTGACGTAGGAATGTTCTGATCAATAATAATGATCTAATAATTATAATAATCTTTATTTTTACAGCACTTTTCTGAACTTACGTTGCAAAGTGCTTCACATAAAAACAATCCATAATAACAAAAACAAGCTATAGAATCAAACAAGCTACACAAGTAAAGCAAGTAAATCAATGACTGTGTAAGACAAATATCACAAATAAAACAGTTATTGTATCAAAAAAAATAAAAGTGGATCACTAAAACAGGAAAGGCTCCCTGACAAGAGTATAACAACAATAGCAGTTATGTGTCTTAAACACTAGGCAACCAGACAGTAGTTTAATAGTTCATCTACTCATCAGGTTAATTGCTGAGCTTTGCTACTTAAAGAAATGCAAGAAGCACATGAAGTTGGTCAATCCGATTGTGCAGATTCCCAAGATTTATTTGGAAAGAAACATAATCTGATAATTGAAACAGGAATCATGAATTAGATAAAAACACGTCCAAATAAAACAAATAAAAGAGTCATGAAATGAATTCTGTATTTCACTGGTTATCTGTGAAGAGAGGGTGAGATGTGATCTTCCTGGAGTCTCGCTGCTGCATTTTAAAGCAGCTGCAGATGAGTCAGAGAAGACAGACTCCCTCCCTATGTGCAGTAGCCAGGACATGAGGTAATACAAGCATGTAAAATAGTCTGTGGATTTGCCTAATGAAGAAAACCCTGCTGCTAATGTGTTTTTTTTGTAATGCAGTCAAAAATGACACCTCAATTTCCGGCATATCTACTGCGGTTTGAGGACAGAAGCATCATCAATACAACTAAGAATATACTGAATGTCATGATTATTGTTTGGTCTCAATGAGAAGTTTTGTGTGTCATCTACATAAAATCTTCTAAATATCAGTCACAGTGGAAGCACATATGATGGCTATAGAACAGGGCCTAAGATGGAGCTTTGGGGCACACCACAGGACATTTGTTGATCTGTGTTGTCGACAATCTCATTCACTTTAAAGCTTTATCCTGAACACCATACTGCATGTTTGAGACAATCCTAGAGCAGGCAATGAGCAAATATATCAAAAGTAGAAGGATTATTTATATTATATCAGATTATATTAGATTTATTTATATTTACTTGTAGAAGTGACACCCAAAAATAAAGCCCAAGTTATAATAAATTATCCTTTTACATCCGCGTTGATAAGAAAAGGCCTTACACTGACAAAAACATGCATCTACGGGAACGCTAAATTTCCTTCAGTCTCACCGTCATCTCTAATAACCCCCACAACTCCACCACATTTGTTTCCAACTAAATCCATAGCCGGCCGGGCTTACATGCAACGCGAGAAGCAGCACACACACACACACACACACACACACACACACACACACACACACACACACACACATATACACCCTCGCCCCCCGTCTCACTCTCACTTTGTTATTTTTATAATTCAAGATTGGGGTGGGTGCGAGATGAGGTGACAGGGGGAGCGTGGCACTGATAAGGTAGCTAATACCCAGCTTTTTCAAAGGTCAAAGGTCACCCCCCCTTGACTGCCGGTGGTTGGGTTGTTGCGTGCGTGTAGTGTGTGTGTGAAGGGGAATTTGGGGTAATCAGTGAACGGGTGTTGGGGGGGGTGTTGATTTTTAACATTCGATATTTAGCACAAATTAATGCAAAGAGCTGCAGAAAAAAAACAAAAATGCTTTTTTTCCTCGGTGACAATAAGCCAAATCAGTGTCCCGGAGGAACAGGAAATCCATCGGGATCATTCTTCTGATCTGCCCCAGCACTCAGACAAAAAAAACACACACACACACACACACACACACACACACACACACACACACACACACACACACACACACACACACTTGCTGCCACTAAATCAGCTTGTTGATGGAGCCGGCCTCTAATTTTAGCCGCAGTCCCCCTGGCTCCCAACCAGCAGAGCCTTTTGCGTGGCTGGGTCCGGTCGGGAACAGGCGGATGAAAAGGTGATTAATAACTGTCATGTCTGTCATGGCACAAGAGGGGAGGGTCTGCAGCGCTGAGGCGGTGGGGGAAATGGAGTTACACGCGAGATGCTAACAGCAGTTGTTGTTGTTGTTGTTGTAGTGCACAGAGGAGGACGGCTGGAGTGTGTGCATGTTATTGTATTTGTTACACACACACACACACACACACACACACACACACCTCTGACTCAAATAGGTCTCAGTTTATGCAACAGGCAGATAATATGACAAGATTTTGATTATATTAAACTTGAAGTTGTAGCCTAGCAACAGAGAGAAGATAATTAGGATGCAAAAATCAGAGCTGCATTTAACATGATCCGAATGAGTGTGTGATGGTAGTTTGTCTGAATGTGTAGATTTGTTGAGGATAATTTTGATTTTGTATCATCTTCTTTTAAATGAAGTGAATTATCAGTGCAGTTCGTCCTTAAAAAAAAAAAAAACCACAGAGAGAAAGGTGGATAGTGTGTTCTGATGCCCTGATTGTGAAGCTGCACACTGTGTCTGTCCGTTCACTGATAACACAAACAGCGTACACATGAACACACACAAACACACAGCAGCCATTACAGCTGGCCAAACTTAAGTCGTATTCTGATTTTCTTTTAGGTTTTTTTTAAAAATGTTCTTTCCTTTACTTTGATACAATGGCTGCTTCCACCAAACTCCCATGTTTATGGTTTTAACCTCCTAATGTACCACTTGAGCGAACAGGTTTTCTCTCCTCTCAGGGTGCCACTACTATTAAATGACCTGACTGACAATCCCAGATTTGTAGGATCAGTAAATTATTTGCATTTGACCCCAACTTTAATCACAAGGCTTTCTAATAATTTAGATTTAGGTGTAGGTGTAGATTGTTTTTTTTTATTATTATTTCGTCCTTTAATCTTTTTATTTGATTATTTGTTGCTGTTGAGATTTTGATAAAAGCTATATAAGAAAATGTCTTACTATTTATATTAATAGTAGTTAGATAAAAGCAGGATTTGGCTCTATATTTAAATAAAGCGGTTTGATTTTTCTTCTCACATCCGTTTGCGTTGAGGCGTCACCAATTTATGGAAGATGTACCACTAGAGGGCGTCAGGTCAGAGCTCACTAACAGAACTAATCTCACCTGAATTACTCCACGGTGGTTTCAAAATACAGGATGAAATATTGTTTTTTAACAAGGACTTTTACATTTAAAGTTAATCCAGTGCATTTTACTTCCATGTTATCTTGTGTTATTTTACACCGCAAATTTGGAGCAAAGGTTTATCCAATTGAATTTGGTTTAGAAAAAAAAAGTTAGGACCGCTTTGGAATATGTGGAAATGAATGTGCTTTCTACCTCTGTCTCTGCATATGTCATAGTGCGTGTGCGCAGTTCAACTAAACAGCTTACCTAACAAATTTTCAGTGTACTAGAGAAGTTCAAATTGGCAGTTTTGGAAAAAAGCAGTGTTTAAAGTTAAGTATAAGAGAATTGGAGTAACTTTGTCGAGCAGAAATATGCTGATCTTTTTGGTCTCACCGGGTTGAATTAAAAAAAAAAAAAGAAGCTCACACTCCAAAAGCAAATAAAGAAACACAAAAACTGAGATCTTAAAGTTTTTACGATGATTCAAGCCAATTAAATGACCAGTAAAGGTGTAAAATGTCAATGTCATGTCTTTAAAAATTACACGTAAAGGGAACTATTTGTAATAATAGTCACGAGGACAAGTTTTGAGTGGCAGAGAGGACGGATGCTTGCAGGTTCTCTACTTGAAAATAATAAATGTTTCAGATTTAGCATGGCTGAATGTGGATATTTAAATGTAATGCCAAAATATGTTTCACACTCTTTCACTTGCTGCTGTGAATTTCACATCTTACATGACTCACACACCCTTTCTCCTTCACGCACACACACACTCAAACTGGCGTACACACCCCGACACCCAACACCCATATATTGTATTACTTGTCAGTGCCATGTAGAAGGGTTTAATCTTAATTAGCAGCCAACATTAGAGATGTTTAGACGTGTCTGTCGGCACCAATCACTTAGAGACAAGCTGGTTTCCAGTAAATCAAATGCAGTTGACCTTGTTCCTTTGATGATGACCCAGTTTGCACCTGTTCGATCCGCAACAGGTAAATTCCTATTATGAGGAAAAAAAGGTGGAAGCAGGGAGAATATACTGCAAAGTTACAGGATTGTAGAAAGTGCATTGTGTATGACGCTAAGCAGGTAAGCTGGACTTCAGTGCACATGTGCATGCACTGAAGCATGCACGTGGGTGTGTGGGTGTGGGTGTGTGTGTGTGTGTGTGTGTGTGTGTGTGTGTGTGTGTGTGTGTGTGTGTCCATGTGTGACCTCAGTCTGTCCACCATACTGTATCTCTGCAGACAGTGTATCCCCTTGTGAGTGGGAGGCTCCTTTCGTTTGATGGGGTTGACAGTCGCCTCCTCTCTCCCTTTGGCTTCAGATCAGTGGCCAGGGCTTGTGTTGTGTCAAAACGACCTCGAACCGGGTGAAATGTATCCAGATTCTTCATAATATCTATTTTCCAGCAAGTGGTAAAGTTCCTTCAAAGAATCACCCCATTTAATAAAAACAGATAACCACGCCTTGGGGTGGTTTATTTCATGTATACTTTTGTTAATAAGATTACTTTTATGGAATTTCCCTCCTGAAGGTGTATGCATCTCCTGTCAAAGTCACTCTGGCCTGTTCTTCAGTCTGTAGTTACACTCACTCACCACTGTGCTGATGTCTCCGAGAGAACAGTGCTGAGCCCCAAAAGTCGTACTCGTGCACTAACACTCACTATTTTGAGTGCATAAGTTCGTTCACACTGTCAAGTACAGAAACATGCAGTGCTCTACAAGTACCAGGATGATGCAGTCAAAACGATCTGAAAAATTAGTGTGAAACATTGGACACTTTCCACTCTAAACGGTCGCCATCTTGGCTACGTAGAGGAAGGGGCGGGGCCACGGACGTAAATCATTTTCAAATTAAGGCGTCTGAGGAAGCTGCATCTGTTGCTGAAGACCAAACAAAAGTGTTTCTTTTTCACGACTGCTGCTGGACAGAAGAATCAGTGTGTTCACTTGAGTTTGTTAAATAGTGGGCATATAAACACTTTAATTTCTGGGTAAAATAATTAAAGCTACACATAAGTTGGCGGGTGATGTACTCATGCTGAGGTCAGTGCAGAACAGCAGTGTGGGATCTGAAACAACACTACACAAGTAAGAGTCCTAACATGTATGTGCACTATTTGTTAGTGTACCAAGGGGAAGTCTGTCATTTGGAACAGAGAACTAATATGAATGCATTTCCATTATTTTTAGACACTTTAATTTACCAATACTTTACTGAATATTGAAAGTAAGATTGCAATGTGCATTTTTTTTAATCTACCATTATTTTCTGGATTTAATGGTGTAAGATGAAAGAATAGATAGTCTGTTCCTCTTTATGAGTGTATCTTAAGCTTTGATCCTAAATCAAACCTTTAAAATTGTATCACCTTAAAACTAATCACTGATAGAGGATTATACGCTACACCCGCGGGGGTCGGCCCCTGTCGAGATGACCGCAGAAGCAATGGTCAGCTGCCAAACCCATCGGTCAGGTTCTCCTCGATCACATGACCCGGTTCACGTGACCCAGTGGGGGCAGCCAATGGTGTTGCTGCCCTCGCCTCTTCATGCAGTGGGAAAACATTCCAACAGCTGGCCTCGGACAGTTCCAGAAACATCTGCAACGTCCGCCACTGGTGAGAATCCCCCCCTGCCGCCTCAGAACATAACCTTATGATAATAGTCGGTGGATTAGGAACGATATTGAAAGGCCGCTTCCATTGCTCTCGTGTCTCATGATGCATTTCAAAAGGTTGTGGGAGAGCATGAAGCTTTTTGAGCTCCCTCATCGTATCAACCTGACACACAGCATGGACTTGTCTGCAGAGGTGCTGGGGTTCCTCCTTATCTTAAAGCAGATCAGGGTGTGTGTGTGTGTGTGTGTGTGTGTGTGTGTGTGTGCTGGAGAGCAGTCCGTAGCCTTTGACATATTGTTAATTTGAAGAATGTTTGAAGTATGATGCAACATCAGCTGCTCTCACTTAGCTTTGAGCCGCTTTCCTCTTGAAAAGTCCCCCCCTTCTCAAGTTACCACGGAGACAGCACAAAGTACCACACTGTGTGTCGGTCATGGAACGAAAAAATGCCTTAAATGCCTCGTTAATGTGATTAAACCTGTAACGCACGTTTCTTATGGCAACCCTTTGAAATATTTTACGCTGGTCATTTAAACTGTAATAATAATAATAATTGATGGCCATTCCAAATTTCCAAACCCAAAATGTGGAATCGATGAGATCCATATCTGTTTTGGAAATTTGTGCTTGGTAAGTGCACCACTGAGGCACCGTCTCAGGCTGTTGTGAATAATATTCAGTTTTGTGCATGGCTTCTTTGTTGTGATGTGGATGTTAGCATATAAGTGGGTGGAATAAAACTGTGTTTTCCCAATTTTCCAAAATCTGCTGGTGAAGATCAGATTGTTTCCACTGAGTTTAATTTGTTTCTGTTCGTTCTAACCTGGAGGAAGGCGTTTCACTAAACCTCTTCATCCTCTTGTCATGATGTAATACGAAGGGTTTTTGTTATCTCTGATTGCAACCAAAGCCACACATACCCCATTGTTAAGGTGAAGTTATGACAAGCTGAGTAGTCAGTGTGAAAGAAAGGCGTTTGTCTGCTCTAGCCTCGACATTACCCCTGACTTGTGGAAGACATTGCTTCCTCATTCGCATTCTCTTCCGTCCACGTGTTCCTTCTTTCATTCTCATCATTTTCCTCGTTGAATGAGCTCATTTCTTCATTTACCTTTAAGTTTGGCTGCAAGCCACCGTCGTCTTCCCTTTGGTGCACTGCCAGCTCTTTAGCAGAAGTCTTTTGGTGCCAGTTCACATGAGCAGCATGATGACTACTAATGCTGGATGTTGATAAACAAATTGAGGACAGGATTCATGGCGCCTGACCTGGCTGCAGCTGCACACGCGGCGTCAGGTAGATCAGCGTTGAGATGAGTTTCACCCACAGTCACTGTGATCATGGCAGAAACACATTTGAATAGTACAAATCCATTTGACATCTGCTGTAAATGTTATTAGTGCCTTTCTGTGCATTTATATTTCAAAGGCTGTGATGGACAGTTAATGAACAGGCACAATGTTCATGTCATCCTCTCTCTTCATGAGTAGTGTCAATCATAACACCGACGTAGTATACTTTTAACGTAATTAGAGGAATGTTGTGAGTTATTAGTTAATAACTATAGAAATATAACAGATTGTTTTATCTTTTTTTGCTTTGAGCATTGATTAAGTGAAAACAATAATAACACAACATACCCAAACAAATTAACTGATGATTAATAATTGATAAATAACTGGCATGTCAAATATATATGCATATGATATCATTACCATTTATATTTATTTATGTATTTATTTATTACAACAGGTCAAATAATGGATGGGTATAAAATTTAATGATACATATATGCTATTTACAAGGACTCTAAAATGTATTTTTCTGGATAGTTTAAGTACTTTTGGAACCCATTACATGTTTATACAAATCAATCAGCAGTTGAATGGAAAAGAATAAGAGACATTAATAGTGGGGCATAAAACTGAATAATTCAGCTTTGATTTTTGTATAAAGATCTCATGACAAAAATGTTGCAACTCACATATTATTATTGTAACCAAGATAGAAATGAACTTGTCCAACCGATGCTGGATTTTTGGTGCCGAATCCAATTTTTTTAGGAAGTAAAAGAAATCTAAAGTGAACACATTGGCCCGAAGGTATCAAGCACTTGCGACAAAGACAATGGATGCTGTGTATTTTACATGTTATGGTTTCATGTTAAGCTTTATCATCGAGAATAACATCAATGCACTTAAACTTCACTGGGAATGTAATAATTATGATAACTAAAATAAGACACTTTTACATTTTAGAATTATCCCAAGCATCTTTTTCTGTATGTTGTGTAAAAATAGTTTTAATATCAGACAACATATACACCATATACCGACATACCTGTGATAGGCCAATAAATGAGTGTGAGTGTGAGTGTGTGCGTGCGTGTGTGTGTGTGTGTGTGTGTGTGTGTGTGTGTGTGTGTGTGTGTGTGTGTGTGTGTGTGTGTAATTAACAGAAATGCTCCATGACAGTTTACTGTAAAAAAAAAGAAAAAAAAAAAAAGAAGGAATCTTTCATCTGTCTGCTCCATTAAGCAGTACACTGAAGTTATAATTTGCAATGGCATTGTCTTTGACCCCTCACCTACATGAAGTGACCTCAGGGTCTGCGTTTGTCTTTCAACTATGAGCACTGGGGCGAGCCCTCGAGCAGCTAGCCTCTGGGTCAGCTCGGATAAAAGCTCTCCATTATAGGAAAAGGAAATGGCACATGTTGAGTTTGTTTTACATGCAGCTTAATGGATTCCCGCTTATGCACGCATGTGTGAACGTCCGCTTCCCTTCACCGCTGGCCTGGCGGCACAGACACGCGTGACCACGCACACGCGCCGTGCCTGGGGACAGGATGGGCACCCACACATTATGCCCTCAGTGCCGGGGCTCGGGAGGCGCAAAGGCAGGCACGGTGGGTACAATAGAAGGATGTGGTGTATTGTTATAGCCCATGGGGCAACGGGGCGAGGGCTGCCAGGGTGCGAACGTCATGGTTTGACACATGTGACGAGGCCGATGACTGATGGTAGTAAGAGCTAAACCGGGGCACGTGGAAACAAACCCGAACTGTGGACTTGAACTTTTCACTGCGGTCTATATAACAGCATGTTATCAGCGACATAATAAGGTCAGAAATGGAAGGAGAAAAGGTTATTAAAATGACCAGTACTGAGCAGGTGCGGATCAGCATGTAGTTTTTGTAGCAAATCAGCCACAGCTCATTAGCCAAAGTCTTTTGGATCCTCCTGAACTCAGCCGTAGCACCAATTGAGCACATTTCAACTGTCTTTAGGAGCCATGTATAATTTGATAGGGCGACATCAATGGGAATGTAAGTTGGAGTGGGCTAAACTGTGGAATGTGCCACAGCCAATCAGGCGCCTCAGTCTCAGGCTGACAGCCAATCAGGTCATGGCACTTCAGGGTTCCCGGGAGACCACTGAACTCCACGCAGAGGACATTTCTGAAGAGATCATGAACTTTTCACTCCAGGAGATCTCTGCTTCCTTTTCTCTTTGCATATATTGCTTTTTTTTCCTGTCTTCGAGAAGTATGTCTCTTTGGTGATTATATTTTGCCTCATGCCAAAGAAATGTTTCCTCTCTCTCTCTCTCTCTCTCTCTCCCTCTCTCTCTCTCTCTCTCTCTCTCTCTCTCTCTCTCTCTCTCTTTCTGTCTATCTGTCTCCCCTCTGTCCCCCACCCTCTGTCTCACTCCAGTGATGGGAAAAGAGCTGCAGCAGGAATTTCTGTGTCTCTGAGTGCTGTTTGGTTAGACAGAGTCATATAACACGGTTATGGCGCGTTCACATGTGCCTGAGCGTTGAGGCTGTAACAGCTATTTACATTAAAGAGCCCAGAGCGGGCAGCGCTGGGGCTCCCAGCCCTCCATGGTTACATTAAGTGAAATAGAATCAGCCTAACCCTCACCACTCAACACACTCTGTCTCTGTCCCAACACTTTGTCTGTCTGCCTCTCTCTCACACACTCTTTCCACGGTCCGTCTTCATCAAGGTCTCGGAGGTAACTCGGTCACTTTAGCACCATTTCCTGCCCCCCCCCTTTCCCCCCCCCCCGCCCCCCCCCCGCCAATGCCATCTTTCTTTGAGGGGGATGCTGGTGATGTTTTCACCCTCATCCCAGCAGCATCGGGCCGCTACACAAACTTGGAGGTCCACGTGAAGCAAGCTTTCAAAACAACGGAAGTGTTTTAACATCATGCACAGGCGACGTCACATCTGTCATTGGTAAAGTTTCTCTGGCTCGCAGCCACCTTCCCTCGCAGTTTGCACCCCATATTGCAACATCTGGCAGGAGTGGAGGTGTGCCTCACCTCCACCTTTACCTCTTCAACTCTGCTATCCAGCTGTTTTGGCCCAAAATTACAATCGGTAGGTATATATCTCCTATGTTCAGTCTCCTGCTTACACATGCAGAGTTGTAGTTCTTATGATAGAAATCTGGGAATAGATTAATACTTATTCACTTTCTTGCTGAGAGTTGAATGAGAAGACCAGTACAATTCTCATATCTGTACGGATCGTATCATAAATGTACCTGTCACTTCCTGTTGTGCTGTTTTTTCCGGTCAGTTGGTATGCAGTTTGTTTTGATGATGCAATGATGATGATGATGCAATTTTGTTAATGAAGAGAGTTTTGTTTGGAAAGTCTTATTTTGTCCCATAAAACCTTCAGCAGAACTTCTATTAAACACTTTTATTATTCATTAATGCGATCATAAAAATCAAAATTTACCCCTTCACCGATTTTCATCCTTTGGAGAATCAGACAGATATTGGCTTTGGCTGCTGTTGAAGGACGCTCAGTCGCAGCCAAATATCTCCTTCATACACACACACACACACACACACACACACACACACACACACACACACACACACACACACACACACACGCGCGCACACACACACACACACACACACACACACACACACACACACACACACACACACACACACACACACACACACACACACACACACACACACTGAGTTACCATGACTAATACCATACCTCTTGGCAGGCACAGGCTGAGTCAAAGGTCAGCTCTGTGTCAATAAACAGGGGAGCATGTGATTGGCTCCATGGTGACTCAAATCATTACTGTAGCCTAATTTAATTGGTTGTAACCTGGGCTGCCATCTCTGAAATTATCTTTTAGTGAGGGATTTTGTAAAAATTTAAGACACAGAAATATACCACAGACATTATTGATGTTATTTTCCTGAGTGACTGGGGTGTATAACACTCAAGCATACATGCACATAATAGGGTCCCATCAAGTTAAACTGAAAGTGAAGCAGTTGATAACAACTTTAAGATTGATAGAGGTCTTGATATTTTCCAGCGTTATTTGGATTTGTCCCCTGATGTGAGCCGAGTCCCGACTTTGACCCTGCTGATATCGAATACTTTCCTTTTTAACCTGTTGGTGGCTCTACCTCCAGCTTGCTCCAGAAGACAGGTATAGTGTTTCTCCCTGACTTTTACACTGTGCTTGACCCCGCCACATAGAAAACATGTTAGATAATGGGGCCGGGTCGGCCAGTGGGGCCAAGTCACGGCGTTTGATCGTGAAATCCTGCATGCGGCTGAACTGCATGGAAATCTGATTATAACCTTGGTGACAAAGCGATAGGATCCACGAGGCTTTGTTTCAATCAGATGTGACAGGCCTAGTTTTTGTCCACGGCTCCAGCACAGCGGGATCCCCCCGGCCTATAGGGCTGAGTTAGAGTATTAGATAAAGTGCCGGAGAACCTAATTGAATGCATCGGCCGAGGGTGGTAGACAGGCATCTGATTGTGCGCTGATAACCGATACCATTTACCTTATTTAACCGCTCCCTCTGCCCTGCGCTCCATGTAACACCTCGGGTTTTTTTTTTTAACTCATTGGATGATTCGATATCTGCGGCTCCAGATATGTTTATGTGCCTTTTCAGGGTGCAGGAGGAGAGAGCGATGCAGTGGCCAGAAAATCAGCAACCTGAAGGGTGAAAGTAGATTCCAGTAGTCAGGAATTTCTAAGCATAACAAACATGTCAGACCTATTTAGCAGGCAACAGCAGGCCACTAGCCGGAGCTGTGAGGTGTATATTTTTTCTGATTAAGCTTTTCTATGCTCATGTTGCTGCACTTTATAACAATTTACTTTAAATACATTAAAGCTTCAAACATTTTGCTTTGCCATCATCATAAAAAAATAAATGAGCCTTTTGGAAGAAATGAAGCAGAGAGATTGTGATTAGCAGCTCTGTTCTCTTATCTGTCTGTCTGTCTGTCTGTCTGTCTGTCTGTCTGTCTGTCTGTCTGTCTGTCTGTTTTTGCTGTACCAGAAGTGGATTTCCCTCAGATAAACATACAGATAAAATTCATCTGTGTCCTTTTAACTTATGCCAGAATATTACTCTCTCCGTAAGGCGTCCATTTTATTATATCCTTTTTATTCTATACATTGATCAAGCAAAGATTCCTATCACTGCTCTAAATAAATGATCTCCTGGAGTTTTCAATCTGTTTCTTTCCCCTGAGGTCATGGATATTGATATCAAACGGGAACATTTCACACCAAAACACCTCATCCGCTCTCTCCACGTGTCTCCCCTGGGGATATTGAGCAAAACAGGGATGAATTGAGTGACCATAAAAAGGCCAGCGCGCCGATAATTTCCCAGCCATCTGCGAGAAATGTAACCTTTCCGTCGCTCTCATGATGTCAGCGGGGCTGTTGGGTTCAGCGGGGGATTGGGGCTAAAGCGCTTGTGGCGGAGCCAAGGTAAACCGTTCCAAATGGAGCACAGCGCGGGAAAAGGGACACCGTCGCAACAAAAGGAGTTAGATATGGATCATTGGGTCTGCGCACCGGCCGCAGCTTGAGCCAATTATTGGTGTCATCTTGATCCAATTGAATCAATCTGAGAGTGGGGGTGGTGCAGTGGTGGACGGGTGCAAACGTTGGTCAAATATCCTGAGCTGACTGAGGAGCTGTCACCCCTTCCACCAACCGCCCACCTCTCTTCATACCTCCATACCTACATGATCATAGAGAGATTGAACTTGTGACCAATATTTAATCATTTCCATGCAGCCATCTTCAGTTTATAGTCTGCAGTCACCTCACAGATACTGCTTTTAGCTGCAGAGAGTGTATAACCGAGAAAGGATTATGACACAAAGTGAGGGAAGATTTCGTATTATTCAAATTTTAGGTGTCTACAGCAGGTTCTTTTTCTCTGTGCCAGAATCGTCTACTTCGTCTCTTCCTCTAAAAATGTAACAGGAGATATGGCCAAGCTCTCATTGCCTTGAGGCACTGGATCCCTCTGCTTAGCAGGACTTAGTGTTTCAACACTCTTTTGTTTTTTTTTCTGTTTTCTAAGGTGGTCCAGCTACACTGTTGTTTCAACACTTTTTTTTATAATCTTGTATTCACAAGTTGAGCATGACTTACCACGAATGCTCCACATTCACAGTTACACACCATAAAGCGGCTCATTACAAAACTAAAGCCCCCTCTCTCTGCAGGAATCTTTCAGGCAACTGAACCATTTCAGAAATTTAGGAACCTTACCTGTGTTTTGACCAGAGAAACCAGGGTCTATATTTAGATCCTTCGCTCTTTGTGCCAAAAAAGTACCTGTTGTGAGGGAGTTGTTGCAGTGAATGAGAAGAAGTCTGTGCAGCCACTTCCAAATGTTATGTTTGCTATACTGTGTCCACAAAGAAAGCATTGCATAAGCAGTGACTTAGCAGAGTAGCTCAGTAGCTGTAAGTTAAGTGTATTAGCACCACTGCAGTCCAACACAGCAATGATGCATTAAGGGTTGTATTTACAGTCATATGGTTTGAGCAAGCAGCAACCTTCAAGACCAACACCGAAGTGCCATAAACTGCAGTACCTCGAATGGCCACTTGAAGCCAAACGTGAGTCACGCACCATAGACACCCCATGTTAAAAAGTTGGACAAAAAAACGGTTTTGGTCTCTTTAGCTAGTAGTTAATGCATAATTAAGGTAAGGCGGACTTTGAGTAACAGGTGGATACCGTCACAGACACCTATAGGTTTCAGCCATCACTGTCAACCACAGTCATACAGAGAGAGACTCTCCAACAAAGCTGGTTCAATCATCCATCCATTATCTACACCCGCTTTATCCTGAGCAGGGTCACGGGGGGTGGGGGGGCTGGAGCCTATCCCAGCTCACTTTAAGGCAAAGGCAGGGTACAACCTGGACAGGTCGCCAGTCCATCACAGGGCCAACACTTACAGACAGACAGAAACAGAGAGTATTCACGCTCTCATTCACACCTAAGGGACATCTGTAGAACAACCAATTAACTTGAGGTGCATGTTTTTGGATGGTGGGAGGAAGCTGGAGTACCCGGAGAGAACACACGCAGGCACAGGGAGAACCTGAAAGCTCTGCACAGAAAGGCCCAGGCCCAGATTCAAACCCCAAACCTTTTCACTGTGAGGCAACAATGCTAACCACTGCACCACTGCACCACCCTGGTTTAATCAACCAGGCTTCATTCGGTCCGTCTCAGCTCCACCGACACACCACCTCTTAGCCCATTTTTGGATTAGTCAGGAGTTTGGCGAACTGAGCTTCAAACAAAACTGCTTTTCAGGAAACCTGTGGGTGATGTCATGGAGGCTGTGTCCATGTTTTTATACAGTCTGAGTGTGAGTAAATTACTACGGTCATATTGACTTGAAATGGAAGAAAGTCCATTAGATGTGTGCAGAGAAATAAAAAATGCAGCTGCAACACTTCCAGTGTAGAATTCATTTACTAATCTGTCAGTTAATCCTGGTGACTGTTTCACCCTGAACACATCTGCACTTGATCTCAATATGATGATGATTTGTTGTTGTACAGTTTCTTTCCAAAATACTACATAATGAATTCTGCTCCATTTTTCATTGCAGCACAAGCAGTAGCCTTCACCCGCTGGCTGTGCTCGCGGTGGTCGGTGCAGCTCGGGTTCAACACAGCAGAACTTCCACTGTCACAACAGCCCGTTTAAATTCGTAGAGCATCAAATACTTGTTGGCATCTGGGTCGAAGAAGGAGATCATAGACGAAGTAGAGAGAGTAACAATGTTTGCGTAGGGAGGAGGTTTGAGGCATTTGGTCGAGTCAGTAAGAAAGCAGAAGTCAACGTGGATTTCTCATAAATAACATAATAAAGTTATGAATTTAATGTGATGCAAATAAAATAAGTAAAGTAACTTAAGTGAAATTAGTAATGTTACATTGGTAAAATATCTTATTTCAACCCAAACCATGATCTTTTCCTAAAACTTTGTTGTTTTGGCGTCCAAACTTAAGGCACCTTGTGTGTATATCTGAGATGACAAAATGGTTGAATATGAAGCTCTGGGATGAGAAGAGATTGGTCACAACACACCACATACATAAACATGGAGGAGGAGGCTTCAAGCAAGAACAAATAAAGCACTCAACAGAGTCTGCTCTTTGGTCACAAGCTGTCTGTCTCCTTTCTCACCTCTGCGTGTCTCCTTTGCATGTATTCTATTATCATATCATCTATTTTAAACAATACCAACAGCTCAATGTCTCCATGTTTCTGCTTCCTTGTGTACAAAAACAGCATCTCTTTTTCATATGTGACTGATTTGCCTACACTACACAGTTATTCAGATGTGACCCAAATGCAACAAGGAACGTACACATTTTTTTTACTTGTATTTCCTTGTTCCCATGGCTCCATAGCTCCTGGACTGTTTAAAAAGGCAGTTGTGCTGCTCAAGAACATCCCAGCCATGAAAACCATGATAAGGACACTCAAACACACACACATGCAGACTCACAGTGTGCAACGACTCTGGTCTAATCAATGTTTCAATCTCCAGAAGTCTGTTTAAATAATTAAGGCTTGGGAAAAACAATACACATGAGCGGCTATTATTTTTCATCTAAAGCCAGGTCACGTTCCCAATTACTCTAAAATGTTGCGATGACATGCTTTCTGTTTTCACTGATAATATTTATATTATTTCAGGTAATGGGCTTTGGCAGGCAAAGTGAATAAGATGGTCACTCTTAACAGCAGTTTCAATTAAAGTTGTGACATCAAAGCCGCACAGAAAACAGTTTCATTTTATTCTTAAGATTATTTTCTTTTCTTACAGACTCCATAATTTCCGAGCAATAATACAAAATTTAAATGTGCTACAAATGTGTTTTTTTATGCAATTTTTGAATCCCTTTCTGTTTTTACTTACAGTTTCACATGCTGTACATCATTTAACTACACATATTATTGACGTGTTTCTGTTGATATCAGTCTGTGGGTCTTTTAACAGTTGTTGCCGTAATTGACTTCCTCTCCCAGCAGCCCTGTGATGTTGTGGCAACCCTGGAAACCAGCGTGTGCATCTACAGGATGGTAGCCAATTATTTGGAGCCCACTCCAGTTTTCCAAATTAAAAATGGCCTCCTTCCACTGTTGACCTTGGATCAGCTTTCCAATTCTTATTATTATTAGGTTATTAACACAAACCCCTGAAAGTATCTTTTTAAAGTCTAAAACAAATTCGATTAGGCCTCTTTACTCGCACCGGTGCAGACATACCTATCGCTGTCTAACTCCTGTCTGCTCCCTATTACCTTCGACACTGAAGTCAGTGAGAGAGCCCGGACCTGAAAGCCTATATCCCCCTGCACACTGGACAAGGTAGTGGGGGGGTGCCGGGTTTGCAGCACATTACCGCTTTATTGAATTAATTACGATAAGGATCATAACTTTAAACGCGGGGTGAGGCGCGGGGCGTTCTTCGCCGCGGATCGCTCCGAGCAATTTCTCCCCCGAACGACGGTGGAGGGGTTATTGGATCTGTCAGGCCTGAACTCTGTGGCATGGTAACGAAGTCCATAAGGTAAGCCGAGGTTGGGCACAGTTCGCCGCGCTGATCCCTATATGCCTGCAACACGGGGAAATTTGTACTACATACTGAACAAATAACAAGAGAAGGAGAGGCAGAGAGAGGCAACTGGTGAGGCCTTGTTTTCATGGTGCCTCAGTCCAAAGGCCCAGAGGGTCATGTGGGGTTATCCTCAGGTCTTGCGCCATATACAGTTCCAGTAGATGCAATGAAGTGTGTCATTATATTATGATGCTGCTTGGATGTTGCAGAAAATCCCTTTTTTCCCTGCTTACTGAGCTCTCACTTCTCCCCAAAGGGCTGTATGTTTGTAGTTCATACACGATTTTTGTATTCTTCTGTGGGGTCCAGATATCCCCCTGAACCTAGTATGTGGTCAGTTATGGTGACTTCGGCAGGACCACATCAGTCAGGGAGCTATTTTTAACCGCTGCAGCTGAATTAAGGTTAAAACGAGGTAAAAGAAAGGGTTGGGGTCAGCGCTGGCGTGCTGTCATGTCAAGTCAGGAGGTTAAAGAGACAATATGAGTCAACAAAATGACAATTCAAGGATGTGTGTGTGTTGGAGGAGAAAACCCTGACCTCCTATGCGGTGCACTTCAAAGAATTCCAGACCCCATTGAGAGTCCTTTCTTATTTCCACCATGCGTACCCGCCAGCAACACGGAAAGTGGTTCTGCGTGGTAGTGAGAAACATTTGTGGTTCTGTTACTGGATAACAAAAGGCTTTAGCACACACACGGTGGTGTGCACTGAGTTGAGGAAGGAAGGAAATCACCACGGGTTAGTCAGTTTTGGATTAGCCGGCATATTGATCAATCGCTCCCCCGGGCTGTTGATGATACGCAGATAGCGTTTTTCATGGCTCAGAGCGCCAACCAACATTTTAGCACGTCTGACAGATGTGTGTCCTTCTGCGTGTCCACAGGCTGGTGTCTGTGTGAGTATGGTCGAGAGTTAAATATGTGCAGATGTATCATAATATTTTCACTGTAAGAAAGCGTCTTTGAGGCACAATAACCTGCAGCTGAATCAGCGTGCTGCCCCGCCACGCGAGGGCCTTTCATTTGAGGGATCCAGCTATCTGGAGAATGTGTAGGCTCGCTCGGGGTAAAAGCTGGACTGCCCTCATACCATGTATATTCAATATACATTAATCCCCTCTGACATCAGTTTAAAATCCTTTTTTTTTTCTTTTCATCTTTGTTTTTCAACATGCATCCATGCTTTGACGCTACCACCCTCTCTGCACATCTTTTCACCTATAAATATGGTTGTTGGCACACCCGTTAAAGCACTGCTGATTATACACAAACCTATGCATGTCCACGAAACAAGCCTGTTTGACTGCGTGCAGCGCTGCTCCTGTTTACTTGATAAAGGGAGCAACAAGTCTGCTGATGTGGTATTCGGGGGAAACAGTGGGGAGATGAGATGCAATCGCAGGCTTGTACAGCTGGCTCTTGTTCAGCTGCTCGACACTGACGAGGGGGGAGGAAAACTAATTCCCAATGAAAATACATCAGCATCAAAGAGCTTCTAATAAAGCCTGAGAATGGAGGCTGCTACTTTAAATAGGTTAGGATGATTTTTTGATGGCTGCCCAGCTAGAACTTTAGAATTGCGGTCTTGTGGTCATGGTAAAGACATCAGAATGAATGTGAATGTATTGAGTGTTTCGTATTGAAAACACAGCAGCAGCTTGTGTCGCTGTGTTGTTTTTGGGTCTTTGAGAGATCATTGCAAGATTTTGTGGATTTGCTTTGGAGGCGCAGAGTGCGATTTCAGGTACATCAGCTGCAACTGAGCAGGTTTAAGCAGTAAGGCTTGAGTTCACATCATGTCATAGTTACAGTAACTAAGAGTTTATTTCTTGTAAAAAAAAAAAAAGTGTCATATCAACATCATAATTACAGGGACTGTGGAAGTCGTATTTTTCTGAAAGCTTAGAGATATCCTTGTCAGGTATTACCGGACCCAGATTCATTGTGTGAATATAAGGGTCTGGCGACACCCCAATGGACATAGACCACAAGTTAATTTTGAATCAATTGGAGCAGCCTTTAACCAATCAGCATTGACCACCGTATATCGAATGTTTTGCTCCGAAACTCTATCACCGCCATTGTTGGAACAACTTCAACATCACGGCATTTAGCCACCCCCACTGGTCGTTGAATGGTTGAGAAAATGCAAACAGGGTTTCCAGACTACAATCACAATGAAGACTGCAGCCATGAGCCACAGTTGAGCAGAGTGAGGATAGAAGTGTCCAAATTGGTCAGTAAAATGTACAAATATGGATGTCTCACATTAGCCAAAGTCCATTGTAAAGCGTAATACCCTGGGCTGTTTAATGGGCATAGTGCTTTATTGAACAAGCACAGAATTTTTAACCTGTTTTGTTCTGCAAACTGCTTGCTAAAATCACTTTTAGCAAAGAGTTTGCTTTCTATAAAGTAAACACATTTATCTGAAGTATATATTAAGAAGTATTTAATGTTTGTGTCTTTGTATTTTTTTTTAGCTTTCATTGATCAAGACAGCTGGGATCATTAACAAGTGCAATGCAGCACAACAATAAGATTGTCTGCTGCCATCTTGGGTTGTTAGATGACGTAAATGATCACAAGTCATAAACATGGTTATCTTTTTCTACTATTAGCTTCCCTCCCACATCTGAGCGCAGTGTCAGGGATCACATGTAGTATTTCCAACTCCAGACTTTTTAATGTTTCAGCAAAAACATGTGGCTTGTCATAGCAGGAAAAACAAAGGTGATAAAATTAAAAACAACTGCATTCCATTGAGGTGAGCTCCTTCCAGGGTCCTGCTATTGTGTGTGTTATCTCACTGTCATTGCTCACTGAGAGTACTGAGCCATCGTTAACTAAATTTGTTTCACCTGTGCTTTTCCTGCTATGACAAGTCAAGATGTTTGCAGTGAAAAGGCCCATTGTACTTGTGTATAGGAGTCCAATTAAGAGCTTAACTGTAATATAGGTACTGTAAACTGACCTCAGAAAAAGCAGTGGCAAACTGACGTCGGGGCTCACTGGGGTTTTTGAATGTACGGTCTTCGTCAGCACATTCAGCCTGATTGAATTGTACCCTAAATGGAGATTGTTTTGTCAAAGAAATGCACGGTGCATGAGATTCAATTTCAAGATACTTTTACCAGCTTTCACACCATCTGCCTGTCCAGCAGCACACAGAAGCAGTCATACTTTAGTTTAGAGATGCAAAACAACTACAAAAAGAGACACAAAACAACTGCAAACTTGCCAGTTTCATGAGTTTTACACAAAATCGGATGTGTATCTGCACAAGTTTTAGATCTATAGTGAAATTGCAAATCCTCATTCACCAGTAGTAACAAAAACATGTGTAACTCAGGTGATGATAGTGATCAAGCAACGTCACTTGGAACACTTACAACATTTACAGCTTCACGCTGCTCCGTGCACAAGATGGTGCTGCACAACAGGAACAATACCAGAACCTTTTGATTGGACCTTGTACACAATATATGTAAAGTAGACACGAGGGCCAAGTCATGTGTTTAAACATGTATGTTGATTTGAATACTTTTTTTCACCAGCAAAGCAGAAGAGGGTTCATTGTACAACTGTAGATAAACAGATGTTATTATTTTGTGTGATCTCAGCCCTGGTATACGTGCATAACAAATGACCCCGCCGTTCATCCATCCTTCCCTCCCCTCCCTCTTTCCATTCTATTTGCTGAATAAATATTCTGCTGGAGCACAGACTCTTGGATTGACAGCCTCTCTGAACCCCACAGAAAAGCCTCTTTCTTTCACACTCTGGACCTTATTGGCTGAGCTATCTCTCCATCTTTGGCCCAGTTGAACCTCTCCACTTTCTGGCCCGCTCTCTATCTTTACATCTCCGTCTCCTTGCCTCTCTTTCCCCCTCGGTCTACATGTTTCTGTCCTCATCTAGCCCTTCTGATTTTTTTCCAAGTCATTTTATCACCTTTTCCTGCATTTCTCTCTTGGCCAAAACACATATTTTTACAGAAAGATTGAGATGTGGAAGTGCTGGAGGCCCTTGGGAATGACATATTTTCTTGAGTTGATCTCTTTATCTATGCGCTCGCCTGCCTTTGTGTCACATTTCTTTTTGTTTTCCCTCTCTTTGTCTTCCGTGTGGGTCCGTAGTAGTGCTATTTATGTATTTTCTCACTTGTCACCTCAATATTTGTTGTGCCACGGTACAGTAAATGTTTCTGATGGAGATAGGAGCCGCTGGAAGAAGCGCTCCGTCATTTGTTTTGTGTTTATTTTGTTATCCTTCCCTCACTCTCTTTCTCTTCATCTCTGGGACGCGAGCAGGGCCCGAGTCTTTATCTGGTAGCCAAGTTTACACACTGGAAGGGGAGAGAGGCTTCAAACAAACAGCTTCGCTACTCTTAACGTAAACACCAGCACTTTAACTAGACCAAATATTTACCTTCCGCCCCCGTTCATCCCTTTCTTCAGCTTGCCTTTCACCTCGCGGTGCCACACGCCGGTAGATGGATATCATCCACTCGCTCTATCAATAATTTGACCTGAATATAAGGAGCCCCCACTGTTTTGGATCGTAGGTTAGTGTGTGAATGTGTGTGAGTGAGTAACTGTCAACAGGTGCCATTGAAAGTATTTAATATAAAAAAGAAAAAAAAAAAACAACGACGCGCAGGCACATACACACTCATAAACCCATCTTATGTTTTGATATTCATTTTCAAAATAATGAAGCAGCCACGTTCTCTCTCTTAGACACACACACACACACACACACACACACACACACACACACACACACACTTGCACCTTGCGCTCATGGTTTGACTATTATAAACACACACAGATTTGAACAAGCACCTGATTGTTTGTTTTCATATTTGTTTCAAAATAATAAAACTTAACGAGCTCTTTTACTCACTCCCATTCATACACCCCCACACACACTCACACACACATACACACTCCACTGCCTGCTTTTAAAAGGTAGAACAAGGAAGGATATGCTTTGGCTTGCATAGCAAATGCACAGATTTACACTTAAACCCACTTGTAGATAAGCCTGCTTCATACATGAGCTACTTATAGTACCTCTACATGTGTGTGTGAGTGTGTTCAGCTCTGTCAATGCTTATTGTGTTTGTGTTTGTTCAGGGGCATAGCTTTTGTTGGCTCCTATCAGTCACCTCATCATTCTCTTCCTGTGCCATGTGTGTGTGTGTGTGTGTGTGTGTGTGTGTGTGTGTGTGTGTGTGTGTCCAATGGATTTGTGTGAGTGACTTTGTGTGTGGACATGGCGAGTGTTTCTGGGTGTGCTGAGGTGTGGTCAGTGACCAATCCCGACCCTGAATCCTGACACCAAAGCCTTTTTATTACAAATGATTGTACCGTCGCTTCATTTTGCTCACTGCAGGAAGAAAAGGAGACTGAAATTCCTTCATCAGTCCCTTCATGTAAAACCACACGACATTGAACCATACTAAACCAAAGGTGGAAGCAGGTGGGCACAAACTACGGTTAATATTGAGCCGAACCACAATTGCAACGCACTGCAGGACTTGCAGGAACACTTTTCCAGCTATAACCCACAGCAAGTCACCAAAATGTCCAACAGCCACAGACGAGTCAATATCCTCACTGGGTCACCAGAGTGGACTCGTTCTGAGCGCCTCCTTTTCTCAGCTATATATGAGTTGTTGCCATGTTCATGAGCATACACAGCCGTGTGTGTTCTGTATGTGTGTGTCTTGTTGAAGAACAGCTGCGAGTAACAGCAATTAGGGTTCAGAGTATTAGTAGAGTCACTTCACACTTCAGCTCAGACATTTACACCTGTCACAACTCACACCAGCTGACACACACACACACACACACACACACACACACACACACACACACACACACACACACACACACACACACACACACACACACACACACACACACACGCTAGCAGTCCCAAACAGGTAAAAACGTTCACGTGATACAGCTGTCACTATGCCTGCTACAATAGGGTTTACTAAAAAGTGAGGTTGACACAAAATAAATAATTTACAGGCACAATGAGCAAGACACATTAACAATGATCATTTTAGTTGTGCATGTTAATGGTTTAAAACAGGCTTTGAGCTACTTTACGACATCTGAACCATAGACAAGCATTGAAGCAAGACAGACTGTGCATCTCCACATGCAAACCATCTTTGTCTGTAGCCATGGCGACAGGATTTTGGGACCGGGAGGGGAGTGTCCGTGTTTGTGAATGTGTGCTGGAACTGTCGTCTATGTGATTACCTGCGCTGCACCTGCTTAATTGAAAATGTATTATGAAAATCAACAGTTCCAGAGCATATGGACTGATGGGTATGTATTTGCTTTGCCAGTTGCAACAAGTAATAAACTGGGTTGTGTGTTGTGCAACGAACGCTTTGCTGTGATGAAATAATACAATGTGAAGTGGCACAAGTCAGATCATGGCTCATTTTCTGCCGGTTTTCCTGAGGACTCAGAGAAACAGAAGGAACCTGCAGAATGCTAGACTCCTTTTAGCAGATCCAAGCGGCCCTTGGCCTTTCCAAACTTTAAAATGTCACCCAATTCTGACATGGTAGCAATGGTTGGTTGTCAGTTGGTTCAGCTAAAGGACAATTTAGATTCTTAGTTCTGATGATGTAGTTATTCACTTTGTCCCTCAGACATTAGCATCATTTTGTCATGAAGTGGCACTAATCACACTGATAGTGAGCAGCAACCAAGAAAAAGTGTTCAGAAAGCCAAACCTATAGCATCAGCTTGTTGCAGGATTCATGTATTTTATGGATTAAAGCAGCAGCCAGATGAAATATATAAGAATAGAAAGTAGGAAATGCATTCTGCTGCTCTTGATAGATGTAAACACATAATTATGCTGCATTGTTTTGCCCAGCGTACTTTGTGACATCCTGGAGATATAAAGAAGCAGGATTTGGGCATTTCTCTGCCACGACTTCAACCCACCTCCTCCCTCCTCCCATCCGGCCCTGGTATTTGGGAGCCTCTCACGAATACCAGCATGAACGAGCTTGTCCTGCCACTGAACCCCGTCCCACCTCCGTGGTGACACACACACACACACACACACACACATACACTCACACACATACATGCACCCGCCCTTATCGCCAGCATCGCGGTGCCAAGGACTTTGCTTCCTGCTTTTCACAGACACATATACATGCTATGCACTCCACAAACCACGTGCACACACAACAACACACACTCTTGCACTTTATTCACAAACAGCATCATCACCACACCAACCTTATCTCATTTGCCCAGATTTAATCTCACACAACTTTATACGCACCCACACACTCTCACAGACGCACACACTCACTTGCTCTGCGGTATTTGATGGTGGTGGCAGTGCTGTGTATGTGGATCTTGTCTCAGATTTAGGGGAGATGCCTATCTGGACCCTACGGGACGAGTTAAGCAGACAGCAGATGGGAAGAGAGAGGATGAGATAGGAAGACAGAAGAGAGGGGTGGAGAGACAGACGGGCACAGAGGTGTTTTATCTTTGGCTCCCAAATTGACCTGCTCATAATATTGAGGTGGTCCCAGAACACACAGGAAACAACACACAGACCCACAAACTGCTTCTACTTGTACTGTTGTAAATACTGATGTCTGAGTCTGCTGTGACTGAGTAGCCTAACTGCTCATGACTCACTTAAAGGAATATTTCAACACATTAGGAAATGACATTGATACCACTTGTTTAATCTAACTCTTTGCATTAAACTGGGTACAGGTAAAGTATAAAGTAAAAGATTCAACCCCATATCACTCCAAAGCGTGTAGTACACCCGTCAGTTCACGACAAGACACTTAGTTAGTGTCACATTTTGCTTCAACTTGGTACGAAAAGTAAGCTGCCTTAGGTTTAGGCACCAAAACCCATGTGATTAGGGTTAGGAAAAGATCAAAGTCATTTTATGTAAGTAACATTACATACGTCAGATAAATTACCTAATGTACGTTACATAAGTTTAAACCATTTACTTTTAAGGAACTCGCGTTATTTAAAAGATATTCATGATGCATTCAAACCTTGCTCTTCTGAATGAAATCCCCCTGTTTGAATCATCCTACCAACACCAACCTACCTCCCTACTTAGACTGTATCACTTTCCATACTTTATCACCTGACCTTCGTCACGTCGCCTACCTCTTCAACCTTTGGTCATACCTACGTACACTTTTTATGCCAAGGCGAGCCAAAACGTGACACTGACACGGTTTCCTCTGGTGGATTAACAGGTGTATTACACACTTTGGCGCATGACCGGGCTGAAAGATTAACATATAAAAGTAAAATATTGCAAAATAATCTGACTTGTTTCAATTTAAAAACCAGACGACATTTGATTTGACAAAATGAGAGGAATTGCCTCAGGAGTCAGTTAACAGCTTTTCTTATCTTATTAACAGACCCTCTTAAATAAATTCAACATTTTCCAAGAGTTAGATGTTAAGATACCCCTACCATGTCTGTCCATCACAGCCAGGAGACAGTTAGCTTAGCAAGTGTAAAAATGATGGTTTATTATCTGACAGGATGTTTAAGAATTGAATTTAGCATGATTCAATGTGTTTCCAAAGTTTCAGTTTCTCTGAAATTTCTGACAAATGTCGGCAAATTACTGATACAAAGATAATGACAGCGATTGATTTGATCTTTCAAATCAGAAAACAAAGTTTATTCTCTGATTGAAACATTCTTAAAGGAACTGTGTACAGTGATATCGATGGAGATTTTAAGTTATGAAAAACAAGCTGTGTATAAGAATCATCTCCCCTCTCTCTCTCTCTGTTAAACACACACACACACACACACACACACACACACACACACACACACACACACACACACACACACGCGCGCGCACACACACACACACACACACACAGTATAATTAGCAGTGACTTTGCCCGGAGGCGGTGAGACCTGGTAATAGGTGCTTGTTGATGTTTTCCAAATCTTGCTAATAGAAAGAATAAACATGGCCTAACCTTTTAATTGAGTGATGACATGATGATGATGGAGAGATTGTTAAGAACTCGATGTGGAGCCCAGGACGAGAGTCCCTGTGTTCCCTTCTTTAATTTCACTCCTCCATCCCTCTCCATCCATCGGCCCGGTTCCTGTTTGTGTTAATTAGCGCTGCTCACAACATCATGATGACTCAGGGGAGTGTACGGTTTTATTTCTTACTGTGGGTGTCTCTCATTGCGGTGGTCAGATTGTCCTCTTGTCTACTCTAAAGTGGACTGACAATCTGAACACAGAGCTCGTCTGTATCGTAGAGTCCATGTTAATCTTTCTAAATGCAAGTACATGTTACTAATGTCAGCTTACCAGAGCTATCATTAATATGATTAGTTACACCTGTGTCTTTCCTGCTGCTGCATGGAAAGCAAATTACACAAAGTATATGAATTCTATAGAGACTGGTACGTGATTGTTTTGTTATTGTCTTTTCATATAGCCAATATCAAAGTACATTTTCCAAACACTGCCAACAAACTCGCCTTATTTGAAAAATAAAAAATGACATTTCTGTTAGCATTTCAGTTCAGGTAGGCTACAAGCTACAGCTACGTTAGCGCTAAGGTGGCTGACCATTTCAACTTGCCAGAAAATGCAAACTTCGTGGTAGAATTAACATTAAATACCTCCTGTAATTCTGTGAGTTTAGAAGTGGAGAAAAAGTTTACCCGACAGAGAACGGGCATTGCAGAGATGACAGTTTTATGTAACATCTTCTGTATGTATATGTAGTTGTACATATAAATGAGCCATCATATGTGTTATTATTTAAATTAGTGTGGTTCCTATTATCTGTTGCACAGCTACACAGGTGTTTCCCATGAACTAATTCGATCTCTGCTCAGGCCGGCGTTGGGAATATCGTCTATTTCACATGCTAATAAGAATGGTTAAAATGCAGGATGGTGTAAATATTGATATTGCGACTGGTGACTCAGATGATGTCAGGAACCCATGCAAGAGTGTCAAAATGGGTACGATAACCCATAAACGGTTTGCACAGTTTTTAAAATAACCATTCCACAAACTAATAGGATTGTGATAGCTATATAGTATACGCCATTTCATCTTCTGTGTAACACTTATGGTTTTGTGTCATAGTCCTCTTATGTATCTTTGTCTTTATTGAAATGTTCCAAACCTACATGTTTCATCAAATGTAAATACACTATTATTTTTACCTTACCTACGTGCTCACTGCTGTGTGCTCCTGTTTAAGGTGTTTAGGGTGTAGGGAGGGTGCTTAAGAAAAAAAATTGCACTGGGGACAATCACAATTGTGTGACACCGCAGGTCCGGCCCTAACAGGTGAAACAGAACTTAGTACAGAGTATAAAGCCTGTGCCAGTCATCCATAGTCTGTACATGGTCACACAGTTACCATGGGTATGAGGTCTAGAAAAAAAAAATCTTATTTTTAGTTTTTGTTGTGAGATCCAGCTGCAGACAACAATGCATTAGTGGACTTATTTCAAATTGACCATGTACCACGTGTAGAGTAGTAAATAAAAGCAACCACATTTTCTGTATTACAGTTGTGACAACCCTGTGGGCAGGCCTATCCCGGCAGGGATCTGATGGGCGCAGTTGGCTTGTCATGGAGATTTAGCTCACTGGTTCAATAAGGTGTTGGCAGCAAGTCCTCTCTCTCGTTTGGCCTCTACCTCATTTGGTTTTGTTTTGTTTTCGCAAAGGTTAATTTCCCTTTATTTCTGCAAAAATAAACTTATTTTTTAGTAACAACTCAGTTGTGGTGTCCTCTCCTTTATCCAGCCTTGAGCCGGGCTGTGACAGTGTGATGGCAGGACACAGGGACACCGCAGTGTTGGGCATGTTGTACAATCTGGACTCAAATACATGCTTTGATGATGGTTAAAAAGCTGACTGGGGGCACCCAAGGTCAACATAAAACTTACATCTTGGTGCATCCTTGCATTTTCACTTTTCACGCATAATCACTTCCAAACTGTTGCTCTATAAAAGATAATGATTTCCACAGGATATGACCGCAGCATAAAACAAGACAGATCCTCCTCTTCAGAACGCTGGCACTTTCATCTTCCCCCGGCATGTTTCGTCCTCATTTTTGCGTCAGTATTTCGGCCTCACTTCCACACAAGTGACAAACGTGTTGACTGGCTGTTCACAGGAGATTCCTTTTATGCAGAAATTTTTTTAACATGACCAACACAAAAACAGACAGGTGTACACTGGCTCTCTTTCTTTTATCGCCTCTCTCAGACGCACACACACACATCCAGTATACAGACCCTCTTTAAGTGCAGAGTCTGTATCTGTGTGAGTGTGGGGGAGGTCCAGGGCCCCCTAGGGAACCAATAGCAGGTCAGCGATGCGAGGCCGTGGAGGGCCGGTCAGCCTATTAGAGAGCCGCAGAGGAATTCTATGTGAAACAGAGACCAGCCGACTGACAGAGACACCACACAGCTGCACTGCTACAGCGCTGCTGACAAGCTGCACTCAGTGCCTTTTTAAACCGGTTCTCTTCGTCTTCACATCCATTTTCCTTTGTTGTCCCTCTCGTGCACTTCCTCCAGCTTAATGTACTTGTTCAAGTGGTTGCTGAAAACAACAAAGGAGCAGATGCTATCCTTTTGAGGCAGTATCTGCAAAGAAGTAGTTTGTTCCTTTATAGATAATCACTGACATAAAGTAGAATAATATGAGGATTTACTGCTTGCTGGATGTAAAACAATTAGACTTTAGTGTGACGGAAGACTTTTTGTTTTCCTTGATATGACTCTCACCACTTCCTACACAAAGCTACCTTTAAGTTACAGAACATCTGGGTAATTGGGGTGGTGTGTGTGTGTGTGTGTGTGTGTGTGTGTGTGTGTGTGTGTGTGTGTGTGTGTGTGTGTGTGTGTGTGTGTGTGTGTGTGTGTGTGTGTGTGTGTGTTGAGATATGAGTGTATTACACACACCTTGTGTTTGCCTTGGCCTCAGAGGTGCAGACACAGACAGAGAGAAGAGGAGGGGAATGAAGTAACTATGCCCTGCAGTGTTTAGATAATGAGCCGTGTGTGTGTGTGTGTTCAGATGGAAAGAGCATGTGGCTTCTCTTCCCAGCAGCTAAATGATTTTCATTCTTTCAGCGTGTGAATTGAGACAAGGCATTATCGCAGATGCCAGTCAGCGCTACAACAAGGAGAAATGCAGCGCAAGAGCTACGAGCAGCAGGTTTCTGCAGCCACAATGTTTTTTTTTCACTTTATCTGATGAGTGTTTCACACACTTCGCTCCCAATTCGTTTCACAACCTGAACTGGCATGACTTCTGGAGAAACAGACACTTCTTGTTGTTCCTGTATTGTCTTTACTTTGAGTCTATGAACACACTTACTGATGCAGTGACACACATGGCACAGATGGGGTTTTGCAGGGTGGCAGGTTGATTGGCAGGCAGTAGAAAGGAGAGGAAGTGAGGCCGACAGGACTCTCAGGTGGTGTTAACTCCTGACTGACAGGCAGGCCGCGCCCTCACTGACAGGCGGGGAGAGTCAGTTAACTCTTCCCTGCTCAGACTCAAATGCAACACTTTGAATTCACTGTTATAATTTAACCTTTGATGCTAAAAACTTTTTTTTTTTTTTTTTTTTTTTATATACTCAGATGGAAAAAAATTTGGGGAAAGAAGTTGAATAACATGCAACAGGTCATTGACCTTGACCTTCAACATCCATGATCTTGTCCTAGACATATAGATGTTATTTCTTTATTTTTTTGAGCAGTTTATATGTGAATTTTTCCCAAACACTTCACCATTTGACATGTTGACCTTTCAATCGTTGCCTGGTGTATTTGTTTCAGTCTCACTTTTTTGTCCTTCTGCCCTGCACCTCTCCCTTTCTCTCTCTCTCTTGTTGAGTACTATCTTGCATCTGGTCCCTTCTGTCTTCTCCTGTTTCTCTAGAGTGTTTCTGCTGATCCCTGACTTTCCCTCAAGTTCCCCAGGGTGTGTGTATGTGTATGTGTGCGAAGCCAGGTGTCTGCTCTTTGGGCTGTGTCTGTCAATGGTGGCGGGGTAAGAGAAGGGAGGTCGAGGAGGTGTGTGCATGTGTGTATCTCTCTGTGTGTGTGTGTGTGTGTGTGTGTGTGTGTGTGTGTGTGTGTGTGTGTGTGTGTGTGTGTGTGTGTGTGTGTGTGTGTGTAGGAGCTGCCGGGGCACTGTGACCAGGAGCGTCTGGGAGAAATTCCCTGCATTCCCAAGGATCGGCTTGGGATGAAAAGCTCCACAGCGCTGCCATGCACCTGGCTGAGAGAAGAAGACAGAGATATACAGGCATGACCCAAACCCTGACGCACACACACAGAAGCACACAAAACCAGGCATCATCTCTGCACCAATTAACCTGAAACGTAAAGCTACACCATCAAGTACAAAGGTCAAATTGAAAAATTGAACCCAAGGACCCCCTCTTCCCTTCTCTTCTTTCCTGACAGAATAAAACAGATACTTTTCTCAGTTACTCTGTTTCTCCACCAATAAATGGCCCTCTCGGAGAATGAAATACAAATATAAACAGATTTTCTGACAAGAGAGATTATTTCCGAACAAAACTGCCTTGTACATTTGAGGATATTTTTCCTCTTCTTCCTCAGGAGTGCCAGTCAAGCAGAGTGTGTAAACGAGGGTGGAACAGCCGGTGAAAGTGTGCTGGTGAAGTTGTTTGTGTGACCAGAGGCTCTTGACAGTCTGTCATCTGTCAGCACCAGTCATCAAGAGCACTGAGAAAACAACCACAGACGGAGACGGGCTCGATGTGAGGAGGGAAGACTGTTACAAGAGACAAAACTCTGGTTAAACATTGTGTTTGTCTGATTAATATGATATGTGGTTATATACAGTATGTGGACATAGAAACTTTGCACTAAAGAAACAATTGAGTTCCATGAACGCATGTGAAGTACACATGCTGCTTTCTACTTCTACTTGTTATGTATTATGTTTCAGGAAAGGGTTGTTGTTGTTTTTTACTAGACTCCATTTACTGACCTTTTCAAAACCATATACCGGAGATAATAATGTAAAACTCTCATCTAATATTTTGTACTGATGATAATGCTGTCGTTTTTCTGCTTTCGCTTTAAGAAAATCTTGACATTTTGGGAAATACTTTGCTTTCTTACCCAGATTTAATTGAGAAAATGGATGCCATGCCAGATCAGCAAACCGATGGGTGACGTCATGGTTGGTTGTCGCTTGCTCTTGACAAGACAGTGAACAGACAACAAATTGCTCAAAATGTGGGATTATTCCTTGAAATAGTCTTTCACCACTTTTTTCAGTATTACAAAACAATATTTTACTGCATCTAGTTGACTAATAATTGCTGTTACTGCTGTTAAAGTAATGTTGTATTTTTATTTGACATTGCGGGTTGAAATTAATCAATGAATTAATAGAAACAGTATTTCTTCCAAATTATTATCATACCATATCTATAAAATTACAGCTGCACTCCATTTAATTGAAAACTGGATTCTGTCAATCGATCGATGTTGGTATTGATCATTTGATGATGGGTTGCTCTCCATTACAGGCTCTGCCTTGGCTCAGTTTTAAGTCTGTCTCTTTGATTCAGAGCAAGTGTTTACTTGTACTTTACGCCCCTCCTGTTCTTTTGTTATTCCTCCCTTCCCCTCTCCCTTTTTCTCCTCACCCATCCCGTGTTTGTGTGTCTGTGTCCGTACGTGCAGGTGTGTTTTGTGTGTGTGTGTGTGTGTGTGTGTGTGTGTGTGTGTGTGTGTGTGTGTGTGTGTGCTGCTGGAATGTTGACCCACACGGAAAGAGGGTAAAAGACTTCCCAGACATCAAAGGGCAGGTAGCTGACAGGGAGAAGAGGGGCTGATAAGTCCAGTTGGATGACAATAGAGCCCAATGCACACCTGGACTGTATGGAAAAGCAGCGACGTGGAGAGAACTACACACACACACACACACACACACACACACACACACACACACACACACACACATTCATTCACACATGTGGCACACTCACTGTTCAACACATTCTCATTCATTTCTCTCTAGCTCTGCTTCAAACACACGCACACATCCTCTTACACGCCTTCAAGCACTTAGCTCGGTTACCAAGCATATCTCCGTAACATTCATACACACCTCTCAGCCCCACCCCCCCGCCCCACGCCCCCTCCCTGCAATCCACCCATGCAAACCACCCCCCACCAACCTCATCCCCGACCTCTGCACCCACAGGTGTTGGGGTCTTTGTCCTTGGACATGTGTGAGCAGCGCGGTGTTGTGACGAGCCCTCAGACCCTCAACCACCCCGACGTCTCTTGTCTCAGGTGCAGCAGGGTCTCAGGTGAGCTGGTGGGGTGGGGGGAGGGGGGTTGGAGTGGAAGATGAAGATTAAGCATAACTTTACACCTCCGAAGTCAAAGCATTTAACTTCTGTCACTGTTTTGTCTTTTTTTTTGTTTCTCGATTTTAGATTTGAATCTTTCTTTATTCAGGTAAGTTAATGTAGAAGTAATTTTGTTACTGTAGAAATGTTACTTTTTGTCCATACAGATATTGTTAACCACTTAATAACTAAACTTGCCCCGGAAATTGAGGGAGACAAAATCAAAGGTAAAAAGAAGAGTAAAAACTGGACTTACATTCACCAGGTAACACATGACTCCAAATAAATGCTAATATTGGTGAGAATGTTTCAGTTTCTGTTATTACAGGTTTGAGGTCATTATATCTCTAACCTTACTTTAATTTTTTTTTTTTGGACCATTAAGCTCAGCAGAAACACAACATATATCAAAATATAAAGTTATAGAAATTTGTACATCCAGCAAACATAGTTAGCAATCATAAAATCAAAGTCGTCTAACTGATCAAGTATTCACCCTTCTTCTTTGCTCTGTTTTGGTCTCAAGTTAACTGGCTGTTAATTGTAGCAAAACGATAAAAGACTAGCCACTAAATTTGTCTGCCATTTAATGCCAGTAGGGAAACATATACAGAGTTTCTAGAGTTTTTTTCTGAACACAGCCACCAATATAAATTGCTTGGAACAACTGAACAACAACATTGCTGATGAGAGCAGTGACGATGACCTGGACCAGTAAGGTTGTGGGCCGTATAACCAAAACAATGGGCTGAAAGACACTAAAATTGTCTGTAAAGTGGAGGGAAACAGTAAAATCAGCTGACAAAACTGGATGATAATGGGGTGTTCCCACAGCCGAGTGGTTAGGGCGCATGCCACACCAACCTTTTCTCATTCCAGCGCGTCAAACAGAGTTATCTCACAGCCTGCTGGTGTAGACACAAGGTGCTTTAAGCTTAGGCACCAAAAACCAAGTATGTCATGTAAGTTACTTTACATACATTAGGGTTAAATATTGTTAAATATATTAATTTAGTGACCAGTGACTTGGTTACTCAAAAGAAATCTGCAGTCTTTTGCTCTAACACAGACTTAATGTCTGTTCTCTTGAGTTAAAGTCCTGTGTTTGTTCCATTCAACCACTTCTAAATAAATAAATCTCCCTCGCAATGTGTGGACAATGTACAGTATATTATTGTAAGGTGTGCGTGTTTAAATGTCTTGCCATCATATTCAAAGACATCCTTAATTCTGCTGGGATCCTGTATAACTTCCTCCAGGAAGAAATACCAAACATATTATACATGTCAAAACACAGTGTTCTTCATACACACATCAGACTACAACTTCAGAGGGGGTCGTGACCAATGGCTGAGCTTCTAAGAAAAGGGATTTGACATTTATCTGCCTAAAACCTCTGTTTCTCGTGCAAAGGGTCAAACTGGGTTACAGTGATCTCAAAGATGTTGAGATGTCCACAAGTTTAATAGTTTAAAAAGATTTTGTTTGAGCAAAAAGACATTAGATGACTAAACAGCTAAATATCAGTACGCTGAATGAAATATCACCCTGTGATGGACTGGCGACCTGTCCAGGGTGAACCCTGCCTTCGCCCAATGTGAGCTGGGATAGGCTCCAGCCCCCCCGTGACCCTGTTCAGGAAAAAGTGGGTATAGATAATGGCTGGATGGATGGATGAATGAAATACAAGATAAATGATCATCCTGTGAGCCAATTTGCACATACAGCCCTTTCATTGTTTGGATTCTGTAAACGTGGTGAGTCTGAAAACTTGTCTTCAGTGTAGACGAGCAGGTGTTTTGTCTGATATAGCCCAAGGACTTGGTCGGGAGGAAGAGAGCGAGATAATACGGAGAATAGAGACGGTTGGATTAACTATGACCTTCTCCAGGCTGTCACCCTATCATTTAGTGGTGCGGTGGTGCAGTTCGGGGTAGGGAAGTGTCAAGATGTCACTGAATGTTGACCCAGACAGGCATAAAGGAAGGCTGCATAGGGGAATTTGTTTCCTAACGTTAAATTCAAAATTCTACCATAAATGTTGGTTACATGAAATATCAATGTGTGTCTGTGTTGGTAAGGTTTCACATGAGGTTTCACATGGTTGCCGTGTTTATTGTAAGATAAAGGTCCATTAACACTAGTACCACTAAAGAAAAAGGATAAAGAGGCAGGGCCACTCAGTGCCTTTCTTATCTGACTCCACGCAAACGAGGAGGGGTCCAATCAGAGTCAGTCCTTGAACCCACTTCCTGTTTTTCCTGCCAGGATGTCCCGTCACCTTGGCGACCCAGTGGCACACGTAGCCTCTTGGTATCCCCATTCTTCAAAGGAGACATAGGCCTCAGGAAATTAGTTTAAAGTCTCTGAGAGTGAATCACTTAATTTCCTAATGGGCACTCATTAGAACGGTGGCTGTCTGCCAAGTCCACTCTGACTCAGTGTGACGTGTTTCCCTTCATCTTCTTAATTGTGTTTGATGCTCAACTGAAAGTCTTTTTTTTGTTGTTTTTTTAGCCAACATCCTAATTGGGACTCTCGCCTTTTCAAGTCAAGTTCTTGAAAGAGTGTATTCAGCCTGCAACACCTTAAAACCAGGTCTTTATAAAAGGTCTACCTTTAACTATATCAAATTATTTAGGCTGCAAGAGCAGAGGGACTTGTAACTTGATACAGGTAGCCAGGAAAAGCATTCACAGGCTAACAGGAAAAAAGGCTTTCAAGCACAGTTTGCTGATGCTTTTTCTCGCATATATGAATAGCTCGAACCACCAAATGTTATTTTTGTTATTCTTTAACATCCAGTCTACAGTTAAGCATCTGCAAGAAATGCCATGCATTATAGATGTATATAGCTGGTATCATCAGAGCTGAAGTGGGTCAAGTTGACTGCACAGTCGTTTTTATACTGAGTGATCTCAGGCCAGAGGGGATAACATGTATCAGTCAGTCACCACCTGCACTGCGTCAAGAAGGCTAAACTTTGTTACACTCTGTTCAAGACCGACTATACTCCAATGCACACCAGATAAATACAGAACATTAGACAACATGTTTTGCCTGAACTATCAAGGACTTATTTTATATTACATTTAGAATATTTGGTGGTTGGGGTACAATTAAGAAACTTCAGAAAAACAAATGGAGAGGAAACAACTTGTCATGTTATTACTAAGGATTTAACCCTTTAACTCTTACCAGCCTGAGACTTAAATTCTGCCACTGTATTTTGAATGGCCTGGGTTATGGTTTGATAGGACAAAGCCTCACAGTTCAAATGGTGTAATCCATTGTAAGATACCAATACCACAACAACAAGCAGCAGCAGCAGCAACTGTTCCTTTGAAATAAAAGTTTGTACAAACAAAACAAAACAAAACAAAACAAAAAAATGCTTCCAAGCTTCTTTAGTGTGAAAGTAACGAATGTTTTACAATTTACTGTTTATTTAACAGGCCCACTATTTAATAAGCAACGGTCCCTGCTTGCCAGAGAATTGCCCGGTGCACTAAATACTGACTGTTGAGAGCAATAGAGTTGGCATATATCTGGCTGGGGCCAATTGCAAACAGGCTGAAGCTGTCAGATTAATCCGACCTTATTTAATTTTAATGACAAGCAACAATAGCACGAGACTTGTCTCAGATTTATATAATACCAATTACGCAGGGATCACTTGCCATGACTTTTGAAGTGCTGACTGCAAACATCTTGAACATGTTGGCATCAGATAGACGAGCAGCGACTGTCCGAACAGTGGCCCATCTGCTCTGTCATCACATGTTGTGGCCATATGCTCTTTGTCCTCTTGTTGGAATAAGGTATGATTGGCCTCTCATTAGACATCTGTCAGTGACTTGGCCTGGCTAAGATTACTGTTGATGTAGCTGGTAAAGTATTGGGCTGAACTGACACGTGCTGGCCACAAGGTCTCAGAATATGTGGTCGGACTCCTTTAAGAGATGATTCAGTGCACTTTGGATTCCTTTGTGCTCTTTCCAAAACTGTACATGGTTACAGCAAGCCCTCAAAGCTAAAGCAAAAGATTGCACGTGCATACCTACTGGTGCGTTCTGCATGCGTGTGTTCCCCTTTTCGGTTGTACTAAAGGTCAGGCCGAACCTCAGGGACATCTAGGCACACGTTCACCTCTTCTGCACCCCTCTCCCGATTTCCCCCTTTCATTCATAATAAGGTTAACGAGATCTGTCACCACCTCGCCCTGCGTTTATTATGAGTGGGCTCTTTCCTGTGTCAGGTAAAAATAATCGAGCGGCTCCACAGATGCATTTAGCAACTGGGGTCCTCGGGGGTCCTCGATGGCAGATTTGTTTTTATTGCAGCTTCTCCGGGGGGAATGTGTCGGACGGAGGGGAGGACAGAAAGGAAGTGACTATAGGTTTTAGAGTTGTAGCCAGGAATGTTGTCAGCGCCTCCAAAGGATTCTTATTTTACCCGCTGAAGGCAAGTCTTTAAACATTTGAAGAGCAGCAGAAATGATGTGATTTCAAAAACCTGCACACAACAAGCTCATGATTAGCAAACTCGCATGCACGAGATGCTAAACACAAAATTGTTTTGCTTCCACGTTAATACAATCAATCTTGTTATTCGAACTAGTAAAATGTTGTATGTTTCATGTAACGAATGGCACAAATTAGGATTCATTCTGCCATTCAAGTAGCAAAGAGTTCCCCTTTTCTTAGGGCAGGGTACCAAACTTTGAAGCTTTTGCCCCGAGTAAAATAGTGTAAATAGTAAATAGTAAAGTTTATTAGCCTCAGTGATCCACAGCGTTTACCACGCGTATCCTCTACTTGGGCAGCTCACATAGACAAAATTATTCAGTATCAATTTAGATAAATGTAACATTAAAACTCCTTTTTCACTCTTTTTGTAATATATTTTGCCCACATTTCTGATTTGTGTGCACTTGAGTACCTTTGGGCTTCTTTGCATGCAGCCGGCTCGCTATTGTCTATTCAGGGCATATGAGGCATTCAGGGAACATCGATAAATTGCATATAACTTGCATGTGAGGCATTTAGGGGACATCTGTGAATTGCAGTCGCAGAAAACAACCATGGTTAAACTGTCCCTCTCCAAACATGAAAACATAAGATTTGCACCATTATATGTGGGTTTTTTTTTTTTTTTCTGAAAATGGATTTCATAAAACTTTCCAAATTTTCCTCTTCAACGGTCTTTTCTAACTCCAGTCATCGTGCGGAGAAATCAACCTAAACTTTCCAGTTGCACCTTCTGCCTCCCACTCTACACCCTGAACTGGCATCGCCATGAACATACACACCATTGGCTGTGATATCAAGAATGCCTGAGTTGATTATTCCATGCACCTGTCAGCAAATGTGGACACCCACAAGTATTTGCACCCACCCACCCACCCACACACACACACACACACACACACACACACACACACACACACACACACACAGTACACAGGAGCTGTTTATTCCAACGGGGGTAGAGATGTAGGTCCATGTAGGCCAATGTCAGTGTTAGGAGAAGCAAAATATTTTCATTACGAGGGTATCTGTTCGTGTCAACAATCTGATAGTGTGCCGGGTAGAGATAGGCGGTTCCCATGAGGCCTGTGGCCTCGGCGGCGATGGAGAGGGGAGGGGTGGGAGGGGCACTGCGGGTGAGGAGGGGGTTGTGGGATTGGTTGTTCCCAGATATCGGGAACATAGTGAGTGTCAACACATCCAGAGGGAAAGATACGGTGAGGTCAGGATGTGACAGACGAGTGATCGCCGCCGGTGATTCTACCGCTGAGGCATATGTACTTTTCTATTGCAGCTTCTATACAACTGTATTCATTTTGATTTGAATCATTTCAATGAGCTATATCTGAAACAAACAGGATGGATTTTAAAAGGTCACTTTTGCATGTAACCTTTAGTGTTATTTAGCCATGTAGTTATTTTGATATTGATTTACCCAGGTCTTGAGATGCCTGCCACCATTTGAAGACAAGGAAGTAAACAGATAGTTTACTCTGCTGAAAGCATAACAAAAAAAATCAGCATTCAAAAAGAAGGAGAGAGGAAAAGAACATTTCAATCTATAAGCTTGGGCTCAAAAAGGCCATCTAACTTTTAAAATCCTTGTCTTGGACACAGTTAATGGGAAGCATTTCTATACCCAACATCTTTGAGACGAGGGAGACGAGGGAGACGAGGGAGACTAGGAAACTTTCTTGGTCTGGTGACAAAGCCAACCATTGACTACTGATCTTTGGATGAACTGTCGGCTTAGTGTTTTGCTCTGAAATGTCAGTTGTGGTAGATTTATGATATGCTAGATCTACCTGACAGACTTTGCATGGCTCCTCATTTTCTTCAATAGACTGTGTATAAAAATGAACGTAGCTTCTGGATGTGACAAGTGAGGCCAACGTGAGAATGCCATAAAGTGCAATACCACAGAGGGCCACTAGGGTTTTGCTCCAAAAAGGCTCTGGCTCCATTGACTACTGTTCAACTTCTTTCATTATATACAAAGTTAATAGATTTTTTTTTTTTTGTGCAAGTCATATTGGTGTCATTAAAGTTCAAAGTCCTTTTTGTTAGTTTTCTGGTGGTCCTTCTGAAAACAATCACATCATTGATTAAATATTAGACCTTAAAAAGCGGATGTTGGGGGGGGGGGGTCTGTTTGGTTGACAGGCCTGTGGTGTAGTCAGGTTTCTGCTACAGGTTGGTGGGTGTAGGGTCCTCGGGTTCCCAGTCATATCAAATCAGATTGACCCTTTGCTCCTCCCCAGATTGTCCAAATATGGTCACTTCTGGCTCCAAAATAGCAAGATGGCAGTTCACAAACCAATGAGTGACGTCACTGTTGACTGCTGCTTGTTTTCTTCTGTTTGTACACCAGCATGTGTTTGCACTGCACCACATGTTTTACCGGTGCCTGGTAATAATGTGTCCCTATTTTTCTTTTGTTTTTACAGCCAGGCATTGGTAATAGCTAGGGAAAATATATCATTTAATTATTTGTAAAACTATTCTCTTTTGTGTGTAATTTAATGACTATTTGAAAATTCTAAAATTGCGACTCATCCCTAATATTGCGGCACAATAGCTTTAACCGAACTGATAAATAGTACAGAAAACCTCAAAGTTGAACTGTTAGTAGATTTCTGAGAGCAAAAGGAGAAATGTGTATTTAAGGGCTTAATTGGGGCCCACATCTCAGTTTTGGCCCTGGGCCCCCCTAGTGGGTTAATAGCCCTGGTGAGAAAACACTCTGGGACTCCTTTAAGCTCTTCAAATAACACTAAAATTACACATGACAAACTAAACTAAGTACAGCTGAATGGGCCTGTAATTTTAGTTAATTCTGTGCTGAGCAACTGACCTGTGAAATTGGAGTGTGGAAGATGCTTACATTAAGTTCTGTTTGTCTGTTTTTTTAAACATGCCCTCATTTTTATCACATTGTTAAGGGTTGCCTCTCTGCGCCTCTGATATGCTCCCTATGTCTTCTTGCCCTGTCTCTAATTGTGTTTTGATGCTATTTATTTATTATTATTCAGTATCACTATCTAGTTTTGTCCTTCACTGTTGGATGTTTTTTTCCTCTGCCTAAATTCTTCTGCACTCCCACTCCCGTTGCAGAGGTGAACTCCCTGCTTCCATCTCCGCTCATAAGAATTTGTTCTTAAATGACCTGGCTTCCGAAGTTAAGGACAACTGAGACTGTAAAACTGTAAGTGTGTGTGTGTGTGTGTGTGTGTGTGTGTGTGTGTGTGTGTGTGTGTGTGTGTGTGTGTGTGTGTGTGTGTTGTATGAATTAACTCTTTTCCATTGAAGCTATAGTGTTTTCATAACACTCTCTATAATAGTGGCCCAGCGGTGTGTCATTGGGAAAACACTCCCCAAGCATCTGTTATGGACTGATACATTTCTGTCTGTGATATAACAAACTCATCTCTACTCATCCACTCATGAAGGCCGACACAATGCAAATTGATTGGAACTGCAAATTTATCTTCTCTATCCCATTACCTCTGAAATGTGTTTAAAGCACTCCATAGTGCTGTCATAATATTGGCGTTACATCTGTCATAACATGCAGCAGCGTATTATGCCTACGGTGGTTTAAAAAAAAAAAGAAGCAAAGATTAACCTGACAATCAGTCCTTCAACATTTATACATCTGAAAAAACACTAAACCTTGCCGCTTCCTAAGTCAAGCTTCAAGTATTGTATTGGAGTGTTTATTTAAATAGGAGTTGAGTTATAGGCACAATTATGACCTGCATGATGCGGAGTAGCATTTATTTTATGTTTTGTCTTTATTTATTTGAATTAAATCTATTAATACAAGAAAGTCACAAAGATTATAACTTTCATCATATTTAAAGTTTTTGCATGAAATCCAAAAGTAGTGTGAATTAAATGTAGCCTCTTTGTTTGAACCCCTGACAGCATCACCTATTTTGTAAAGGTACTAAAAAAAAATGAGCTGCAGCAGTGACACTTTTCTCCTAATTTAAGTATAGGACTCAAGAAATGATATTCAACGTGGGACCATTTAAAATCATTATTTCAGCTCAATTACACCAGACAGTAGCAGCAGACCAAGGCTTTACCCTTGAGAAGAATTTGGAGAACATTCGGTTCCCCTCTGACCTGATGTCTGTGACAATGCCAGTCATACTGCTCCTCCACCGGCCGTCACAGGACGCACCAACAGGCCAAAGATGGCCTTCGCACAGGAATGTTTCGCCTTATCTCCGGAGCAACATCTTGGGAAAATATTTTAAAAATAGTTCTTCTATACATAACAATAAAATGGAGCGAGGGTTTGATACACAAGTTGCAAGGTGCAAGCACAAATAAGACTTGGAGAAAGTGGCGAGATATATTGTTATTATTAGTCATAGAAATGGTATAATGAGTTAGTCTTGATGAAAACTGACAACTGTGACCACGACAGAGAGTAGAAAGTTCTTGTAATTTATATTTTATGTCAACTATGATTAAAATGACTGCGTACAGGGGGATGTGATTGATTGTATTGATGAATTTAGTGAGATTTGTTTTAGTTTTACAGCCCACATTTGTAAAATATAGCTCCGCTAAAACAGTACGCAACCAGCAATAAACAGAAGATAGACAAAGTTAGCAATTAACGAGCTCGAGCATTTACCAGCTGGGCCAGATATTTTCCTCAGGAGTTGGTGGAAAAGAGAAAGTTTGGACATTCCCATGAAACATGACTCTAAATTGATACTAATCAATACTGCTATTTTACTGCTATTTTATTGCTTTTCTATTGTTCTATTACTATCTATTGCTTCTGTATGCTGCTGTAGCAAAAAAAATTCCCCTTGGGGATGAATAAAGTAAATACCTAACCTAACCTAACCTAACCTAATGTTGCTCCATGATTGCTAACGTTGTCAATTTAATAAGCAAATCAAATGTTTGCGTCGGAGTTACAGTTTGTTCCAGTGCCTAAAAATGAAAAAACAAAACAAAACAAAAACAGTAATTAATACAGGTTTTTATCAGTAGACTGTTCAGCCTTAATATCAGTTAGTTAATTAGTTAGTTAGTTAATTAGTTCCATTAGCTAACTTCAGCCGCAACGAGCTACAAGTCATACCGGTCCAAGTAGTTGAAAAAAAAACCTCAGTGCACTGGTTTGGGCAAAAGTGTATTTTATTGTTCATGAATTGATCTTTTTTTTCCAGCTTTCTTTTAAATGTTAAAGCATGTTAGCTAATCTCCTGTAATTGTATAGATGCTTCCTACCACACACTAATTATAAATGTCTGTTATTCTACGTCATTAATGAACCTGAATGGCCTCAGGCAGCTGCAAAGGCAGACTGATGTACATGCTGCACAAAAAGGTTCAGAGTGGGCTGCATTTTCCTCCCCAAGTTTTTCAAAGTTAGATGAAAAGGACTTGAGACAGACCGTGTGCACCAAAACAGTGAATCCTATCACTCCAACGGCCACGCTCTTCTTCCACAGTAATTCAATGATAAAGACAGTCGCAGTGCTGTTATGAATGTGTGCCTACTTTTAATTGTTCAAGGACATGTTTACATGGATTTTAAAAAGGAGAGGTGAAAAAAGACCATTACTAACATTCAAAATATGCCGTTGCACAAATATTTTTACATGTCTGTTACCCTTTTTCTTTCTTTTCTTTTTCCTTTTTTTATTTTCTTGATACCCTGAACTGGAAAAGAAAAAGAGGGTTGTATGATGAGGGAAGGGGAAAAAAAAGAGAGACTGACAAAGAGGAAAAGAAAGGAAGGGTAAAGGAGAGGTTAGCTGGAAGGCAGACATAGGAAGGAGGAAGTTCATCCACCTGTGTCTGATTTACAGCAGTCGGATATAATCTCCCTGACCAGAGAGAGATATAACTCTTTTTTCAGATCGATATGCTCAAACAGAACTACATAGGATGAGGCCTGTTCTTGATATCCGACTACAGATATGAAACAAAGGAGGTAATAGCGTTGCAGTATAGGAAACGTATGGCTGTGCCGTTTACAGATCAAAGAAGTCGGAATTCAAATGTTTATTTAAAAGATAAAATATATTCCTGGGTACTGGAGCTGAAGGAGAATTTGCACCTTTTATCTGCACGTCTAACATGCTTCGGGCCCATCGTTTGTACACTCAAAAATGAAAGTTAAAGTTCAATACCAGTTTTCTGTTTGCATGCCTGTGTTTGACAGAGAGGTCAAAGGTCAGGTTCAGCTACAGAAGGGACAGTTTGGAAACACAGCACCAGAAATCTTCATTTAAAGCTTCACCATTAGTGATTTTGTTATGTTTTCTGATTTTGTTTTTAAATTTTGAAAAAGGAACGCTTCAAGTGGATAATTGTCCACATAATTATGCAAATCTGGGCTGCAATTACTTTTAGACACTATGACGTCTATGCTGTCCTCAGCTTGCTTCAGTACAGACAATTGGCCATGTGCCGGACGAGTTGCTGTGTTGTATCATCACTTCCAACTAGTCACTTTAGTGTATATCTGGGTGCTTTCACACTTGCCTTGCTTGGTCCGGACCTTTTCATCTTGGTCCAAACTACACTAGCAAGTGTGAACGGTGACTCAGACCACAGTCCAGACCAAAGGACCAACTATGGTCAGGTGGTCTCAGTCCAGATCAAGCTTAAGCACGGTTCGCTTTGTTTACAGCGTCGAAACAGTTATTGGATGGTTTGGCTTTTGAAAAAAATAACAGGAAGTTGAGGCAGGCTGTCGTCACCCATTAAAAAACGGAAGAAGAGAAAGAACCAGCGGAGAAGAAGAAAAAAATAAGCTACGGTGGACCGTGGGGAGAAGAGGAGTTTTTCATTGTAATTTGATCCCATGGAGAAATCAGAAGTCAACTTGAAAAATGCATAAAAATGCCAAAACTTAGTATTTCCTGAAAAGAAAATAACCACTGGTATGAATGCCTGAACAATAATGAAAATATGATGGCAATTAAATCAATCTGTTTATTCATTTTTCTCCACTTAAACCAAAAATAATTCTGACAAAACTGGCAACACGTCGACATCAGACACACACCTGTCTATACAGACCAAGACTCATGTAGGTGATAACAGCAAGACGTAGGTATGTCATGCAAACCTTTCAGCTTTTCTACGGAGGCAGCCCCAGATTCTTATACAGTATGAGTCATAAAATCAGAAGCTAGATCAGATTGTCATCAGAAACTGAGTTTGCAGTTTATATGTCCATGTCTGTGTTCAGACCTGCAAACATAAAAGCTGTATAAAAGTTAAAACTCACAGATGGATCAGTGAAAGAGGAGTAAGCAGGCATTTATACACAAGTGTGACAGAATAATACTTACAGTATATGATACGATTTTTATTGTATTCATAAAGGCTATCTTACTCCATCGGCCACATCTCAGGCAGCTATCGCTACGCACGGAGGAGCTAATCAGCAATTAGTGATTAGCGATGTCGTGCCACCGTCGTAACCCCATCACAGCAACACTTCCTGGTGGCTGGGTCTCTGCTGACTGACACCCTCCGGATCTCTCACCGTCACAGATCCCTCTCAAAGAATCTGATGAGGCAAATATTACGTCGTCTGCACACTCCTGTTCCCTCGCTCTTTTTCTCTAATCATGGGCGAAACCGAGCTCGGCTCTCAGAACAAAGGGCGGTGTTTGTTTTTTGTGCAGGCCTTTTATTCCAGGCGTGTTCCTCCGTGTGCGTGTGCTGGCCTTTGATGTACAACACAGCAGCGTTCGCCTACTGAACGATCTGAGCCCTCGACTGAAGAAGGCCGGGTGAGGAAGACGGGAGGAATACAAAGGAGAGGAGAAGTGTTTTCCTTCCTTCGCAATCATTAATACTCTCTTTTTTTTACAATTGAATGTTTTAGCCGGAGGCCTTTCATTTAGCTCCACTCAGATTTGAGCTCCGTGTAATCAGCTGACGAGACACCGAACTTTCCAACTTCAATAGATCAGCCCCGATATGGGCCATTTCTAAGTTTAGCTCAAACTAGTTTGACTTCATCAGATATTTTTTTTGTTTGCTGTTGATCACAAGGAAACCGTGAGGCTTTAATTGAACCCTGTTTGACCCCGATTTCATCTTACCTTTCAAGTCTTTGGTTTAATTTGTCTAGACAGACTCTGAATCACAGAAGTACGTGATTATTGTCAGAAAACACAAACCGAGCTGTGGCAAAGGAAGGGAAGTTCCGACTTGATTGTCTGATAGGAAGGAGTCACATCTCTGCAAGATCGAGAGAGACAGCTGATGAAGAGACCGAAACCGATAAGGTGGTGTTACACGATGAGTCCCACCCCTACACACAAACGAACGCGCACACACTTCTCCATCGTCTGCTGGATATTATGCTTGAGCTCACACGGAGAATGTCAGCGTTTTGTGTGTGTATGTGTGTGAGCAAAGCAGAGAAGGTGTGAAAAGTCTGACTTCTAATTCACCTCCCTCTGCATACGGGTTAATTCTTCCTTTCCATCCGGCTTACTCTTAGATTTAAGAGGCGGGGGGCTCTGAAGTGACAACAGATGCATAAATGGACCAGTGTGTTTTATTAGAAGGATGACCTTTCTCACATCCAAATGTCTTATTGAGGACTCAGCTGCCATCCACCCGCAACCGAAAGCGAGGTTATTATTTGATCATTTTGACTCCAACCCTACACTTCTAATATGATAATCCTCCCTCCTCTTTGCTCTCTGAACAGGCAGGAGCTGTTTGGAGTAACACATCTACAACACAAACAAAACAGCCCGCTATCAGGCCGGGATCAATCAATCACACAGACAGGCTCTTTGTTCTCTGCAGCGGACCACAAGGGGGCAACGTTTGTAGGCCCAACATACGACCTGACCTGCATCACTGATCTGTACTGTACAGTATACACTGATGCTGAGCAGGTTTGCAGCATGTTGGTTTAAAAGTGACAGAAATTACACATTCAACATTCAAAAAGTCAGCGTGCCTACAGAGTTTCCTCTGTTGAGTGGAATGTTGATGTCCCACAATGCACAGAGAGGAAAAGGAGGAGGATTAAGGAAAAAAGAAAAGATAACTTTTAAAGCTTTGGAAAAATATCACACTGTGCCTTTTTAAAGTTTAATTGAACGCAGCTTTGGGATGTTTCAGTACATCTATAGATGTGTGCATTGGATCATTGATATAAAACAGATTTATTTTTTTGGTGTTTGTATTAACAGCAAAAGCAAATTTACTTTGATGAGATTTCTGTCTCGTGCACACCAGGGATTTTCTTTTCAGTAAATGTGACTGTAATGGTGCATTTTTCCGATAATTTTAAGTATTTTTAATTGTTTATTTAGTTAAAGAATTAGGTGAAATCAAAAAAGAAACACTATATCCACTTTTAAAATTCAAAATATGGAGATACAGAGCAGGTCTAGGGAGATACATCGTTCTCACATCTACAATATAAAGTCTGGTGCACATTCTTAAATCATCCAGATTTATTATGCTTCCTAACATATGAAGTGTAACTTATTTTTCGCATTTTTTTCAGTGTAAAAGCTCAAAACAAAATCTGAAAACCAAAACAGTATGTTTTATCAATGCAGACTAATTAGCCTGCATTTAAAAAAAATTATAATTCAACAAAAGAATTTAAAAATGATTCTACTAAAATAGTTTTTCAGTATTATAAAAGCATTACAGTTAACAAGCAGGAACAGACTCTTTTCTCCAACTCCACTTTGATGGCTGACATAAAACTGCATCCATCACTTTCTTCTCATCTTTCTGAAGGTGTAGCATGCCAACGAGCTGAACAGCCACAGGCTGTGTGAGCAGTTTTATATAGTTTTAATAAAACACTGAAATGAGGGTATTTTAGGCCTTACCGATGCAAAGTAAACATCACTAACAGAACAAATAAACAAAAAGAAAATCCCATTTTAGAGTAGGGAATTGTTACATAGGTTTGCAATGTAACTGATGCTGCATGACTCTCTCGGATTGTAGTGACCAAACATCACAGAGGAAGAGGAGAGAGGAAAAAAGGAAAGTGAATCATGGACCTATCAGCGCTCTTAAATGTTTACATACGAATGTCTCTATATGGTAATGGTAGATGCTCTATTGTTACATCGGATCGAATCTCCATCCTCCTCCAAAATGTTTCTATTCTGCTGTATCTAACATCAAACTGTCCGTCTGCTGTCGCTGGTAGCCAGAACCGGTAATACCATACATGCCCTGCAAAGGCTCATAATTGCCAACTGCTATTAGATGGCCAAATGGGATTATTTCTTCAAAAGAAACATTAGCTGCCTTTAGGAAGGAGTGTGAGGGATTGGGGCTTGCTGTCCAACCACCCCCTGTCCCTACCCCACCCCTAATCTGGCAAGATACCCCCACAGTCACACTCCTCCACCTGGCTCCCATTACCCCTCCACAAATCCTTAATCCCTCCGTTTGTTTTCCCGGATAGAGACCGAGAAGAATGGAGGAGAGAGTGGGTGGAGGAGGAAAGGGAAGGCAGGACTTGCCGTCATGAATGATGGTGGTAGTAGTGATTTGACAGCTATTTGCCAGCGCTGGTTTAGAGCCGCTAAATCTTTGTGTTAATAAAACATACATTTTGCTCCCATTTGTATTTAGTAGGAAGGAATATGAGGCTTGTGTGTTTCTCTTTCTGTGTGTGTGTGTGTGTGTGTGTGTGTGTGTGTGTGTGTGTGTGTGTGTGTGTGTGTGTGTGTGTGTGTGTGTGTGTGTGTGTGTGCGTGCGGCTGGCCTCAGCGGTCTCCTTTCTTTAATAAAAGTATTGTTTGTGTTTCTCCTGATTGGGAACACATTGGGCCTGGGTCGGGCCCTGACGGGGCCGGGGTCCGGGGTCTGGGGGCAGACCGGGGGTCCTGTTCTCCGGGGGTCTCTCCTCTGGTCCTTCCTCTTCTCTCCTCAGAAGTCGGGAGGCCACGAGGGGCGGCGGGGTCGCCCCTGAGAAATGTCCCGCCGCGGGATGACCCCTTGCTGCCTCTATCAGGGGGTAACCTTAGTCCCCTCCTAGCGCACTCCCTCCCCTCCCCACAGGGATGTAATGCACACACACAGACACAAGCCAGTCACCAAACAGCCACACAGGGTGATGAAATACATGTGCGCACACAAAAATCACATACCGAGCCATTGTTCTCTTCGTACCGGACTGTGAAACACACACATTGACACCCTTTTGCTCACCCGATTCCTTAGTAGAAATCGTACACACATTAACAAACACACCATCATGCAGGTTGAGCCCAGCACTGCCTGTGTGGCTTCAGCCTTGTTGTCCTAACGACGCCCTGTGTTTGAGATCTCCACATCTGATAGTGTTAATATGATCAAATTCAAGCTGTTGCAGCCGTGTAGCTGATCGAGAGAGACAGGCGAAGAGACCAACGCAGGCAAAAAGGAAGGAACATAAAGAAATGACACAACTATTAAAATCAAATGTTGGGATGGCGAAGACGAAATCACTGGATGAGAAAATGATATGAAATTGAAGTCAGATACGAGGACAAAAACAGCCCACCACACCTCCACATAGCATGGACAACGAACACATGGACTCTATATTAGCTCATGGAGTTAACAGGCAGCAGCAGCGCTCTGACATGAGCTCATGTGTTTGGACAGATCTGCTGAAGGTTTAAGACCTGTACCGAAGCCTCTTATCTGATCCAGAGATAAAGTCTCACTAAGAATAAGAGGAAAACACATGTACAGAGGCAGCCAGTGTTGATGAATGGTCAGAGGAGAGGAAGAGAAATGTGGCGCATGTATGAAAGAGACAGAGAGGAAGAACGTTGCCCTGGTTTTGGATAGAGACTCAGAGTGTGTCCTGGGAGACACCCGGCCACAGCGTCTACACTGGGTGTGCGTTGGTGATGATGTCAGTGCGAATTACAAATGTGCGGACAGACATGAGAACAAAAGTCAGCATGGGACTCAGTGTGTGTGTGTGTGTGTGTGTGTGTGTGTGTGTGTGTGTGTGTGTGTGTGTGTGTTATTTTAAGTGGCCAAATTTTATGAAAGATTGTGACATCTGTGTGAATGAATGCATGTGGATACTGTATGCACTGTATCAAATGTTTGGGTGCATGTGATGTCCACTGAGCACCATCATTTCTGAATGTGAACTTGACAGTAACATTTTATTGGTTATGATGTTGTTTGTTGATACACTTTGCTGTTCATCGTTGTATGTTAACTTGCACGTCAACCGCTTTCATTTATTCTTCCTTAACTGCCAATCCAACTGGTTCTGACATGTCAACCGACACTTCCACTGATTTTATCACTCGTTTATAACGAGTGCTCATCAAACTCTATTGATTACACTCCAGCCGGAACTTTCTTACTAACACTTCATCTTCTCTTCCCAGACACGACCTTTGACACCGCTCACACTGAACCTTAAACTTCAGCCTCTGTCATCTCCTCCATTTTAATTGACTTTCAACTTCTTTCAATAATTGTAATCAACTTGCACTTCAACTTCTTTCATTTCTTATTTCTCAGTCGACAATCCAACTGATTTCAAACCTCGCATGTCAACTGACACTTCCACTGCTTTCATTACTCGTTATTTTTAATGAGACTTTTAATGATTACACTTCATTACTAACGCTTCATTTTCACTCAGTGCTCAAATACATTGGAGAAGTTGCTGCCACTGCTTACACTGAACCTCTAACTTAAGTCTCTTGGAAGTCAACCCTTCTATTTTACTGCCATTTCAGCCTGATTTAATAATTGTAATTAAACTCGCACTTCAACTATTTTCAGGATTTTAAGGATAACTGCACATTTTCAGTTGCAAGCACACTTAATAAACATTTATTCTTCTTTCCAAATTTCCACATTAACCATATTAAATGCTTTCCCAAAATATATTCCAAAATCCTGCAAGCCCTTTCCCCATTGTATTTTTCTGTGAATGGTCCAAGAAGTTATTGCAAATCAGTATTTGGATCGAAGTAGAATACAGCACAACAGTACAAGAAAATGAAACTGGATTTTTTTTTTTTTTTTTTTTTTTTTTTTTCTCAACTCAAACCTTTTCCTCCCTCGTTGCCAAAATTAAAAATGTACAAGAGTATTGTGACCTGATCACAAAACATGTACATTATACTGTGATATTTTATGTCTATATAACTGAGTGTTTCAGTAGTAGCTGCAGGATGACATTACATAATTTAACTATACAGTGGCTCATCCACTTACAGTCCAGCCTCAGTGTCTCACATCAATTACATTTGACTTTTTTCACATCTGTATGTCTTTCTATTATTGTTCCATTACATCTGTAGACAGCACACATCAGTGCCAGGTCTTAATGGCCGAAACTTGCCAAGGCTTTGGTGCCCAGCATGATGTTGCTTCCTGCAGGAAGAGGGAGAGCAGGGAAAACCAAAACAGGACATCTTCAGATCTGTCAGGGGAGCAGCCCCGCTCCTCCTCTCTGCCCTCGGGGGAAAAAGCACCAAAGGAAGCGCTCGCTCCCTCCTTTTATCCCCCCTATTTTGCCCTTGCTCTGCTCTGCTCTCTCTGGGACATGCCCTTCTTTTCTAAGACTCCTCTTTTCCTCCGCCACTCTGAATCAAAGAGTGATGGATGTCACCTTGCACAAGCCGAAATTCTGACAACCACCTGTTTCCCACAAAGTAGATGTAATTCTTCGCTGTGGTCCTATTTTCTGTTGGAATTCTTTACACTTCATAATGCAAAGCCACTATTGGTGACTTTAAAATTTATTTCAGCAATGTAGCACTTTTTACACAAACACATTACTTCACATCAATAGTTTCTATTAAGTATAACATGACTGTCTTTATCACATGTCAGTAATATTTCTGTTGAAAACAAAAACATTTTCTGGCAAAATCACACATAAATATAACAAATACAGATTTATTTATTTATTTTTTTATTTTTTTATTTTTTTAAATCCAACACTGCTTGCTGTATGAAGTTTGAGGAAGTACTTGTGTATCCCAGAGGATTGGTGGTACCCATAAATGTGGATTGCAATATGGAGTCATTGTATTTTTAGAATGGCCTATGTTTTTTTAACTATTGAACTCTACCACCATCTAGATTTTAAGGTGTATGGCATTTAGTATAGGCGTAAATGCCCTGTCTCACAAATTTAGTGAATAATAATACTTCATGGATCCACCCTGTAATTACAAGCTGTGCCAAATTTTTATGGATTCTCCCATTCTGCACATTTTCACCAAGTGAGTGATAATTGGGCTCGTTGTTTTACCGTCATCCTGCAGACAAATAAATAAACTGCACAAAAAACATAATCTCTTTGGCAGAGGTAACAAACTGTCTGTTAAGTTTTCGTTTTGATTTTCAGTTTTAGTTTCCCAAAATTTTAAATTAAACAAGTTTACCTCTTCTTGCAAAAAGAGTAGTATTGTTTTTTTTTCTCACTGCATTTGTGTGGACTTCACATTTTCTTTTAAACTTTCATGGACTGCGAATACTTGGAAAATATGTATATATATCGATTTAATAATTGTCCAAAAACAATCTGTGGTTGTAAAAGCAGAGCAAGCCACAGAGAACACAACCAAAACCTTAAGGATACGGTGTTTCATGGTTTGGGTGTTAAAAAGTCACTGGTTATAAATCAATAGTCCTTTGAGTTTGTTTTAATGCTTTAATTGGGTGATTATAATTGGTCGAATGGGAGCCAAAGATTCTGTTTTGTTCCAGTTGAAAACAGTAATCAAACCTTCATCTCACCGTCTGCTCTGGGCGAGCCCTCTCTTTAACCATCGTCAAGGTTACCACAGCCACAGTATCCCCTGGTTGTGCGTGTGAGCGTGCGTGCACATGTGTTTTTAAATGTGACCGACTGTCTCTTCATGCGTGTGTGTCTCATTGCTTGGTTTTCCTGTTTGTTATTGTGGTGGGAACAGAGGCAGGAGAGATGGAATTGCAGAGGTTTCTGTGGTGTGCTGTGTGCAAGCAGATCCTGCAGAGAGTGACACTCTGTTGGCCGAGCGCAGTGTGTTTTTAGCGGTGTGTGTGGTTTCGAGATCTCATCTTCAAACTCTATTTACTTTTTCCGTCTGAAGTTTGCTGCGATGGCCTCGAAGATCATCTCTCGGCATTCAAAATATCATATGCTGAAAGAAAAATAACGGCCAAATCCAAAATTTTTGGTCTGTTTTTCCTTGTGTGATTTTTGCTTTTTCATCACTAAATCATTAAGTAAAAGCCATATGGATATTCTGAAATTATGGATCCAAAAATACATTTTACATCACATGATTGTGGTGTTTTGTGTTGCCTTTTCCTCCCTAGATTAACATGTGTACATGCTGAAGCACATCAAACAGTAATGCATGGGAGCCATATCACACAGCACTGTCCGTTCCACCAATCGGGAAAATTGTCATTAGCAAAGTAGCATGGCATGGAACCCCAAGCTATATCTCCAATTAATTAATAATCAAGAGATGCAGAGATAAAGAAGCAACACAAGAACAATACAAAACGGTGATGAGAGAGAGAAACAGCTGTTCAGTGGAGACAGTCTGGCTTCCCATTGCTCTCTTTCCATGTGGGGATTAGATAACATCTCTTACCTTATTCACTGCAACCCACATAGACTCTGCTCTATTGTATACAGGTAGGCTGGCATGTTGAGGAAAGGAAGAATAACCTTGCCTGGTTGTCCTGACAACACTGTGGTTCAAATGGAGGCTGCAAGTTATGAAGGAGAAACAGAAAGAGCAATGAACACAAATGGTGTGTTTACAAAGTATTTGTGTTTTGGCAAAAATCATGTTCAAGAATAGATTTGAATTGGTCCTTTAGAAAATATCATTAGCGTTTCTGTTGAGTTTATGAAAGAAATGTCAAATTTTTGGTCAAGATCAACAGTTTAAAAGAATAAATTTGTTGTTTTGATTAAATCTGGTATCTCACCAAAGTATGTAATGCACCTGTCAGTCCTGTCAATCAAACAGACAGGCCCCCAAACGTACCATTTTTTGAGGTTTCACATCTTTTATTAGCAATGGAATCATTTTCAGATAGAGCGCTAGGAATACCTTTAGCTAATGACATTGTTATGACTTTTGGAAAAACTGTGTTGATTTATTTCATAAGAGAAGTTGAATGGGAGTCTTTTTAGCCAGAGCCTTTGTGGAGTCGACCCCTAGCCGCTCTCGCTGGTATTGTACCTTAGGGCACTTTGTCATAGCCTTGCTTTTCAGACCTTGAAGCTATGTCCACTTTTATATGCAGTCTATGGTTAAAACAAGAAATGTTACATTACTAAATGTACAAAACATCTGTTAAATACTTACTTACGTTACCTGACGTCTTCCCTACTTGGACTTTATCACTCTTTGTCCTTTGTCACATGACCTCTGTCACATGACTTCCTTCTTCAACCTTGGTCATACATGGGTCTATTTTTCACGCCTTCGCAAGACAAAACGTGACACCTACACGGTCTTCTCTCATGGACTGATGGCTGTATTACATGCTCATCCTTGATACCCAGTGGGGTACTTTAAAGGATTCCTAAAATTTAAAAAAAAGGCAAAGATCACATAAAGCAAGGAGCAAGTGGAACAGGCCATAAAAGTGGCTCATATCATAGACTTGTCATTACAAAAGAGTACCATGTCCAATATCATTCCTCACCAAGCTTCCACACAGACCACCAAAGCAGAGTACCACCAGCACAGTACATCTCTGCTGTTCTGCACCATTAACACTCACTGTTCTCACACGCAGCTCAACTGTAAAGGTCATTCTGTTCACCTCTGGTTTACACTCTATCTATCAACTGCAGAATCCCCTGTCTATAAAAAGGGAGAGGGTGAAAAAGACTCACACAAACACATTCATACAGCTATTCATGCACATGGTAGAGAAAATGAGAGTCAGTGAGAGGCTAACAAGCCCGTGTTTGAATGCTCTCATCTCATTCCTTGTCAGGCCCGGGCTTTGATCTGTCTTCGGGGTGTCAGCTGGCAGCCATGTTTGTTTGCCCAGCGACGTAGGCTACCTGTGTAATTACCTTTAACGAAGTGACTTGTTTTGATTTGGCCTGAAATCTAATCCCCTGCCGGGATGAAGATGTGGAAATAGGTTTGAGGTTACTTGAGGATTTTGAAGTGGGCGTTTGGCTGTGGCTGGTTGAGCTCTTTCAGGAGTGAAGAGGTTCGAACAGTGACTTTTAAAGAAGTTTGTGGGCTTGTTACTGTTGTAGTCACATCTACCTAGAGCTTTCATTATCATTCTGACTGCCCAGCTCTCCTTATTTTTCTCTGTTATCTCGCCTTATCTTGCTCCGGTTACCTGTCTCAGAAATATGCTGTAGAGTAAATCCACAAACTTTCATGTTAACTCAAACGTTCTCCCCCAGCTCAAAAACACATACAGTACATGCACACTTCAGCTCCTGTGAATCATTTAAGCCCTGGCACCAGTTCAAGAAAACCTCAAAGAGAATCTTGTTGGCAGGAGGCTGCAGCACTTCACCTCTCGAGGAAGGTTAGCAGGAACACAATGAGGCTTTCCTTGGCTTGGTCCTCTATTTTCACCTCTCCTCAGGTCCCACTACACTTTAACTTATTCATTGAAATCATGTTTTTTTTTTCCACCTTCATCTCATCTATCAATGTTTATATACTTCTTTTGGGTTATTTGAAAGATCAATCATTTTCCATCATTTATTTATTATATTTGAAAATATACCCTCATACATGGCCGAGTTGACCTCTTAAATGGCGTATGGACCCCAGACCAAATTTACTTTATGTTAAAAAAGTATACAGGAAATGCTGTCCAATATCAAGCAATATACTTTTTATCTTAATTAAACTGAGTGATTAAAACCTGTCAACAAAGTGAAATATGGAAATAAAAATGTTTTTCAGCTGCATGTTTAAAATTCTCCAAGACAGAAATATGTTTTATCTGTGATGTTCTCCACATAAGAAATGATTATTTAAAAATATTGCTTAAAATCAAAATTTAGGGCTTGTTTACATTTTGATGGATTATGTCCATGTCACAGGACATACTGAAGAAGGCCATAGAGCTTCCCATTGGCTTCCTGCGGCCGATAAGAAACGTAAACAGGCCCCTAAAAAAGACTGCAGTGGAGCTAATGAATTGCAATGGAAGGAGATAGGTGGGGATGGGATGGGGTGTGCTTTCTCACAATGATCTGAACGTTTGAAGAAGGAGAGAGGATGGACTGTACAAAGTAAGGAAGTGTCCTTCACATACCACCGGCAGAGCGTTCCCCTTAATAGGACTTTTTTTTTCGTATGGGGTCATGTACACACAACACCTCAAAGAAATGTGCATATGCGAAGTGCACACATCCTTTTTACATCCCTCCCCAAACCTTAATCCATACGGGCGGGGATGTAAAGGAGAACCGATGGTCAGTGTTTATTTGTTCTATCTCACTGTCTTCTTTCTGAGAGGAACAAGAGCCATGTTGGAGACGCTGCATGAGGGCTGAGGGTACATCCTTCTCCTTCCTCTTCACCTCCACCCTCCATCTCTACACCCCTCACCCCTCCCGACTCCCATCTCTTTCCTGCACCTCATAAGGATTCCATTGAAGAGCGGCAATGGGTTGTTGATGTTTAATCGTGCAGGCCAGCCAGACGCAAATGAACCAGAAACCAACCCAGTGAGATCAAACTGGGACAAGCAGTATGAGATGTGTCTCCCCGCAGCCGGTCCAGAGCAGATGTACCACTGATTATGGACCACAGAGGCCTCTGATTTAAGATAGGACAGTGAATCTTTGAGATATAATCAACTATATTTTACCTTTTTTTTTTCTCCGCACCATTATGTAGAGCTACCTCTAAAATAAATATGTATTGTGAAGAGCATCTTCAAAAATTACAGCTTTCTTAACTCTGCTGTTGATGGAAATAATTTATAGTTTTGCTATTAAGCCCACTTAATGATCTGCAATAACTTTTGGCCAATACTCTTATTTCAGTTGGCCTATATTAAATACTCCTGCTGAAGAGAAAATACTCAGTTAATTATAGGTTAAGGTTACAACTTTATCGAACAGAGAATTAAGGTCAATTTGTTTTGCCAATGCTTGAAACAGTCGGTTAGGAAGGGTCTGGAAGTTTATAGTTGTGATATTATCTTTAGGTACAAAACAGAGGTTCCCTTTAAAAAAAAAAAAAAAAAATTTTTAAAAGGTGCTAAAATGAATTTAAACTGTCATGATAGACAGCAGAAAAGAGGAGAATTTGAAAACACAGTTATCTTACCAATAGGCTAATAAAGCTAATTGTTGAAAAACATTTTTACGGTAATAATAATAATTATACAATGACAATTTTGACATTAGCTGCAGATATTTTCTAACGTAGCCTAATTATCACTAATATGTATGCAAATTATTATGAATTACATTATTTATGAATGCAATATCAATATCATTACCTTAAGAATAAAAATGATAATAATAATAATAATAATAATAATAATAATAATAAAAATACAAGTGTTTTACTCGTTTTCTTGGTCTTACCTGTTGTCAGAGGCTGACTGAAGCCTCTCCAGTCCGGGTGGTTGTTCTCCGGTCCCGACCTGACCCGGTGGTTCCGTTCGCCGCATTCCACCCGCACGCGCAATCATAAACATCCTAGTCCCAGACCCACGAGGGCAGGAAGTGCGCGAGAACAGGAATTCCACTCTTTCAAATTACATTACGGCCCGTTACAGTGATGGATCTTGAGTTTGTGGGCCAATACCGCACGCACAGCCCGCACAAAGGAGAGAGCAGTGTGTCTGTGTCACATGGAATATAAAATACGAGACAAATGACGCGGTGTCGTAAATGAAACGCTTGTATCTGCGAGCTCACTCAAAACGAATTGTTTAAAACGATAAACAGACTCGCTTATTTAATTGTACGATTTAACGTCATTTTTCTCCCTGATCACAGCTGCACATTGAAGTTTAAATGCCAGTCTTGACACTGCAATATATAGCCTATCACATCTAGGCCTATGATAATGTATGCCTGTAGGCTATATAAACATATGCTAAATTTGACATACATTTAAATTCATGTTTCAGTGGTTGTGCGTGTCTGTGTGTGTCTTTCTCGTTGTGTGTGTGTGTGGGGGGGGGGGGGGGGGGGGCGACGAGTTGGCTCTTTTTTTTTTTTATTGGGACGTTTATTCAAGAAGTGTTTGGGATCGAGCGATAACTTGAGAAGACTTTTTAGAGGATGTGTATTTATCTAAGAAGAAAACACGGACTCGTCTCTGTCTGTGATAGCCTTCTGAGTCGCTGGAGTGTCTGCCTCGTGTCTCACACATCTGCAAGTCAGAAAATGCCAGAAAAATGATTTAATATTCGTTCACAGTCGTGTGTTGTTGTTTTTTTTCTTCTTTTTTTTTTTTAAATCAAGTCAAACAACAAAAAAGTTCATTCAGTTTCGCTCACATTGCTATTTTCTTTATGGTTGTGAGCCCTTTTTTTTTTTTTTTTTGTGGAAATTACAAGGAAGCAGATTTGGTGGGAAATAAATTGAAATTGCCAGAAATATAAGACACCTTGTCGAAAATAAACTTCCATCTGAGGCTAAATCACACTGAGCAAATGAACATATCTATCATCAGGCGTTGTTGTTATCTATTTTAGGTTTTGTTTTTTTTAATTTGGGCCTATTTGTTTTTCTCACTGTCTATCAAAGCTGCCTTAGAAAACAGGTTTTCACTATCGAATGAACATTCCCCAGCGCCTCACCGAAGCCGACACAACCAGTTCAAGTTTCAGGGTCCTTGTTTTGTTTTCGGATTTTGGACATGCGACTTTACAGCTTTGTTGTGACATGACGCGCGTGCGTGCGGCAGCTCAAACCCGGAAGGGTTACAGGTAATGAAGGGGGAGGGGGGGAATAATAATAACAACAACAACAATACACCGTCAGACCAACGGCGTGAACATGGAAAGACGACGTCAATTGTCAAGTAGGCTAAGCCTGTTTGCCACCGAGAGAAAATCTGTAGAGTAACTCGGCCTACGTCGGAACTATCGACGGAAGGCCCATCATGTCCAACATCCTCACTCACAGCCTATATTTCCATTAGTTTGTACTTGTTCTGAGATATAAATTCATGGCTAAATGTAGGTAACCTATAGAACTTCAGCATGAGCCTGTTGCTTAGTATTCAGCATTTTAGGGTAATATTTTAGGGTACACTGACAGTGTATTGGGGTTGATGCAAGGGGGATGACCGGGGAGTCTTTGATGGGGTCGGGGGAGTCTTTGTATAAAGATAAATAGCACCTTTTTTTTATTGTCTTATAATTTACGAGGAAAATAACTGGCTTCGTGTACAGCGGTTCCAATATCACATGATGACTAAATGCACTGCACCTTTCATATAAAGATGCAGCCCAAAGTGTTTCCCATTAAAACAATACACTCGAATAGAAGTATGAAACAAAAGTACAGGACTAAAAGTTACAACAATAAAGTATTACAAATCAGTAAATCGATTTAAAAGAATCTTAGGCCTATTGGTCTCGTGCAAATGCTAAATTCGTCGTGAAAAATAAAAGGTAAGATAAAAGGTCTGCCCTCTTCTTTTATTTTATTTTTCTTTGAGTGCAGAACCAGCGAAGACGAGAAAACCACAGACTTTCTCTGGAACAATGTAAGAAGACTAAACAACTGAAATCCCGAGGTAAACCAACACAAAGCGGGCTGTTTTGTGGTTTCTACTTTATTTTATTTTTTGACAAACTTACAAACCACTCGACATATTTCTTTCTCAAGTGTTTTAGGTAAATGGTAAATGAGTAAAAAGAAAGACTACGTTTAAACTGTCTTTCCCTACAGAATTGATCCTCAGACACTAGCAGGACTAAGCAACCAACTATCCTTTTTTTTTTTTTTTTTTTTTTTTAAATAGTTATCCAACCCTGTCTTCAAAGATAATATCCAGGACACAGGTTGGATGTTACTATTTTTGGTGCAAAAGTAATTAACATTTTATTGATCAGCAGATTGATAAGCACCCTGGTCCACGATAGCTCGGTGTTATTTGATAGATGTGATAATTAATGCATTGAATGATGTCATGTTTTAACCCAGCAAAGAATCTTGGTGTTGAGATTACCGGTAAACGCTCCCCGTCTTAAACATGTGAAAAAGACATCGGGACATGAAATAACATCGCGTCGTAACACTCGAAACCGTGAGGCTGTGGTAATTGCACGTTGAGAGATTGGTTGGCTCTCACCGCGGTTCAGCTGCTGCAGCCGGGCTGCAGACTGGGGTGCAGGGTGATGACACACATGCCAATGCTGTTCCACCTGCACAGACTCCCAGAGCACGGAAATACACTCCCAGGGAAAGCCGAGGGACCCTCATGGGTGGCCAGAGAAATGTATACCTCTCCGTGCACTTCCCTCTCCAATGTGAGCTCATTAAGCACCACTGGCTGTCCAGATTCTCTTGGAGCTGCGAACACGCAGCCGTGTGCAAATGTGCACGTCTTTTGGTGAGGATGTGAGAGTCCCCATTTGGCAGAGCGTAGTCACATATATTTTTGCCATGCTGTAGTTTGACTGAAGTTGTTTGGAACGAATTTGGTTTGAACATTTCGCCCAGGCTGTATCCATCTTCACTATTTCAAATAGGGTTGTTTTAAAAACAGATTTAAAATGAAAAAGCTATGACTTTAAAAAGAAAACTAGTTTTGTTCTAAATATTTGTAATGTTGTGCAGTGCGCATGAAAATACCCCAAGCCGTTTCTATCTTCATTTTTATATATATATATATATATATATATATATATATGTATATATAATCTTGCTTGCTTTCTAACCCAAACATCAGAGCAAAAATACGTCAACAGCCTTTAATAAAACTACATTTCATCTCTGTAAGTATATCTTTTATATTATTTTAACAATACATGCATTCGTATTTTCCAAAACTGGATTTATTTATTTGTCTCCTCTGTGAATGCAAACGGGTATGTAATGAACATATTTTGTTATTTTGACCCGGGTCTGATAAACATAAATTTAAACATGTAAAGAAGTGATGATATTTTTTTCATTGACTGTAGTCACCGGAGGCGGAACTCGAATACGCACAAATCACAAGGCAATACGTCGCTACGGGGAGAACATTGGAGCGAAAGCAGCCTGTCAGTGGCCATGAAAAAAAGAGAAGGGCTGGGCTTACTGACGCACTAACCACAACTTAGTTTGTGCCTCCATCAGAAACCAGTTTAAGAAAAATCAGTGTCGAAGAGAGAAGGAGTTCGGGTGCATTTCACCTACCGAAACGCAAAATTAAGATTTCTCCCAGCGCTGTTTGGAAAACAGCTTTCAACTCGAGGTGCATCTTGGGGATCTGCAACACCTCAGTCCGCTGATCGAGATACAAGCACCCCAAACAGTTTTGTTTTTCAACGTTTGGACTGGACTTGGGGTTTTTTTTTTTTGTGCGCGCGATGATGGCCACTTACCAAAGTCCGGAGGATGACGCAATGGCCTTAATGATCCATGACACCAACACGACCAAGGAGAAGGAGCGACCGAAAGAGGAGCCGGTCCAGGACAAAGTGCCGGAGAAGCCGGACCCGTCCCAGAAACCGCCGTACTCCTATGTCGCTCTCATTGCCATGGCTATCCGGGAGAGCTCAGAGAAGCGCCTCACGCTGTCTGGTATCTACCAGTACATAATCAGCAAGTTCCCCTTCTACGAGAAAAATAAGAAAGGCTGGCAAAATAGTATCAGACATAACCTGAGTCTCAATGAGTGCTTCATCAAGGTTCCCCGGGAGGGCGGCGGGGAGAGAAAAGGGAATTACTGGACACTCGACCCAGCCTGCGAGGACATGTTTGAGAAGGGGAACTATAGGAGACGCCGCAGGATGAAGCGGCCTTTCAGACCTCCACCAACTCACTTCCAGCCGGGGAAGTCCTTGTTCGGCGGAGACGGCTATGGCTACCTCTCTCCACCCAAGTACCTGCAGTCTAGCTTCATGAACAACTCTTGGTCATTAGGCCAGCCGCCCACTCCGATGTCATACACGTCCTGTCAGATGGCCAGCGGCAACGTGAGTCCCGTGAACATGAAGGGGCTGTCAGCCCCCTCATCGTATAACCCCTACTCCCGGGTGCAGAGCATGGCGCTCCCCAGCATGGTAAACTCTTACAACGGCATGAGTCACCACCATCACCCGGCGCACCCCCACCATGCCCAGCAGCTGAGCCCGGCCACAGCGGCACCGCCTCCGGTGTCCGCCAGTAACGGAGCTGGTCTTCAGTTCGCTTGCTCCCGCCAGCCCGCGGAGCTCTCCATGATGCACTGCTCTTACTGGGAACACGAGACCAAACACTCGGCGTTACATACGAGGATTGATATTTGAAGTTTACCAAATGGTCTGTGTAAAAATGAAGACTCAGAGAGTGAGAGTTAATTCCTGTGATTTCAAAACAGAACCCGCAGTATTTTAAAGAGACCATTCTGACGAGCTGTTCGGGTCCAGCTGATGGGGAGATATGCGGGAGCTGATGCTGAGAAAGTTTGACAAAATGGAAACGGGAGGTAAAGAAGTACACAGGACGCACAACCTCTGGGAGCCATTTCGTGCGTCCGTATTACACTTGGACTGATGGCCATAACTCGGTATTGTAGTCATAATTGTGAAGAAAACAAAAACTTTCATTTTCAAGAGGATAGACATTACTGACATCGCTCCAGCTGTGTTTTTGGTATGCGTAATTATTTCTCTCAATTTTACGCACGGCTTATCCAAAGCATTACCGAGTGAAGATGTGGACATGGGATGCCCTAATTAAGTCAGTACTTTAATTTGTAATTAGATCAGAGCTTATTTTGGATTTCTTAGTAACATGCGAGGCCTGCACGGTGAAACTACACCTCCTGTCATGGTTGGGAACTTTGTTCGGTTGAAACGGTGAGATCACACAGTAGAGATCCACCAGACTGCCAAAAAATAACACAATTCAGGGCTGTTCATTTTTCTTGATTACATGTATGATGTAAATTCCAAAATGGCACAGCCAGTGCCAGGTTTTTGTTAATCTTTCTAATTATTTGTTTGTTTTTTTATAAATGTAATTAGCTATGTTCATGTTGGGGCCATGTTGAATTTTAATTAGCACTTTCCCCTCTTTTCTAGGTTTGTGAATTTCTTAATAAACTTGTATTTCTTAAAATAAACAGTGGCTATGAAGTAATCTGTTTTATAGGCTGCAACCACTGTTGGGACTATAAGCAATCAACAATAAACAACTCTGGGAAGGTTACGCAGTATAATAGTACCATATTGTTATGACCCAGTATACTTCTTACAAAAAAGAAAATAATTATAAACCGTAATTCAGGGTTGGGTGTAGTTTGCACTTAATTAACTGTTCACCGTGTAAAATAACATGCAGACACAATGTCTCTTGGAAAGTTAATATACGTATTCAATCAGTTGCTCATTATTCGTTCCAAATTTATGCACGTTCTGTAAGAGATTTTTTTTTTTTTAATTTTATTGTGAACAGACATAAAAAAAAAATAGAATTTCTCAATAGTTGTAATAATAGGAAGCATTTAGATCCTTATTGAAAACTTGTCCCACAGCGACTTATGGTATCATAGGTATTATTTGCGCTACAAAGAAAAACCCACCACCAACAACAACAACATGCATTATGCATCATTCTTAATGTTCCTAAAGTCACTACGTGATTTCTATTTTTTTCCCTTTTGTAATATTTCATAAATCCCGTGTAAAATACGATACCTGGAGGATATGACGGTCATGTTTTCACTACTTAATTACAAGCACAACAAAGGAAGCAAAAAACACAATATACAGAGTTTTCTACATGAACGCAAATTTATATTAGAAACTTAAATAATTTGTTCCTACTTTTAGAGTCCTCTAAATAACAACAACAACAATACTGCCACCACTACTACTATCCTACTACTACTACTACTACTACTACTACTAGTAGTAGTAGTCAAAATAATATTTATTATTATTATAATGGGGTTTGATATCATGATGGAGTAGTGTTTTTAATTGAAAAGCAGATGTGAGGGTTGCCAACAAGAAAGACAATCATGAAGGTGTTTAAATAATACATATTCATTCAGGAAGTAAAGTCAACAAAGAGAGGTGTAATGAAAAAAATAAATAATTCAATGCTAAATCTTTACATGCGGTCATAATTCTGAGGTAGTACAAATCCCACATGAAGAAGAATTCATTCATCGCTAATAGTTTACTACTATGAGAATATTCTGTGGAGAATTAAGATCAGATTCAGCCAGACAGCTCGTCCGTCTTACTTTTGTTTTAGTGTGAGACTTGAACTGAAACACTTTTTTGTGAACTTGAAACGACCATCCCGCCCAACTGAGGGTCAGATGTGGCCTCTTGATAAAATGTTGACAAGTAAAGCGCTTTAATACACCGATTAATCCCAGTCTCGTCCCTCCTTTTATCAATATTACATTATCACAACGCGTCGGTATATCGCTGCAATCTGGCTTTTACATTTAAGGCGTGTATCACCACATACAAGTGACTGTTTTGACAACAGATCACAGCTATTGTTGTGCACATTGAATTATTATTTAAAAAGCTGATCGGTTGCAAAATATCGTACTTTCCAAAAGCAGACTATAAATCAAGTTCTGGGATCCCCTTTCGAAGAACACACGTCCAGTGTAATCCAGAGTCTCTCAGCATGACTGTAGTGCGTCATTAGGTGTATCCACGCATTCACCTCTCTCCACCCTCCCTTCTCCACAGCGACTGTCAAACACAGGCTCATCATGCAAGAGCACAAGCCAAAACACACACACACACACACACACACACACACACACACATATATACTTGCATGTGTTTTGTGCTGCAAGGAACATCAGTGGTCACGAAATAAAGCCACATTTATAGCCATGCTAATGGCATGTTGAGGTATTGCTTACCATCATAGTACAGGATATGACTGTGAGTTTATCCATAACAGTGCAGTGATATTCAATTTAGCAAAAAGATGTTTGTGTGACTCTTTTTTTTTAGTTGTGACATAACCCGGATTATGTTTTAGACTCTTCAAACTGAAAGCAACATGGAAAATAACTTAAACGTATGGGCTAATATAAAATATATCATAAGGAACAGTTTATTAAAACTAGTAAATTAATTGTACGTGTGTGTGTGTGTGTGTGTGTGTGTGTGTGTGTGTGTGTGTGTGTGTGTGTGTGTGTGTGTGTGTGTGTGTGTGTACACAAAACCTGAAGTTTTGTTGACTCACTTATATTTAAGCAAATTAAAATGTTACGTTCCACGTTTAATTTCCGACGTTTAATAAGGTTTTTTAAGTTTAAGTTTCAGGTTACAGGAACTGTGTTCAGAATACCTAATCTCCAAAAGAGAGGAGATGCTTTGTACCAGATTTAACTACTAGCTAATTTCCATCTGCAAAAAAATTCGCATAGTCGTAACTTTTACCAAAAAATAAATAAATAAAATGCTACCAACTCATACCGTAATGGTTCGTTCCTTTTCATATGAAATTGATTAACCTGTATTCTTTTCAGGTTAATGATTGTTGATGAAGTGCATTTGCGGACATGCAAATGAGGCATATTCATCGTTTGTTGATTAATGCGCCTCCGTCAGTGCGTTTATTAATCATTTTAAATTTGAAGGCAAGGCAAATGTATTTGTATAGCACATTTCAACAACAAGGCAATTCAAAAAGCTTTAAATAAAACATAAAATGCATCAAGACAACATGTAGACCAGAAAAGTAAGAACATGCTCAGATCATTACATGAAGCCACATTCTGCATGAAGCATGCAGCAAAAGAAATTGGAAGTAAACTTAGTCGACAAACAAGTCGAGTAAGAAGACGACAGCAACCATCCGTCAGTGAGCTCAGACAAACTCTTCACATCGTTTGCGTAAATCTTGTGAAACTGCAGTAATAGAAACGCCAAATTAAAACTGCCATGAGCCCCGGAGCTATTTAAACAGCCGCGGTCCCAGTCGGAGTAACTGCCCTCTCCATCCTCCTGCGTGCAGGGAGCGCCGAGGCAAGCCTGAAATGTAGCTGTGTACATTCTCAGCTTCCTCACATTAATGTTTTGTAAACAATAAGGAGATAAGGGCACGTTTGAAAGGCAAGTGTATTCCAAACACACTTCCAAAAATAATAAATATAAGTGTTTTACAAGAAATAATGTTTCGACGAGTGTAACCAACCTTTACATAAACTATACAGGCAGAGACACATTTAATGATTTTTTTTTTCTTCTTCTGGATTCAACGCTGTGAATTTAAATATACCAGTCCATATAGCAGCTTTTATTTTATTTATAATTTTTTTTATTTACCAAAGGTACATTTGTTTAACGTTGTTTATTGATATCATGTAAAAAAAAAAAAAAAAAAAAAAAAATTTTAAAAAAAAAGCGTTTTATTATGAGGGGAGGCTTATGATATCGCAAGAGCTTATATGACTACATATCAAACTTGTGATGGTGAATTTACACTATATTTTAAGTGGCTTTTGTCCTGTGTGGGTCGTGGAAAGTTGACCCTGAGAAGCCCACCCGTTATAGCCGCAATAACATCCTGTGCAGCACGAATGCTTGGAGGCAATTAGAACACATAATAACACACGCAGGTAACTTTTTATTTTTTTGCAAACTTAGTGTCCTAAAATCTCCTCTGCAAAATCCTCCCATTAATATCTAATGTCTGCGTTGACTCGGGTGCAGCAGGTGTGCATTTGCGCAGAGAGGTTGTCAGCTCAACCAGGCGGCCGGGAACAATGGGCCTGCATACAGGATGTCTCGGGGGCTGAGACAGATAAGGCCAGCCGAGGGACACAGGCCCGCGTCTGTCCTCTTTCAGACTGATCCACGGCTGCCTCAGCCTGGTTATGGAAATTATTTCCTTTATTTAAAAAAAAAAAATGGGTATACTCAGCAGATATTTAGATTGTTTACTACTGATTAAATTCACTATTATTAAATAAATTAAATATTAGGTCGTTAAATTAGTCGTTCACAATCTAACTCAAAGGTTCCGTTGAGAGCCAACGGAACCTTTGAGTTAGATTGTGAACGACTAATTTAATATAGAAAAAGCTGCTTTTGCATTGTCATGGCGGGAACACGTATCATGGATTTTATCATGTGATTATCGATGATTGAGTTATAGTCCAAGAAAAACAAAGACTTAACCATAGAGACAAATAATATCCTGATTTATTTCAACTTAATATTAAGTGGCGTTTTTATGCCGCAATAACAACAGTAACTGCGGTATTAAAATGATCAAAATGCGTGCGAGTCACGTCGCTGCCGTGCAATGTTGATTAAAGCGCACGTCCATAGGTGACGAATAGATGTTTCCATCAATCCACAATTATTTCTGCACGAGGTGAAAAGGGTTAGCGCAACGTGCGGTGTGTTTTCATGCGTCTTTTCCGCAGAGCGCATTCTGAATAACCATGATTGTATCCTTTGTTGTGCTCTCAGAGATGACAGATTATAATCAACAAGACGAATGAGGTCAACTCATTGTAGAAGCAACGCATTTGACCTTCACTTCTTCTTCTCCTTCTTTGTCACAAACCCCACTCATACACGCAAGCGCGCGCGCAGGGAGCGTGTACCTGGACTCGCTCGGATCCTGACGGTTTGCACGCTCGACACAGCAGCGGCGATGCGACCCGGCCGGTCAAGTCACACGCAGGTTGCAGGTTTCCCAATGCCTGCACACAATTGAATTCCTGGCATTCTCGTTAATGTTTGAGATTGAAGAGCAACAGTTTCCACTGAGAAGCGGCGCACATCACCCCGAAGCCATTGAAAGGAGAGTGGGGGTCACCACTGTTTGGTATACATCTGCTCCAAACAGGAAAATATGTAGAGATTTGATTCGCAGAAAATCCGGCAATTGTTCAAATCAGCATGCGTTTTTTTTTTGTTTTTTTTGGTTCGTTTTCTCTTGTTGGAGCAGAAATACTAGAAGTCTCATTCTGTTTGCTGCATGTCTGTGCTATTTCTATGGCATTACCTAATTTAGAGCTGTTTATTTTCTGAGCGCGTCCTCTGGTGAATCTCCAACCTGCCACGGCTGATCTACGTGATGTTTTCAGCGACTGCTGATTCCTATCGTAATGACAGCCCTGCGAAACAATAGATTACACTGAATAATTATTTAATAAGCCAAAAAAAATTGCAGTGTTGTGTGTTGATACATCGCCACAGTTTCTAAATAGGAACCGTGCGTTTGTTAACTGGACTCCGGTCAACAAAGGGTCATCAAATGTCTAGAAATACCAGGTCTATAAATACAGGGTCATCTATTCAAGGGAAAGATGGACTGTCATCCATTCAGAGTTAAATCATAACGCACTGACCTCTCATTACCCTCCAGCCTGCTTCTGGCCACTCAAATGTCACATACCCTCCGTGTTTAACAGTCTCACTGACCTTCAGAGGAGAGGTGCTGAGATAATGATGAAGAGGAGCTGCCAATACGACTGCATTAGGCTGAAGAAAATGATGTCACTATTACAAAAAAAAAAATCACAGTTATAAATTCTCTGGGTCGTCGAGATAGACTGTATTCACCAAACTAACAGTGATATCAACTCCAAGCAACAACTGGTTATGCGCCGACAGTTTAATGAAACAAACGCACCAGTCAACATTTTTCGCAACGTCTGACTGATGTTGCTTTCTGCCGCGGCGGAACTGGCCAGCTTATACTGTAAAGGGAAATGCGATCAAATGTTTCCGCTCCCTTGATTATGAGCTGCAAATTGCTTTGTCGGGATTTAAATGGCAGGTCTTTTCCCATCGCGCACTGATGGGGTCTATTTTTAAAGCCCCCTTTTCCTTTCTCACCCCTCTAAAAACTTCCGCATGGGCTGGCAACAAGAAGCTATTAGGATAACTGTTCTCCTGTTAACATTCCAATTAATCAAAGATGAAACCAAATTCCCACTGGGATCATTAAGGGTCAGCACCTGTTCTTCTGATACTGTAGGCTGTATAATAAACCAGCACAACTTCAGTCTTGGGCCAACCTCTGGGGATGGTGTGAGACATATAATCACTTTACATCAGCCCCACTATCTGTAATAGAAACACAACCTCATTCCGATATGAATGCCAAACACTGAGTTTATTAAAACCAAAACAACTCCAAAATGACCTTGAATTAATACTCCCAGCATTTCCTTCAGTTTCATAACAGTGCCATGTAGTCCTATTAGGATGCACTGACGTTTAATTAAAACCTAATGACCCATCCAGTTAAATAGATGATTCAGTCAGTTATTGGGCTATTACAATGCCATATTCTAACACTGAATATCTTTTAAATAGCCGATAAGATTTGTGAAATAAGTTTCTCCCTATTGGCTAAAATATACACACGCAAAACAGGAAATTGGCCTCAGGTCTGACCCTGATCGCGTATTTATGTACATGCCAGGCCCAGGTCAGATCCCAGGCAAACTAATTCCAGCCATATTTCTTTCAAGCAATTACATACCTCTTGGCAAGGCCTCCCAATTAAACAAATGATTATATTTTGATATCCATAATTATACGCATTCGCATAAGGTACCCTTTCATGTTAAATGTGCTTTTTATTACATGCTTATCATCTGTGATGAGATTATGCACTGTGTGGGTTTGGACGGAGTTAGGGTACATTTAATCGAATAAGAGGAGCTGTAATGGAAGCATGCTGGACCCGAAGCTACGCTGCACAGGCTGCTCCCTTTGAGCCCAACTTACGTTTGTCAAATTTCAGACAATGAGAACATTATGAGGGGAACTGGAGGGAGAGCCTTTAACCCCTGCCCACCGCGTCAAACACATGGCACATATGCGTCATTTCTGATGAGGGCCACCAAACATACAGAAGGTTGTTTATGTGTGAATATCCTGACAAGACTGCTTTTAGGCCAGCTGTACGTATACATGGTGGTATAACCGGGGAAGTATCCACGTGCAGTAATGGCACATAAATAACCTTTCATTTAAAGCAGTAAAATTACGAACAAATTGTTTCTTTTTACAGAAGTAACCCAAATGTGTTTTCTCTGAAAAGTTCGTCCTTGGTTCCTCCTTTAAACGGACTCTCGCTGGATAGAAAAGTGAGATGTGTGAGTCTTTGCTGCCCCCTTGTGGCATGATGAAAAGCTGTTATAATGTAATGTGGCTCACGTCCTTATTTAAATTAGCTCTAAGTACAGTATGTAATCCTTGCAATCATAGACAATTTAAAATTTCCATTTTAAAAACATTGTTGTGTGTGTGTGAAATAAATATCATTTTGAATATAGTTAGATAGATGTACAAAATATGCTTAAAGATGATGAGGCTTTATTTCACATCAAGGTAAAAAGGAACAAACACACACACACTACATCTTCTTTCAAGGACTAAATGACAATAACTGCATTTAAATGTTTTGAGGGTAAGATACTTTTTTATTATTATTATGCAAACAAAACATAATTTTGCACAAAACTTTAGCTTTTTTTTTTCTTGAGTCAAAGCAATGTTTATAAAGCAAGTTGTCAAATATGAAAGGTAATCTCCTGCTTGCTTGGGTGCCCTTCAGAAAGACTCTTAACAGTCATCTGCTTTGATGGAGCATCTCTGTGGGACACATCAGACTGAGGTTCGTGTGATTCAGTGAGTGGGAGCAGGTGTACTTAAGTATTTATATAATTGAAACGCGATTTCAGCATATTTTTTGACTGATGCTTTTGTCAAACCCATAACAATTTTAATGACAACAAAGGCAAGGCTATTATTCCATATAGCCTACAGTAGCCTATAATTTCACTGTAGTTTGTGATAAATTAGTAATAACCAGTTTGATCACCAGATGGCAGCAAAGCTAATAATTTACTACCAAACCGCAGTTGTAGAGGTGGAGCTGTACGTTTCATAAAGGTAAACATTTGTGGCAATCAAAGTGCCAATACTGAATAAGGATGTTTCATGACTTATATTAGGAGCTCCATAAAATAAGGAGACGTAGACCATATTAACCAGTTCTTGTATGAGCCTTCAATCATTATAATTCTGAGCTTGTCTTATATGCCTACATTCAGTCTTTCGTACAGAGGAGGTTGAAATAAATTGTATTTCCGAGTAGGATCATTGTATTGGTTGTATGCAGCTGATGGAGGAAAGCCGGCTGTCCTTCAAGCCTCAACTCGAAAAACTGCGTCAAATCAGCTTCAGACAGAACAAATCAACAAGAGAGAAGATGTGGCCTTCAAAATAAAAGCCCCATGGAGTCACTTTGTTATGATTTCATTCGAGTGTTTTGGATTTTCTAAAAACAGTGCTAAATGCAAGCTGTATTATTTCATTGAGAATTCCCTTCAGTTTGTATGTTATGTTGCAAAAGGCAACATAACACGTTGTATGCAGGGAAAACACTGCACACACAAACAGTGATAAAACATATATGCAGTGACTGTCTTTTTAGATCATGTTGTCCTGAGGATAAGCAGTCCTCCAACTTGTATTATGTTTAATACAAAACAGGTACAACAAATACAACACTGATTACAAATATAAATCAGTTTAGATTTGTATGATAAAAAAAAAAAAGTACTCTGCTGTGTAGACCTATATGAGCAGTGGCAAACTATCATTTCCTACCACAGATGTATTGAAAGCAATTTTTTTTATTTATATGGTTCAGTTTTTGGATGACTGTGAGTGAAAAACTGCGTCCACCGTGACTTTTTAAAAAGTATTTTCTTGGGGTGATTTTAATATATTTTGAATTAAATCAAACCGAAGCTCCCAGTCTAAATAACAGCCTACGAAATTTATTCCCACAGTTATACCTACCCTAAACTTTTTTTTATTTTTTATCTGATGACATTATCAGTTCAAATCTGTATGATTTACATCAAACGCCCCCATAGACACTAACTTCGTTGTCCAAATTCGAATGTAAAAGTCGCTTCAGGGTGTTTTCATATTAATAAAAAAAAAAAAAAAAGTTGCAGCAAACGGTCCTCTGCTATAATGAGGCTTTTATTCCAGAACTTTCTAAACGGATGTCCTGTTCTTCTCTCCCTCCCTCAGACTTGATCGCGGTTGACGGGAGGGGGAGCGCAGGGAGAGCTGGCGGAGGGAAACGCAGCGCTGGTGGTGGTGCTGGTGGTGCTGCTGCTGCTGGTGGTGCTGCTGCTGCTGCTGCTGGTGTTCACCTTCTGAAACAAACAGGAAGCACAGCGCGCGCCCGCGTCCACCTGCGAGATCTGCGTCCACCGTGGAGCGACTGTCGAGCGGAGGGTCGTCCGCCAACACGGGCTCTTTGGACGTGAAACTACTCCGCTGGGGGAAAGACGACACAGCAGCGGTATTAACTTTCAGCCGGTTCGTGCGGCCGGATCGTCGTCCTCCGGGACCTAAAGGTGAGTGAGTCCCTGCTCCTTCTGTTGAGCGCACTTCTTTTTCGGCTGGCGCGTTTCTCTCGTGCGGCGAGGACGTCACGAACATCAGTCTATCAAACGAATTGTTGTTGTTGCTTCGTTTGACCATTAAAGTCACAACCCTCTTCACCACAACTTCGGGGAGTCCATCCACGCTTCAGTTGGACGTTTAACTCGTACGCGATTACCTTCACCGCTAATTAACGTAAAAGGAAGGTGATCGATTATTGCCGTGGAGCCTCATGCCGTGTCGGTGGGCCGTGACGGCACGGCGAGGGAGTTTTATGTGGCGATTTTACCATCGCGTTTTCTTTCCAGCGGATCTTGTCGATGTGTTAAAGGTTCACAATTAGTTTGAAGGGTGGATGACTTCAGCCTCTGAGCAAGACGGCGTCAAACTCATTGGATTAGTGAAGTGAGTTTTGTTCAGTGCGCCCTGCCCACGAGGACGAGGGACCAAGGTAGATCTGTTGCTCGCAGTGCTTGTGTGTTGTCGGTTATCTGTCCTGCAGGATGTGTTTCATGGTCCTTTTTTTGACAAAAATTAGCAATGAAAACTTTTTTTATTTATTTATTTTTTTTTAAATCAAAATTCTTGTCATTTTGCTGGAGATGCTCTTCTTCTTTTTCAGTGACCCCTGGGTCACTCTCTCAACTTTAGTACACACTGATCTCTAACACTAAAAGTAGTACATTGTGACTCTGAGCTGCGTCACTGACGACAGTATCAGATTTTATTGTTGGGAAATGAACAGACGACAGAGCCAAATAAAGAGGATGTGAAACTTCGGACAGTAATTAATGTAGTCAACTTTTTTATTTATTTTTTTATAATTCATTCTGAACTCCACCAAAGGTTCAACACTGGTAGAGTTGACTCAGCAGAACTTAATCAATTAGTTTGGACAGAATGTTTGACCCAGCTGGTCAAATCAACTTCAGGTGTTGGAGGTGAGCTGGGAATGGGCCTACACATGCCTGACTGATGGAGTCTGACAAATAAAGAGTGACTTCACAGCTCAGGTACTACTTCAGAATTTCCTGGAATTCAGGTTTTAGCATTTCTAGTAAACCAATAATCCTTTTTCTTAGCATCTGTACAAGGAAATTGTGTGTGTGCATGTCTGTGCTCAGCAAGTGCCAGTCGATACACGAGGGCTCCGTTTTCCTAAAAAAAAAAAAAAAGGGGGGGGGGGGCCTCCTGCTTGACAATACAACAGCTAAAGATTGAGAGGATCAGAGTTTAGTTTGAGCTCAATCTGTGTCTGTGGATGTAATCAGCAAGTCAGTGTTGATAATGTCAGAAGCAAATGCAGCTCTGCTGACAGATGTTTCTCCTGAGGCCACTAGCCATGTAATATTTCTGACCATTGCAGGCAAAGTCATAAATCAGAGCTCCTTGCTTGTTACAAATATACGACTTAATTTTCCAGATCAACCAAAAATAGAAATTCCATCCGTTTTAGCCCTGAGACATTTTTTATGTTTAATTCCCCAAAACAAGGAGAAGTCCCACACACACAGTCTCACTTACTGCTGTAACATTTATCACAATGTTTTCACCTTTTATTACGACCAAAACATTGTGGTAAATATTTCAGGAGTAAGGCAGCGTGTGTGAGTTGCAGCTTCCTTATTTCTGCAGGTGTGCAGAGATTTTCTTTTCAGTTTATCCACTGTCGTGATGTAGCCTTACAGCACCACGACAGAGGGCCTTTTTTTTTTTTTTTTTTTTTTTTCCCCCCCTTCTCTTAACTGCTCACCCCTAACGTCACCTGAGGCCCACATGTTGCGGGTGGGCATCGGTTCCAGCTGCGGTGTGACGTATAGCTCGCAGCTGATGGTCACTCAAATCGAGGCAGAGTAAGAATAAGAGGGAGAATCTTAGAGCAAGATGGCGGGCTGTGTTACAAAAGGAAAGAGGAATTTCCCAAGAGAGTTGGTCAATACTTGTGGCTACTTTGCGCACCACTTTGAGAAATATCGCTGCTCAGTTGATGCATTTCACGGTGTTTTGATCAGGCAGCGGCCGTGGCTGCCCCGTGCTGGGCCGGGTCTGCTGTCAGGTCCCCTCTGAGGTAAAGTTAGAGAACACTGATAAGGCTATCTGACGTCACTCTACAGACATCAGCCAACAATGCAGCTATTTACTCCAAGCCAGATTTAGTCCCAGAGCAGGCCTCTCTCAGAAACTGGGCACAAATGAAAGCAGAATTCTAAACAAGTGTTTCACAAAAAGAAAAAAGTTTTTTAACTGCGGTGACACATGTGTCGTGTATCATCGGCCTTACGAAGCCGATTAGTGCTGTAAATTGAGGTCATTTTTAGATTTGTAACGCGGTTTAGGATCAAGCTACCTGGTTAGTAGATGATGAATAATGGATGATGTTTTGGGGACGGAGAAATGTGGGCTGTAACTGGAGAATATGTATGTTTCTGTTCTCCGTGACAAATAGCCCGGTGCAATTAGGAGGTGGAGTTTAAAGCAGGAATGCTGGTCGCTATTACAGCAGAGTGTTTGGTGTCGGGAATCAGAACAATAACACATTTTATCACAGCATTGTCGGGGTGCTCAGTGGCTCTTCAGCGCTTAGATCAGTGCACATCAAAACATCAGGGTGTAAAGGCGTATAGCAGCATGGTCCCACTAAAGATACACTGAGGTCTCCCAAGTATTTAGACAGTGATTGTTTTTCATTGTTTTGGCTCGAATCTGCCAAGTTGGATTTCAAGTGAGACGGTGCTGCCTTTCAATTTAAGGGGTGTTACCATCCATACTGGGTGTAGAGTGTGGGAAAGCTCAACATTTCACTCTCTTTGTCATGCTCTCATTTCAAATCCAACGTGCCCTAGTACGTATGTGTCAGACATTCTGTTCAATACCAGATTGTTTTCATCTGAGGATTTATAGCAAGACAGAATATTCAGACTCAGAAGAGGTGAATCACAAATCAGAAAAGGCTTCATCTGGAGAATAATTGCGAGCAGTGTGTTTGGTTGGTGTCAACAGGCTCTGTGTATATTGAGCTAATGGTCCTTGACCAGCTGATATTTGCCTGGTGAGTATGTTCCCTACCTTTGAAGTTCCTTTCTCACTGCTTGCCTGCTATCTTTGAATCCTTTATAAGCTAGAGGTCTGAAAGACGGCATTATCTAACTGAGCAGTGAAGGAACAATAGATACAAATGGAGTGCATGTGTTGGAGGAACACTCATGAAAGACCTGGATATTTCTTTTAAGAGATGCACCTTGACAACCTGAATTGTATGTTCTATTGTCGGTGTCTTTGTGTGGAGTAAAATATCTGTGTGTTGAAAATGTGCCATCTCCATTATCTCCCTTCTCTCCCTCTGTCCCTCTCACCCTCTCTCACTCATTCACACTTCCTGCTGTTATACTATATGTGAGCACTCCTGTTACAGTGCAAGGCTTGCATAACATCCTCCCCAAGAGCAGCATGTAAAGGAGACAGTAAATGTCTTGTCTTTTCTTTTCTTTCATTTGCATGTGTGTTTAAGTAGGTGTGTGCGCTGTGGCTCTTTACCGTTTGTCTGCTAGCTTTCCTGACCAGAGTTGCATTATATAATGCTTACACATTTCATCTTCTAACTGTGCTGATCAAGGAAAGAGAATGTTCAGCTCAGCTAGCTGGGCCTTACTGCTTATTTGGGGAAAAAGACTGTGCATAGAAATGGAAATTGCCACAGCGAGAAATGTGACTGACTGTGAGGTGAGAGCGGCCTGCTGGAATTCTTCACTTTGCTGCACAGCAGGCCGGGACCTGCCGAGGAATGCAAGGAAGACAGCAGGAGAGGGTTAGAGGGAGATGTCATGGGGGAGAGGGTTAGAGGGAGAGGGAGAGAGAGAGAGGGTGAGAGGGGGAGAGGGTTAGAGGGAGATGTCATGGGGGAGAGGGTTAGAGGGAGAGGGAGGGAGAGGGTTAGCGAGAGAGAGAGAGAGAGAGAGAGAGAGAGAGAGAGGGTTAGAGGGGGAGAGGGTTAGAGAGAGAGGGGGAGAGTGAGAGGGAGGGAGAGGGTTAGGGGGGAGGGAGGGAGAGGGTTAAGGGGGGAGGTAGGTAGGTAGGTAGGTAGTTACTTACTTTATTAATCCCTGAGGGAAATTTTTCCGCTATAGCAGCATACAGAAGCAATAAGATAATAATAGAATAAAATAGAACAGAATAATAGGAAAGCAATAAAATAGCAGTAAAAATATAAAATATAAAATGCACAGTATATACAGTACATTACATTATATATCTATATATATTATATACAAACAAACCAAGAAACACAGTCAACAGTGTTATTGTTACGTGATGGATTTTGCCAGAGGTGAGTTATTGTACAGTCTTATTGCGGTCGGCAGGAATGATCTCCTGTATCAGGAATGATCTCCTGGATCAGGAATGATCTCCTGGATCAGGAATGATCTCCTGTATCAGGAATGATCTCCTGTATCAGGAATGATCTCCTGTATCTGTCCTTGTGACAGCGGAGCTGGAGGAATCTTTTGGAGAAAGTGCTCCGCTGTCCCTGCAGCAGGTGGTGGAGAGGGTGGACAGGATTATCCAATATGGACAATAGTTTGTTCAGCGTCCTCCTCTCCACCACCTTTTCCAGACTGTCCAGTTTGTAGCCGATGATGGAGCCGGCCTTCTTAACCAGTTTGTTAAGTCTGTTGGTGTCTCCGGCTCCAATGCTGCTCCCCCAGCAGACCCCAGCGAAGTACAGTTCACTGGCCACAACAGATGGTAGAACATCTCCAACATCTCGCTGCACACATTGAAGGATCGAAGTTTCCTCAAGAAAAAGAGTCGACTCATCCCCTTCTTGTAGACAGCGTTGATGTTGGTCTTCCAGTTCAGTCTGTTGTCGATGGACACACCCAGGTACTTGTACTCCTCCACCATGTCCACCTCCTCTCCCAGAACTCTCAGCGGTTGTGGGAGAGGAGGGGAGGGAGAGGGTTAGCGGGAGAGAGAGAGAGAGAGAGATTTGCATGAACACAAACCACATGTGGTCACTCATATGTGGTTAAAGACACGTGGCCATATTCAATCCCACATCGCATGAAATAACTCGGGGCTTGACAGCGTCCTTCCAGTCATTTGTTTTCCTTCAAGCAAACTTACACTTGCTGTCTTAAGTCAGACCAGTTGTGGTTGAAATGAAGAGAAAACCACCGGTAGCTGCCACTGAAACAACACCATGACATCGAGGATCAGTTGTACATGAGCTGCTCTGTGACCCAGACTCTCGTAGTCGTACGCCGGTGTGAAGTCGTGACATCTGGCAGCTTTTCTTTGGAGAACCAGACCTGAAATATAAACTAAATGTTGACAAAGTGGGAATTTGGTGTCTTCTTGCATTTTAAAAGGTTGATAGTGAGGCAGTGAAAAGGAGACAAAGAGAGGTGATAATCGGATGATCAGATGTCAGAGAGGCATGTTGGACACGTGCTAAAATGTTCAGTGAAAACAACACGCTCGCGGGCTGGGGAATAAAAATGTCATCTGATTACAGTCTGGTTAATTAGCCACAGAGACGAGCACTGACAGGACACTGCCCGTATGAAAACATGAGGACGCCTGAACTCTCTTTAACCTAAATTTAAATTCAGAGGTTACATGTACACGGCTGCAGAGGTGGAATTAAAACGCAGCGACTCTGGTCGTCTTCTTTCCAAACAGCATTCGCAGGCTGTTTACTTTCATGGTCTCACAGCATTAGTAGCACCTCCTAATGAGTGGAGCATCAATACAGTAAACTCAAGTCTCTGATATCACATTTCATATTGCTATCTATAGCTGGGACACTCGTATAATATTGATTTTGTGATAGCAGACTGCACATTGTCTAGGATCTTGATCGTGGTATTAAAGAATCTGAATGCAGTTTTTGGTGTCAAGCTGTTGAAAATAATGAAGCATTTTGGGGGACAAAAATAGTTGTTTGAAATTGAACAACGGAATTGATGCATTCGCTCTGCATCTTTGAGATGTGACGGTTTCGATCGTCCGTTCTCAGACTCTTCGGTTGCTGTAATGAGCTACGCAGGACAGAAACATGGCTGAAACAGTTGACTAGAACTTGCTGCCTGGTTTGAGGTGAAATGTTTCATGATGTCACAGCGGAGACTAAATGGACAAAAAAATAAATAATCTGTGTTTACGTTTATTTGAACAACTTTAGAACAAAGAGTTCTGTTACTTTTTAAGTCTGTTTTTAAAAAGCTGGTGTCCCATAATTCACAGGACTCGTGGCAAAACCACGTTGCAACAGACGTAGACTACTTCAGTGCTGCGACATTTGAAAATTCTGTCACAGCTAAAGGGATTTAAACCACTGTGCCTTTACCAGTACCGGGGTTCTCCAATTTGGTATTCCCTCCGAGAGCTACTTTGACGACAGTTTATTGTCCACACTGACATCAGTACACTGAAAACTTCACAGGAAGTTCAAAAATGTTGAAAAAACACTACAAATTGAACAAGTTTGAATTTACTCTTTTTCTGCATTATGTTCTGTTAAGAAAGGTTTTCATATCGGTGCGTATCGCAAAATATATGCTGATACCAGATCGCACAGCTGTTCTGTTGACTGGGCCGAACACTTCTGCCCAATTTATAAACTCAAAAAAAGCTTGAATTAGCCATTCATCTTGTAGATCTAGCATTTTCCTTCATATTGATATGAATTAAAGCCTCCTCTAATAAACAGTCAGATAAACAACCAGGCTTCTGTGATACATCAGCCGCGGTTGCAGTGGTTGTTCGTCGTCAGCTTGATACTGTAACCGCGGTGGCCCTTGATGCATAGATAGTGCCGGATTACGCTGAGGGGTGTGTGTGTGTGTGGGAGGGGGGGGGGGGGGTTACTTGAGAAGGCGAAACCACAGCTTCACATCTCTATGGCAACAGTTCTTCACAGCACCCTGTCTGCAACTGCCGATGACGCGTACACGGTTTGCCACACGCACTGTTGTGAGCACGAGTCGAGCACTGTGATGTCTTGATGTGAACACGCATGGTGAAAAACGCTGACGTAACGAGGTGCGCTCACACGTCGGCATCGTAAGCATGTTGCATAAGCGTCCGTTTAGGGGCGTGAAAGATGACTGGGATGGTGCACAGTAGGCGCGAGTGAACATACGAGATGGGAGTTGGTGAATTATGTCTTTCAGCTTTGCAAGAAACTTTGAGGAAGGTGTCAAATGTGTCTGGTTAACTCGGTCAATAAAAAGGGCAATCAAACATTTCCGAGACCTCACGCGTGGCAGGAGGACGGTTACACGCGTTTCTGTGGCGTCTGTAATTTCATCATGCAGCTGAAACTTGACCAGAACGTGCACATCGGATTGTGTGTGAAATGTTTGGAGAACAGAAAGAAGTCTTCTCTGCGCTCCGTTCACGCTCAACAGGGACCGTCTCCGAACTTGTTGACTGCCGTTTGTATCCAGTACGGACAGAATTTAACACTTGCATGTAAGATGATAATCATAGTCCTGATGTATTCATGATGTCACTGCACAAGTGTGGACCGTTTATCTCTCTCTCAATCTCTTTCTCACTTCTCCTCTGAAACTACATGACTGATCTCAGCCTGAGTTCATCGTGTATCTGATGGTATTGTACTCATTGTGTGTGTGTGTGTCTGTCTGTCTGTGTGTCTCTCTTCTGATTGGACCCCCCAGCTGACTAGGACCTTTGCTCAGTCTGGCGCTCACAAGGTAACTGATTTACAGCATTTCAGGGAAACTTTTGAGATCACGCACACACTCGCAGAGACACACTCGCAATCCACCCACCTAAGGGCAACCTCACAATAGCTGCTTATAAATAGAGATTGAAGCAAGTAGCTAAATAAAGGGCCACCGGAATAAGCGAGTAAAGGCCAGGGGTAGACACAGGCACCTCAAAGACACGCATCGATCGAAAGACTTCATATGAAATACTTAAAAACTTTACTTTGATGACTGTAAAACCCATCTGTCTGTGAGTTTCTCGTCTTTTTTCCTGTGGTGGAGGCTTGTAAACATCCCACTGAGCTAATGAGTGGGTGTGTATTGTTTTTTAGAAATGGACAGACAGTGGTCTTTTGTTTACGGTGAGGCAGTGGTGACGCATGGTCAAATGTAATGGCCCTTCGGACCACACTTGGTTTGGGGAGTGCGTGAAATGTGTGTTTTGTGCATTCCTCTTGCATGTTTTCACACATGAACTGAATTGTTTTTGACTTGACTTGATTTCTGACCATCATTTTCTAAGCAAAATGTTTTTAAGTTAATTTCGTATCTTTTCAAGCCGACTTTATTTTACATTTAATCTAGTATTGTAAAAAACAAAAACAATAAAACATAGCGGAGATCAATTTTCCTTCTCAGTAAATATATTTCTCATTTCTTTGTAGCAGCCTGTTGACATCATGTGCTATTTATTTATTTAATTATATTTTATATACATACCCTGAGGTTATGTCATTAAAAGGTACAATGGTGTAGTGTCAGACAGGGAGGGCCCTCGGTGACATTTTGTGTATTACACAACCCTCAGGGCCCCAAACAAACCCTACCTGTTTACAACTGGAACGCTCTCTGGCCTTTTATGACCTTAAGGTTGTCAGGAAATTAAGGATATTTATGAGAATAGCCCAAGGTGAAAACATGCTGCTCCCTGAGTGACTGACCCACGTGATCCATGCAGTGAGAAAATAGCATATTGGTAGATAAGTGTGTGTGTGTGTGTGTGAGGGAGTGATGTATGTATGTCAGTGCCTCAAGGTGAGGGATGGTGGGAGACTGCTGATGAAGCCCCCAGTCATTTTAGGATTGTGCATTCCTCACATTCCTCGACCAGAGGATGGGTGGAGGAGAGGAAGGGTGTGTGTGTGTGTGGTTATATGGGGAGACAGAAAGTCCTATCAAAGTTAGACTCTCACTGTGGTATTTGTCTAATGATAAGAGTGACAACCATTTGCAGGGAGGCTCTGAAGAGGAGAAAATCTTGTGTGTGTTTGATTAGTTTACTCCTCCAGGACCGTGTGTGTGTGTGTGTGTGTGTGTGTGTGTGTGTGTGTGTGTGTGTGTGTGTGTGTGTGTGTGTGTGTGTGTGTGTGTGTGTGTGTGTGTGTGTGTGTGTGTGTGTGTGTGTGTGTGTGTGTGTGTGCGCACAGGAGCCTAATTCCTTTTGTGCAAGAAAACCACACCAGATACCGTTACACTTGAGGCGAACTTCACTTACCACTACTCTGTGCATTGGGCTGGAAATTGTTTTCCCTGGCCTATTATCCTACTGAAATAACTCCAGTTTAGCCGCTTAAACAAACTGGTGCAATTGACATCATCAGCTGCCAAGACGTTAATCAGAAAATGAAGCCGACTTAACCAGCTGTCACCTCTTACTGGAAACGTATTGCTTATAGTAAAGGTAACTTACTCACTCTTTCTATAATTGATAAGGAAAAAAATATATTTTTAAATTTTGACTATAATAATTTATCCCGGATTAGGACGAGGCCTGAAAATGTGCATATTTCAACAATGTTTGAACAATGTATGATGATGATCTTTATGATATTAAAGCCCTTGTACTCTCCTCTGTCCTCTCTTTCTATCACCCGCTGCATCAGTTAGTTTCGTAGCTACAGTAGCTCATTTTTTGTATCCTGACTCAGTTTATGCTGTCATCCTGCCAGCCCGAACACAAAATCTCTCCATGTCCTGTATTCTCCGTATTTACTCACTACTCCATTCACTGATGGTGTGTTTTATTATCTTCAAGTCACAGTGGAGGTGTTGCTTTACTTTCACTTGCCACTGACATTCCACATATTGTTGTTATTGTCCAGTAGCTTCAGTTTTCAAAAGGCTTCTTCAGTACTTATGAGACCATAGAAAAACATAACCATCGTGTTTTGGGGGTTTGGCATTGATTTGTAGCCAAGTGTCAGTTCTCATGACACCCCTACTGTGTACAATGATGCCGCTTTGAAAGGAACTGTGATGTGAATGCCAAAATGTGAATTGACTCGACTAAGTTGTTTTTCATTTGCAGTTACAGTTTTATTGCCGTTCTTATTTTCATTGCTGCTGTTTTAAAGTGAGCTTGTTAAAGTATACAAAAGAAAATCTATATTTTCCATGCTTTAGCACAGCATTAGCTTTTTTGACTTCTATGAGGGGTAGTTGTTTTATGTACCTTTTTTAAAATGATTAGTTTTATGTAAAGACACTCAGAAATAATACATAATTATATGTTGGACTCATTCATCAAGGTTTGACGTTGAAGCCGATGCAGAAATGATTTGAGCTGCCCACAAGTTTAGTGCTGCCGGAGAGTACCAGAACGATGCGCTGCTACTTTTTTTTTCTCCAAGTGAGTTCACTTTTGCTCTGTTAAAGTTAATACGTTGCCCTATTGTTACAAACTTAACACCTGCCGTATCCTTTTCAAATTAAAAGCCTTCTAGCATTTTAGTCGACAGAAACCTTTAATTTCTTCAAGGTTTTTATTCTGAAACATTTACAGGAACATGTTGTGTTTGAAATCGGACAATAACACTTCAGATGGCTGAAAATAGCATTATACTGTTGACTTTATTAAATCCAAGCAATAGCAAATAGATATTGTTGCACTGTATGTTGAATAGACCAAGGGGCAGTGGGTGTACGACCTTAGAAAGGAGCCACAACTTCACCGTGCAGCCATGTGTGCACTCGTGCATGTGCGTCAGTGTGGTCCAGTATTTAAACAAAGAGCACTACACCCCTGACGATGCCCCTCTGTGAAGGTCAGTAGATTCAACAAACAACTCTTAATACTGCAGTCAGTGGCAACTCAGTTGTATTAACTACATTGGTGTGTGTTTTCTTCAAATTTTGATTGTTCATCAGTGGGAAATGAAGGCTTTAAGGAAAGATTAATTCAGGTTTAGAGAAATCTTTTTAGATATCTGTGGTTGGATGTCACAGATGATTTTTACACTTTGTGCTTGGACACAGTGTTTTCTGCTCCGTTTTAAAAACAAACTCAAAAAGCCATTGACGTTACAAAGACGTTCTTTCCAGACAACAGTGGCTGAGCTAAGTTTGGGGTTTGCCCCGCAGCCAAAACGTCATCTCTGAAGCGCTCTATAGTGAACCCTCTGTCGGCCTTCTTCTGGAAATTTCTCCTAAAATCACTGTAACGCACACACTCTTGCTGAGGATCATGTGATACTTTGAGTCGAGGAGTTAAACATTGACTGTCTCTGGTGTGAGATTTTATCAGTGTGTTAAATAGCACACTTCCTGCAACTGGTGAAACCATGTTTAGTTTCACCGTAGCTGTGTGTGGAGAGAGTATTCAAATTATTTTCATAACCCAGTTTCTGGGGAGAACCGGAATTTTGCCTCTTTCTATGAATTTATCTTCTCGCCTGTTAGAAAAATCCTTGTGCTTGTAGAGAAAACATCTCGCGCACACACTCGCCACAGTTGTTTCTGTGTTACACCCTGGTAAACAAGATAGAGTCTTAACCGCTGGGGAAAAACAGGAAGTGTACTGGCCTCAATCAGAGAGTGTGCCATCAACGTGTACGGCCTTCGCTGTGTGTTGTTGTTTTTTTTTGTCCACAGTATGTTTGTTTACCGTATCACTCGGTTCACATCTCGGTCTCCACAGTTGCAGCTCTTTGAACTGGGATCAGACTGTACAGATGGAGAGGCCTATGGATTGCCGCGGGCACTCTGTCTGTACACTACATACACAGAGGTCATGTCACGCACTGCTGATGCTGGTGTCATGTTGATGAGTGGACCTACAACACTGATGATAAGATGTTGATCTATTATTGACCCTTATTTGAGTATGAAGTCAGAAATTATTGTCTCGTTGTATTTTACTTTAACTTATACTGGCTTTTCTTTACAGTTTGGCTCGATTTCTCAGATAAGGACCTTTTTGACGGCAGCATTCGTTGTGGGGAATTCCTGTTTCCACTCAAGAGTGCGTCTAAGACTTTTGAGCGCAAAAAGGATTCAAAACCTTGTGAATGTTACTCAGACTGTCTTCTTGATGTTTATTCTTGTTAACTATCATCTTCACCGTGAAACCTTATGTTTCCACCGACTGGCAACCTCCCATGACCTCACCAATTGTCGCCATCTTGGTTTTTGGGAGCCACCAGTGACCATATTTGGACGAGCTGAAAAGGAGTGAGTGGTGGATCTCACAGAGAACCGATAACGACACTATGCCCCGCCCACTTATACCGGAAACCTGACTGCACCCCAGGCATGTCAATCAAACCTGACCTGCCTGCAAACATAGCTCTCTTTTAGGCCTAATATCCTATTTAATTATGGAATTATTTCCAGAAGGACCAACAGAACTCTGATCAAAAGTTGTGTTTCTAGCTTTGGTACTTGTGAAAAACAAAATTCTGACTTTGTATTTCAAGAGACAAGTTGCTGCTTTTTGAATGATAGTCTCTTGGAGCCAGAGGATTTTTGGAGCACTGTGGTAACGAACCTTTTTATTGGTTTCACTCTTCAGACCCGCCTACCTTAATTTTTGTATATAGTCCATGGCTTCCACTCAGACATACAAATTCTTTACTTTATTTCCAAGCACATTGGGCTCCTGTGAAGAAGTCAATATCAGCAGCAATTTAGCTTTTTAAAACTGAGAACCAGAATAAAAGATGGTGAAACATTTTCAAATATTGTTGCTCTGACACATCTGCTTGTTGTTGTTGTTGTTGGATTTGATTGTCTTGGTCTCTCCAAAATACCAAACTACCCCCCAGATCATTATTATGGCACAGGAGCTATGCCTTCTCGGTGATTATCAGTTATCAGGACCTTTAGCAGAAGGAAGGATTACATCTGGTGGAAAAAGCAGTCAAAGAGAAGAGATTGTAAGAGGCGGAGGAGAGTGAAGAGGGGTCAATAGGGGTCAAACTCTGTTTCGAGCGTTCTGTACTTTGTCGTCTTATCTCGAATAGCAGAGCAGCTGCTGGGCCACAGACTCGTGTTCAGTGTAGAGTTTCTCACCTTGAGAACTTGTCCTGTTCTTTTTCTGTTCTCTGTATCACATAAAATCACTTTCCATGTATCTACAATCTCTTAATATCGCTCTGATCTTTCTCCACCTCCTCTTCCATACAGTATGAACACGACTGCAGAAGCAGCTGCCAGTCATCGGCCACACGTTGCGGTCTGCCCCCTCCCCTTAACAGTCACTTTGTTTTGTCCTGTCGTCCATCAGATGCAGTGTCTCAGAAGTTACCCTGACGCCCCCAACGAGGACCAGACGCACAGGAAATAAGAGATTTCAGGAAACAGCAGGTAAAACCTCTGTCTGTGTGTGAGCATGCTCTATCTTGTAATTATCTTGACCTACTTTACCTGCGATGCGAGTGTGTGCGTGCTCCTCTGTCAAAGTGGGAGAGCAGGAATGGAGCGCTGACTTGGCTGGAATCTGGGAGAGTAGGCCTCGTCCTGACAGGCGGGGAATGTGTGGAAGTCAGCCAGCATGCTTCACTTTTATGTCAGAGATCAGTGTTACACCACCACAGCCCACTTTTAGCTGAGGGCTTTATGATGTATTAGATCCTCCGTATTGGCCAAATCACTGTGGAACCTCTTAGAACAGCAACGCAAAACAAGTCCCGTGTTGTGTTTATTTATTCTCGCCTCACTACAGGTGTCTTTGTGAAAATGATGTGTGTCTCCTGACTCTGGTCAACATTGTAAAATCAATAGAGTTCTTGTTGCTCTCGGTAGTCATTTCCTTGCCACGCATTGAACCTTGTGCCACCCTCAGCTGGACTATAGACTGTTTATATAACAGTGATGTTACTGCAGGTTGTCATGGCCCAGTGAGCTGATTACAGGCCCCTTTTTTTTTTTGGAGCGCATGTCAGACCCTCCAGGATTTCTGGGAGTTTTGCGTGATTGTTGTGATCAAAAAGGTTTGAATTTTCAGCTGATTTGGCCTTTTTTGTTGTTGTTGTTTGGGGTTTTTTTTCGGTAAAAATGACAGAAATCAGCATAAATTGCAAGTTGAGGTAAAACGATAATAATTTGTAAATACTACCTAATAAAGAAAAGAGTTACATCTACTTCCTGTAATAATAAGCATTAAAATATCTTAACTTGACGAACCATGGTGGGCTAAAAGTAAAAAAAAAAAAAAAACCGTGATTACTTTAAGTGACGCAGCTTCTGTGACTGTAACATTGAACACAGCGGCTACATCTTCTGGTTAAATAAGTGCTTTAACTGCTTTTTAAATAATATGAGTTCAGCACATACTGTATGCACAAAACAAAGTATAAAATCCTACGACTGTATGGAATTTATTAATTTAACACTACCGTATGACCGGACTGACGCAGAGAAGTGCAACAATTTGAAAATTCTCATGATGAGACCACATTTTCCATTATGGGGGGAGGGGGGGGGGGAGTTATTTTAGTTGATAAAGAAAGTTTTGTTTGGAGAGACGTACTTTGTATCATAATGGCTTCAGCAGAGCTTCCATTGAGTAACTTTTAATGTGGACAAATTACAGGAATTGTGCTGCCGCAAATATTGTGGAGATTGTTTGAATTTGTATTAATTACTGTGATCTTAAGATTTAGATTTCCTGCAGGGACTGATTGGTGGTGATTTGATGAATGGTAATGTGAAATTGTACCAGCTGTAGCGCGGATGCGTGGCACTCTCAGCATCACTGACTCAGTCTGTCAGTCCGTCCCCGGTTGTCACCAAGTGCAGCGTGTTCGTCTGTGCAGGAAGAGCTTGTTTAGTCTTTTTCTCTGTTCCTCACTCAGCACATGCTCTCATGCTCCTTACAAGCATGCTGAGCTCAAGGGATTTAAAAAAAAACATGTAATAACCACTTCAATCTTAGTCTTAAACTATTTTTGAAATGTTGGCTGGATAATATTGTGATGACACTTTATAGGCCAATTGATTGATGGAACTAATCAGCAGATTCACCAGTAATGAAAACAATTGTTAGTTGCAGCCCTCATATGCATCCTGACTTATGCACAAAGAGATTGCACGGTTTTATTTCTCAGATTTCTCAGCGTTCTTCCTCCTGATGACACGTGTGCCAGCTGCAGGTGCTGGCAGAGTAAACACCGGAGTTAACTTCCTCGTCCTTTCAGACGTGGCACTTAGTAAATGTGGTAGTACAGGTGCAGCTCAGACATCTATCAGCATAATAACCACGGTCCAGGCTGTCAGTCAGCACCGGTGGCCAATAACCACTAATAATGGATACCGATGCCTCCCGCCTATGCTCTTGTTTTTTCTCCATGTGTCCTGCACTCCTACTCACAAGTGGAAAAATAGCTCCATCCAATTATTCATGCTCCATTCTGTCTCCGGTGAGCTTCCCACCAAAGAGCAAGCAGAGGGGAGAATGCAGGACCATCACGTCGCTTCTCAGAAAAGCCAAACGAGGGTCAGTCGGGGCTGACTTTTTATTCCTCACAGAAATGGCTTTCTCTTTCTTGCTTTTAGTATTAGTATATCAATCAGTCCCCTAATAAGTCTTCCAGCCACACAATCTGAGGAAGCCCTGCCCTCGGGCTCATTCTTAGGGCGTGTTTGGTTGCCATTATCTTTCTGGCACTGACCTTGCCAACCGAGGTATTACAGAGGCTGTGTGTATCCAGACTAGACTGTGTTTTCAGCCCGACAATAGAACTTGTATTGCTGCAGTGAACTAATTATAGATGGAGAGTAAAGAAAGGCAGTGTGCTTGAATGCTACGTTATATTTTCCCTCCACAGCAAGAAGATAATACAGTATAGTTGACGTCTGGTGGATAATATAAGCTTGTGTGCGATATTGGTAGTTAAACAGAAGGGTTGCGGTGGCAGAGCAGTCTGTCTGTGTGTGTGTGTGTGTGTGTGTGTGTGTGTGTGTGTGTGTGTGTGTGTGAGTAGAGTCGAGCAGCCTCAGACGGATGGATGCAAACTGAAGAGGCGGACATCAGCGTGTCATTTACTGCAGCTAAGTGTTCCCCGGCAACTCAGTCACCTCGATAGCAAAATGATGGCCGGAGCCAGAACGTTTTTCCTATTTCCAGGCTTGCGTGTGCGTGGTGTGCGTGTGTGTCATTCAGTGCACAATGTGTGGCCCTTTGTTTATGAGGGAGATAGATGGTGCTTTGGCAAGATGCTGGGAGACCAAAGCTGAAAAATCAGCAGTGTGTCTGGGAGCCATCCCCGCGACATCCACAGCAGCTCAGTGGTATTTTTGTCATTTCTGTGCAGGCTTTCCACTGTTTCACAATATAATCAGAGGCTGCGGTCCTGTGGAGGCTGTAGGACTCTGTGTGCCAGGCTGGGATTTTCTTCCAATCAATTTATTTTCAAACGTCCCACTTTTGAAGAATCTTGTTGCAGTGTCTTCTGACAATGACCCTAAACACCCTCCCCGTCAGCTTTGTTGTTCTTCTGCCCAACTTGTTTTCCCTGTTCTGTTGGACTCTGTTGTGGTTGTAAATTATGGTAATGCCCATCTCCAGAATAGCAGCAGTGCTGAAGAGGGTTGCTCAAAACACACAATCATGGATAAGATAATGCCAACATTTACAAATGAACATTCCACCTGACAGAAATAGAGCTGAAACAATCAGAGGGGTGTGTGTGTGTGTGGGGGGGGGGGGGTGTCAGTGGAGAGAGCCACATGTAAGGTGATATAAAATCAGCAGGAGGTTAGTTATTCCCATCTTTCCTGTTGATTTGTCCCGTTTATTACCACATGCAGTTGCAGCAGCGGTGGCTCAGACACACTTAAAGAACTTTAAAACCTTTCGGGCCTCAAACGTCGTACTCCTCCGAGTCAAATCTGAACATACAGACTGCTTCTCTGCAGGACACAGATCTGCTCATGTGCAGATTGATGTACACAATGCTAATCTTTCACATTGTAGTATTTCTAGTATTTTGCCCGGTTGTGCACTGCCACATGTCCCTCTGTGTGTAAGACACCTGATTTACGGCAGACATCAAGACTTTTAATCGTAGGGTGAGCATATGCATTTTAATTCCATTTAGGGGAGGTCCTGCTTTTGTGCATTTTAGTTCACCGTCATGACTTACTGGGACACGTAATGAAACTCAGACATCATTAATACACCTGTGTAACACTGTAAAATACTGCGTGGTTGACTTACAACCAGGTTTTTGTTACAGTCGCGCTCCGTTGCCTGGATGTCATTATCTGATGTCCTATGTTACAGGGAACTCATTGAATCCATTACAGCATTATACATTATGGCAAGTGTAGTTCCCAAACATAAAGCATGATCCCATGCAAAGTATACAAAGAAAAATAAAGGTGAAACAATTCCATCTGTATTAATGGATTTTTTTTTTTTCATGTTGAACTATCAAAAAAAAAAGATCTAATTCCAGCTGAAAACTTTTGGGTTTTGGACTGTTTGTGAGACAAAACATGCAATTTTCCAATCTCACTTTGGGCTCCGGGAACTTTTATAGAGTTAAAGTAAGTGATTCATCTCGAAAATATTCAGTAGATTGATCAGTCATGGAAAAATATAAGAAGTTGCAGCTCCAAGGTAAATGTGTTTGGGCCTGTTGATCAAATAGAAGAAGCCAAATGAACATGTGCATATGACAGGTCAGTTCCAGTAACTACTGTAAGTAGACGTCATAAGAACAGTTAATGTCTTCAGTGGAAAAATATTGACTCAAGTAATAATAAAAGGTGTTCACATGTTCAATCTATAATCATAGCTGTTCATTGTTTCCTCTTCATCAGAGTTTCCAGGGAAAGTTTTCTCTGTTCTTAAAAAAAAAAAAAGCTGTAGTGTCAAGTGGAACAAAGACTAATCCTGATGTCACCCTCATAAAACAGCTGTTGGTACACAAGCAAACTCGGCATGAAAACAGGAAGCACCATCCCTGTCACCTCCAGCCAGTGTGTATGTCGTCTGTGGATGCAGAGGGAGGTCAGACTTCACTGCTCCAGTTATTCAAATACTCCTTTTTTTTTTTTTTAAAGGAAGTAGCCCATAATGTGCTATTCCAAATAGACCTTTTGTTCTTTGGATGACGTAAATTATATTTATGGAAGAAACAGGAAATTGCCTTGTCTGTGTTTAATTCCTTGTCAAAAGCAAAGGCAAAGTCATGAGAAACCTCTGCGTGGACATGTCTGCATTTAATTTCTTCACTTCCTGTTTCATAGAATCAGATTGGTGAGGAAAACTTTGCATATGTAGTTATTTTTCCTGCAGGACTTCCTTATGCCTGTGTGTGTGTGTGTGTGTGTGTGTGTGTGTGAGCTGGCTTTGCATAATCCTGTATGGTTGTGAGAAAGAGTTTGCATAGTCTTTTGCTTTTCAGTAAAGGTCTGGGGAAACATCAGCTATGTTCGGCTGCGCGTCTGTTAGGGAAGCTGCTGCGTATTTACTGTAGCATCGAGTTTAATGAGCCGAACATAGCATCTTATTTACATATGCTGAGGCACTGACCCTTGTGAAACGGGGGGGTGTGGAAGCTGCTGGAGGTGTGAGTAAGCCGCCTAAAGCTGCAGATCTCACACAGCAAAACAGGACCACAATCATGTGACTGTGTCGCCCCACCCAGACGCTCTGTTTTTAACTCCTCTGCGTGTGTGTGTGTGTGTCTGCGCGCGCGTGTGTGTGCGTGCGTGCGTGTGCGCATGTTGGTCCGTGAGGGCAAGCTGGCAGGGCAAGGGCAACACAAGGGCAGTGTTTGTGCAGGGCACGGGACTGTCCTCGCCGGCACACACACACACACACACACACACACACACTTGCCAAAAACAGAGGCTTATTGTGGACGCCCGGCCCTGTTGCGTCCACCCACTACAGTCACACATTGTGTCACATTTTGCATTTCCATGTCTTTTTCTCTTATTTTTCTCTCTCTCTCTGTCTCTCTGTCTCTCTGTCTCTGTCTCTCTCTCTCTCTCTCTCTCTCTCTCTCTCTTTCTCCCTCTGTCTCTCTGTGTCTATCACAGATAACTGTCTCGGTTTGTTTTCCGTCCTCTCTATCACTTCCCGCCACTCTACTTTACATTGATCTGCTTGTTCTTCACATTCATTTCTTCACCCGTAAGTTCATCCCGTCTCTCATCTGCTTTACTTCTTGAAATCTTTTCACGCATCTTCTTGAATCGTCCTCCCGTCCCCTCTTTTTTATTCTCATCTCTAAAGAGGTGTGAAAAGTTCAGACTACGGAGAGATCAATGTTAGCGCTGCTTGTATTAAGTGTGTGTCGCCTGTGTCCTTCTCCTCACTTGTCTTGTGTCTGTGGAGAGAATCGGTCTCTGTGGAACATCACACTATCACATCTGATTTGCTCCCTCACCCCGACTCCCCTCCTCACATTGACACTAACTGAGATGGAGGCTAAAAATCATGAATTCATAATCCATCTTTAATATGCCAACTATCTGCAAAACAACGAATCTGCTCATCGTATCAAATTACTTTTGAATTGTCAGCAGTGTGAGTCTGAAATCTCAATGTTGATCATTGCACTTGGACTTTGCATTTTGCAATATTTGACAACACTTTTATGTCTCTAAATATAATCTAATAAATTCCCTTTATGATAAATAAACCCTGTTACCATGGTCACTAATACCATAGCGATTATTATCTCGTACTGCCATTGACTCCCCCTGTGCTCCCTTTATTCTTTGCCTTCTCTGTTTACTTTGTATTCCTCTAGTAAAAAACACATGCTTACATCACTGATTCACCACAGTCACAAAGTGATCGCTTGCAACACTGAGGCATAATTATATCCTGCTGACAGGTAGTTCACGGCTCATGTTTAAATGTTGCGTGTGGAGCACTAACATTGTGCGTGCGCGCACACGAATGTGAGGAACATTCAGATTAAAGAAGTTTGAGCCCGCACACCAAAAAGTTTTTTACTGAACAGCAAGTACAGACAGCAGTTTGAAGTCGGGGTGGATTTCCACCAGGGAACATTTCAAAACATTGTTGTTTGAAGTAGAGGAGGTTTATGATGGGTCTGGTTCTGGTGTGCTGGATATTTTTAACCCTTCTGGGACTTAAAAATGACATCATTGCTGGATGAAATCCACGAAACTTCTTGAGCCAGTAGATTATTAAAGGAGGATACATTTTTGCGAGGTGAATAGTTCAGTTCAGTATGTTGTGTATCATACAATTGTCTCTGTCAAAGTACCACATATCATTTTAGTTCAGTGTCCTTGGTTAACCTGTGACTTCAACCACATACCAGTGAAGAGCGCAGGAGCCGATTTAGACAGACCAGAAGGGCTGACTCAAAATAGCAGCCATGAGCATGTCTGCTGTACATGATGGTAACGTGTACTCCTGCTGTTGTACTCGTTGGTTAGGATTGGTTTTTAGCTTGCTGTAACTGGTAAGGTGTAGATGTACAGTTGCAATCAAAACCCTTCAACATCCTTAACCTGCAAGACATCCCAGTGGTGTTAATGAAGTTTAATACACAGTTCACTGATGCATCACACTGGTAACTGTGGGCAGTGTGTTCTAGGCAGGTCCAAACTCATACTGCACTTGTGAGGTCATGTTTTCACCATGGAGAGTTTAAGACATGATATCCTTGGAGTTCAAGTGGTTTAACTCGAGAGCGCTGTCGCCGAGCAACTAATTAAAAAAAAAATAATAACAAAAAAATGTAACATTGCCTCGTTGTCTTTTCAAATGTGGTGAATCAGCGTTTCATTAATTTGCATGTCAGTTTTCTGAAGGGGCGAACACATGTTCACATGACATGTCTGTGATGTCACTCCAGGTGTTCTCCATCCGTTGTAAGAGGCTCAGCTCTGTTGTGACATAACTACACAGACCGTAGGACGAACCGACTAAATACTTCAGACGTGACCAAAAAGTTCTCATGAAACATCAACAATTGTTGTCAGAGAAATCGCAGTAAGGTGACCATAGATATCTCAGTTCCTGTTAAATCAACTCTTATCACTTCTACTTCACTTGCGTCAATATGATGAATGAAATACAATTATGGACATTGCAGTTTTGCAGCAGCAATGATATCTCAGTTTATGTGTTGAACGATATAACAAATAATATTCAGAATGGTTAAAGTAACGTTTGAGGGAAAAACTGTAGTTGTATCACATATGGGCCAGTTGCAGCCTGTTAATATGCCTGTTGTCTTACGTGTCACCGTCACGGCTCATTCACGCAAACTGAAGTCACAGTTACAACATGTATACATGCATGGGCATCCTGTTTACAGCTGCAGTGTGTCATGCGGCGTGTCGTTAGTGAGCGTTGCGGGAGGCTTTATGCGTTTGCTGTAAAATAAATCAGTGGTGTGCATGTCTGTCCTGCTCCATCCCTCCTCCACTCAGCTGACGCCCGGGTCCTCCTGATGCACAAAGAGAAGGCAAGCAGCGCATATTAGACCCCCAGCTGTCACTCAAACTGGATACAGTCACGATGCTGACTTGCCCGGTCACAGTCTTTCTGGCTGAGGGGCTCCTCATGATGTCACAGATGGAGGAAGTTTGATGTGCGAGTGCACAGTTGTCACCGGAGATGGTCAGACGATGCTATTGAAAGAAGATGTAGCTTTCATTATATGTGGCGTCGTATTGCCTGTGATGTAACAATGCCGCTACAGCTTTATTATAATTAGTGTCACGGTGGATTAATGGTGATGCAGCAACTTTCACTTTGACAGCAAGTGAAGAGTTAGCATCTTCGTTGTAATGCAATAGGAAGTTTGTGTTTGCTCAGCAGAAAGTGCCTCAGTGAAGACGTCATAACAATCCTTTATACAAGATGATCTGTCTGTGATGAAGGTGTGATTGTGTTGTCATAGATTCTTCTCTACTGTCTGCGTCTTAAATTTGACAACAAATGTTCATCTTTTTATTGACTTGGTGTGGAGTCCCACCGACTGTACAATTCACCTCAACATCAGTCTGAACACACCCTTTGCTTTTTTGTGCTCGTGTTCATCCTTAACAAAATAATGTCCCTTTTATCCCAAGAGACACACTCTTCATATATATTTGTGTCTGTGTTTTCGTTTTGTTTTACTGTATGCGTGCATGAACAAACATTATTGTGTATACGAGGCATGCCAAGACATTTTATCTTCTTGTGGTCCAGTGAGTAAGATTACGTTGATTTGACTGCAACACAGCAAATGCCATTAAGGACTAACAGGCCAGCTTCTGATTCGACATTCATTAACTTTTTATGAATGACTGCTCGGGACTTTTTCCTCTAGTCACTCACTTCCTCTCTGGTGTCATTGCTTCCTGCCAGAGAAGTGGGTGTATACCGCTGTGTCACTGGCGGTGCTTAGTAGGATGGAGCACTGTTAGCTGCCCGGATGTGGTTGGTTCACTCACTCACTCACACACACACTCACTCACTCACACACACACACACACACACACATGCACAATTCCTCTCAGATACAGTATGGATGTTGTTATGCCGCGACTGAGAGAATATTTTTACAGCGTATTCGGTTTCCAAGCACTTCCACATTTTCTGTTTCCGATCATGATGCATCTGTGTTCCATAACAGCACTAACGTGAGGATTTGGTTTTATAACGTCACATGGAACTGATCCCTGCGGAGGAACTGAGGCACTGAAGCTAAAGAATATCTAAAAATCAAAGGAACAAACAGCGTAAATTACAAAATACAGTAAATGTAAAAACAAGAAAACATTAGCAGATAGCCAAACAATGTGTGCACATCAGGTGACGGTGATCGCTGGCTAAAGCTAAATTGTACAAACTCGGACTCAAACAACGTTTCGTCGCTGACTCGAACACTGTCAGAGTTAGAACGGCCGTTACACCTGAGTGAGTGTTTGCAGTTTACAGCCACCTCCTACATCCACTCCTAAATACAGTAAACACTGCTTGACCTGTGACACACACACACACACACACACACACACACACACACACACACACACACACACACACACACACACACACACACACACACACACACACACACACACACACACACACACACACACACACACACACACACACACACACACACACCGGCTGACTGCTTATCTGCATACCAGCCAGACAAACTCATAACGTTGAGCTTAACAGCTTTTCAGTTAACCTCCACAAACACAGTTTTTACAGCGAAATGTGAACACAGCAAACAATGTACATCACCACTGTTCATTCATGGCAGCCACTCTTGACAGGTACATTACTCTGTGTGCGTTACATGAGGTAGTCATTTCCCGGGTTTTTATTAAACATAAAAGGCATTCCTGTTTGTAAATGTCTGCTTTGACTGGGGTTAACTTCCAGTGCGAGTGCTTGCCTCTCGTCATGAAAGGTTTTTGTCTCCAGATCGTGTGGGTAAAGTACAGTCCCATCTATCTGCTGAAACTGAAACAAGATATGTGGTGCGGGTGTCAACTGTGAAAATACATTTTATGCAATAACACGATTGTTTATTATTTTGATGATTTCTTGTTCTATGAATCAGGTTCTTGTTTAATTTGGAAAATTTAGTTTGCAGATATTTTATAAAGTGATGTCCTTAAATATATTTTTTTTGTTCCGACCAACTCTCCAAACCACGACAACATTCAGGTTACAAGTAGAAAATCCTCACGTTTAGAAGATGGGACCAGAGTCTTTGGATTCTTCTTTAGCTATTTAAATAACTCCTGTCCATTGACAGATCAATTTATGTACTAATTATGTCATCATGATCGTAAATATAAGCAGTTGTTTGATTCTGAGACACTGAGTTTGTCCATTGAATTGCATGTTCATGTTTATACATAGAAATACGAGCAAGACAAGGCCATGAGACTCTTTTTTTGTAATCTTTTGGTACACACACACACACACACACACACACACACACACACACACACACACACACACACACACACTCTGCTTGCCCAGAAGTGGAACGCTGACTCAGGCAGTGTCGGTATTGCCTGTATGTATGTCTCCACAGTCATTTACGGGAGTGCAGTGGTTATTGTGGAGGTGAAGAGGTCTTAGATCCTCTTTGTGAATGTTATTTTTAGCACAGCGTGGAAGAACGTGTCACAGGACCCTTAATCACCAGGCCTAACACCAGGCCTAACCTTTCTCTCTCACACACACACACACACACACACACACACACACACACACACACACACACACACACACACACCATTTATCTAAGCTCTTTTTTTTTTTTCTGCCTCAATCACTCACAAACACAGATACGCGTGGACACACTCACTCCATTGTTGAGAGCCTCACAGGCCCCTTGCTGTCAGACAGAGAGCTTTAGACCGAGAGTGCTGAGTAACACCAGTGTTACTGTTAAATGCATCTGGGCATGAAAGCCATCACAACATGCCACTGATTCAGAGGAACTTTGTCTTTATCATCTGTGGTATGATTTTAGTGACTGGTTTGGCTGTCGTGTGCTGAATGTCAGAGGTTTTATTATTCTCGCACAACCGAACCAGTTTGTGTCTCAGGTTCATTTCCCCTCTGATCTCTCGTCTCTCCTTTGATTTCCCGACACACGCCTCTCCCAGTGCATCTGCAGACATCTGATCAGAGGACGTGACGATTCAAAGACGTGAATAGACAACAGTTCTCCCTTCATCCCCGGCAGAGTATTTTTTTGGGTTGTGACAGGGAAGTCATTTAGGACTTTAAATGAATTTTCCTGAATGAAGAAAGTTTTACAAAAGAAATCTGCTTTTTATGCTTTGAATTCATTTAAAAAAAAAAAAAAAAAAAAAATGCTCCTCAGTTTACCTCAGAGCAGACAAAATGCATGCAAGTGGGATCATATTTCTGCACCTTCAAACAAAAACGGTCATCAAAGTGTGCCTGGGGAGCTTTGGGATAGATGCTACATAGTGATACATTGTTTACTTCCCCTAATGGATCCCTTCAGGCTCCTCTGTTTGTTGCCACATGAAACTCTCTCTCTTTTTCTTTTTTTTTTTTTTCTTCCTGATCTTGCAAACCCTCTTGCTCTCCTCTGATCCCACCCCACCCCCTTTTTGAAACCTGACCTGGCAGCGGACCTCTGGCTGTCTGCCACCACATCCTCAGTGACCCGGCTCACCTGTATATGTACAGTACGTGTGCTTATGTGTGAGAGAAAGACAGACGCCAAGTGTGTCGGCATGGCAGCAGGATGAGACGCTATTCAAGCTGTCTCCTGTTTACAAAAAAAAAAAAAAACATCACTGTCGAAGCCCATAATTATTAAGACAAGTGTTTGTATGCATAAACGTGCCTTCACACGTACTCATCCATCCATCCCTGATAACACAGGGCTGTCAGTGTTTCAGACAGACGTGGTGTCAGGTGGCTTCTCATGTTTGTAACTGTGCACCTTGGTGACGTAACAAGTCGGCCATTGTCTGCCCTGTGGCTGGTAATTTGAATGGCTGCTTGTGTTGTAGTGTATTCTCTCCTTGCCACCTGAAAGTCTGCATGTCCGTTTCAGGGAGTAAATGCTCTGTGTGTGTGTGTACGCACACATTCCTGTGTGGTTTAATGCGTGTTGCTGTGTTTGATGTGTTTAAAGGATTTTGACTGTCACCTGTTTTCGCATGTGATAGCTGCAAAGTGGCTTTAAGAGGGATGTTCAGATAGTTTGAAGAACAAACACAAACACACACAAGATTGTTTCCATTTGCATGGTTGATAACGGTAAGTGGCTGAGATCGTGGCTCCAAATGCACCGCAGATATTGGACCACACTCGGGCACGTGGCAAAACGGCAGCTCATCCGCTGGTTGTTCGAGCACTTAACTTGGAGGGGAAAGACCATTAGAGGCAATCAGTGCTGTCGTTTTTAATGGGCGGATCGGGCCTAAATGGAGATGGACCTGTGGCCGAGAGGAAGAGTTAATGTACCAGGCCACTTAAGGACGAGGTAATGAGAGAAATACAGGTGGAAGTGGTGTGTGACGGTGCAGCTGTGGTCGAGGCACGGGCCCAAATGGAAACCAGGCTGTGGGCTGTTTTTACGCCGGCAGCTGGGAAGCCACTTACTGCATCTCTGTGGAACTCAGCACAGTTAACATGCACATGTGTCCGCTGGTGAGCGTTTGTTTTGTGTCTTTGAATTGCATGTTTTCAACGTTGCTTAGCACGAGGCCTCGATACCACACTTTGATTCTTCCACGAGTACTGAAAAATGACAAATCAAATGATACCGTATCATTTCTACTGTAATGTGTAATTTTCATTTTCTTAATGTGGATCATGTAAAAAAAGCACTGTTCAGGAGCAGGTATTGAAGTCAAAGTATTGACACCAGAACTGATATCGTAAATGGAGTATCCATCTATAAGTGTTGTCATTGTGTGTGCGTGTCAGATTGTCAGATGAGGGGAAGGCAGACTGAACTTTTGTTCCGTTTGCTTAGTGGGCATTCCTCTGAGCACTGGCCCTCGTCCAAATTAAAGCCAGTGGCCTCCCACCAGACTCAGCCCAGTGCTGCCCTCACAGGACACTGAATCACTCTTGTTAATGAATGTATGAGGGGTAAAAACAAGCAGCACAATGGTGGTTTATATGACTGAAATGCCGATTAACGAGCGAAAGTGTTCTTTTTTTATTTTTATTTTTTTTATGTTGCTGGGTGATTTGAACCACCGCAAATGCCCTCAAACATACAGCATGTACAGACACAGTTTACTCGTGCAAATCATGTATTCTTGAAAAGCCTTTAAAATGTCTCCTTTGACACCTGATTACACATTTCCAATAATGTGTTTGCGTTTAGGTTGGTTGAGTTCATCGTATGTTAAACAGATGGATGACTCATGATGGTATTTTTCTTCTATTGGTTCTGAACTTGTTATTTTGTCACTTTTGTAACCCGAAGCTATCATTACGTATCATTAAGTATTTAAGGGCTGGTTCGTACTTAACCAGCCATTAAACCCTTCAATCATCAAAAGGACTTAATAAGTGGAAATCTATCTGAAGACATGGGGAACAAATTATCTTCCATTAAACTTTGTACAATTTAGTACTCTGATTAAAACCATGAATCTTGTTTCACACTTCATTTATGTTTCCACTCCTTTATGCCTGCAGGTCCTTATGGTTGAGGTGGTGTTAGGTGCCCCGTGCCATGCCTCCTGCCATGACAGACCTCCTGGACATGTGGGCGGCCCACTCGCCCCTGGCCGGACACGCTCCGGATCAGATCACTGTGGACTTCCTGCTGCCCACCGGCATCTACATCCAGATGGACGTTCCACACGAGGCTACAATTCAACACATCAAACTGGTGAGTGGTGCAGCAGAGGTGTGGACTAAAATAGGACTTCTAACAGTTTTACTTAAAGCCACGTGTTTTAGCTGCTGTTGCGACACCTCAGATAATCAATGCATTCTAAAATATAGTTTTAACTTTAAAGGGTAAAGGGTTTAAATGATTGTTATTCGCACATGCCTCTAAGCCTATTGGTATAATGAGGAGAAGCAGAACCTGCAGCACACACTCACACAGAGTAAAATAATCATTTAAAAAAAACTTCAGATTCATTTAACACTGTGACACTTTGTTAAAAATGAAAGTACTTAATTTTAAATTCTAAAAATCTCATCCCATCAAGTCTGTGACCTCTGACCTCTTTCTCACCCATGATGTCATGTGTGAGATAGCCACTCGCCAACAAAAAAACACCCGGCCAGCCGCAACAATCACCTCTGTCAAAACAAGCATTGGATAATGTCTAACGGACCAGATGTGTGCACGTGTGCGTGCGCGAGAGAGAGTGTGTGTGCGCGCACACAATAAAATAAAACCTGAAGAGAGTTTTCTGAACAAGTTATGACAAGTTATAAAATGTCTGCGTGCCATTTTCTACAAAAACACGTTATGCGCCCTCTAACATGACCGGAGACACGGGCAGATTTCATTTTGTCTGACATTCACGGATATTTGCTTTTGGCAATAATGTTTCACTTATTTTTCACGGCATGCCATGCCTGAAACTGAAGTCTCTGCCTCTGCCCACTGGTCTAAATGTACACGTGGGTTTGCATGCAATACACACACGCACGCACACACACGATAGCTCTTCATTCTCTGAATTTAATATCTACAGAAGCAGTGAAAACTGAGGACAGACAGCGAGACTGAGACGCCTCTGATACGTTTCTTGTAAATGGAAAAAAAGGACTTTATCTGAGGAGACCGGGAGGGATATTAATTTAGCCAAAGGGTAGAACAATCCTTTGACCTTTTGCAGGCTTCAAACCAGACCCGTTATCAGCGATCAAACGGCCAAGAAGAGAAGGATGATGACTGACTGCATTTCATTCATGATTAAGACGAGATCCAGTTTTGTGGAACAAATTCACAATTTGAAATCTCTTTCCATGTGTCACTTGTTGAGATGAGATGAAAGTAAATGTGTGACAAATGTTGGAGAAATTAAAAGTGTGTCGGGAGACGGAACCAAATGAGTATTTTGCCAGCGTGCTCCAGTGTAGCTCTGCACACACAGACAAAGACACACAACTTGACACCCGGCCCTGTGATGAAACTATGGGCGCACAGGGTCCTGAATCATGCCAGCGCTGGTGGGTGGACACTCACATCCTGATTGCCTCACCCTGAAGCTGAGTCATGTTTTCATGAGTCATAATGATACAGTTGCATCCTAATGACAGAATTTGTTGGTCTTATCATTTCAAAATCAAAAGCCAAAAGACCTGCTCAAGTTATTTGTGTCAGCTCCTTCAGCAGCAGAGTGATGATCCTGTATGAGCTTAGAAGATGCTTCATGGCTGTTTTTATCAAACCCAGCTCATCTCAAACTAGATAGTCTTATATATGCCTGCCTGAAGGGCCTAAACTGCCTGTAACTCTTAGAACTTTAATGACAGGAAACACTCACCGGTTGTTGATGTATATATTTTGTACAATTTGGAAACTTCCACCTATCTCAAAGGAAAAACACAAGTCCACAACTTTTATAGTGAAATGGAGAACAAAGAAAGATGCTTTCATTGGTCAGTGTTCCATAATCTCATAAATTCAAACCAATAAGACAAGAACATGCACTGATCAGCCACAACACTAAAACCACCCGTCTAATAGTGTTGGTCCGCCTTGTGCTGCCAAAACTGACCTGTCGAGGGATGGACTCCACAAGAACTCTGAAGGTGCCCTGTGCTATCGGACATCAAGATGTTTGCAGCAGATCCTTTAAGTTCTGGAAGTTGCGCGGTGAGACCTCCATGAATCGGACTTCCAGCACATCCCACAGATGCTCGAATGTCTGGAGATCTTTGCACTTTACAGGCCGAGTCAGCCCCTTAAACTGCTTGTCATGTTCCTCAAACCATTGCTGAGCATTGTTTGCGGTGTCCAGAGCATCACTGCCTCTGCCAGCTTTCCTTCTTCCCATAATGCATCCTGCTTCCATCTCTTCCCCTGATAAACGATGCGCACACACCCAGCTGGCCACATGATGTAAAAGAAACCGTGATTAATCGGACCAGGACACCTTCTCCCATTCCTCCATGGTCCAGTTCTGATGCTCACGGGCCCACTGTAGGCGCTTCAGTAGTGGACAGGGGTCAACGTGGGCACTCTGTCATATCCAGCATGAAGACTCTTCTTTCTTCTGTGGGATCAGACCACACAGGTCAGCCTCAGCTCCCTTCACGCATCAGTGAGCTTTGTGTGCTCATGAGCCTGTTGATAAATGGAGGATTATGGGAAACTGGGTCCATGTGAGACCCTAAAGCTTCAAGAACTCACTCCTCACTTGCTGTGTAATATATTTCACCTCTTGCAAAGTGCCACAGTAACAAGATAATCAGCGTTATTCACTTCGCCTGTCGGTGGCTTTAATGTTTGTGGCTGAGTGACAACAGAGAACAACCTGGTGAACTGAACAACAAGGCCTACAAGGCTTTTGGACCCTCTTCATGTGGCCCCTCTTTGACCTCTTACACAAAGCTCATATTGTTCTTAAGACACACTGTGTCAGGCACATATTCGACTGGGATAAGAGTCACATTACAGTGGTTAAGCTTTAAATGTAAATACATAAGCATCTAGTTTCTGAAAATGACTGTGAATACATGATCAATGTATGAATACGTGAAAAAACTGGAGTTTAAAACACTTCATCGAGCCAAACCACAAAGATGCCGTTTATTCCAGTCGTACATGTTCGGCAAAGGGTTTATTTCATTTGGTCGAATGGAGGCAATAGAGACGCTCCCAGTATGAGCAAAAGTACATCAGTGTAACTTATTTGTTCCTCTCCCTGGCAGCTCTTATGGAAGCAGGCTCAGACCTTCCCACTATTTCCGGCCCTGGGCGAAATGGAGAGCCACATGTTCGAGTGTGTCAACCAGGCGGCCGTACACGAGGAGCTGGAGGACGAAACCCGCCGGCTGTGCGACGTCCGCCCTTTCCTGCCGGTCCTCAAGCTGGTGACGCGCAACTGCGGCCGAGCAGAGCGCCTGCTGGACTCTAAAATCGGCGTGCTCATTGGCAAGGGTAAGACCGCATCACTTCCGAAGTCGCAGATTATCACGCAAGCTCTCGCGTGCATTACTCCCTTCCTGATTGATTCATTTACTGTCCCCGTTTGACATTGCCAATGAAAAGAAGCACTTAGTAGTTGGTAAGTAGGGCAGTAAATCTTTCCCAACACATAACAAGCCTGTAGAACCTCCTCCAGGATGCTAGGTAGCTCCTCCACTCAGCACGTTCACCCCGGCCGTCGGACCTCAGGCTGGTGGGCAGCTGCCTGATATCAGTGGCTGATAGAGAAGTGTGACGATTAACCAGACGTGTTCCTGACATGTCTTCCATCACATGTCACTTTGTATTATCTCTGATGAGGAGTAGGCTTTTCAGAGGAGCAGGCGGGATATCAATAGAGCTGAAAAGCCCAGTCATCTGAGGAGAATGTTTATTAATGCAGAAGACCTAAAACTACTTTCTTATTTGACACAGCGGATAAAGTTGGTCTCCTTTAACTTAATCATTTATCTCTGTAACAGCAATACTTGATTGAATACTTGAAAATGAATCTGTGATAACAGATAAATGGCTTCAGCCATTTATCAAGCAAAACCTCCAACATTTTTTCTTTTCTTCCTCATGTACGATAGTAAACACAGTAACATTGTGTTTTGGACTGTTGTTTAAATCAAACTAGTAATTCAAACACATCTCCTGAGGCTATAGGAAATAATACTGGACTTTTTTTTTTTTTTTTTTTTTTTTTTACTATTTTCAAGCCTTTTAAAGACAGAATTATCATTTGATTTGTCAAATAAATAATTGAAGATCAGTCGTGAATGAGAAGAATCATGTGATGAAACTTAACTATTTACAGTTTAATGTGAAAAAAGTGTGATAGGTGCATGCAAACACACCTGTACTGTATAAACATGCAAATAAAACACATAATTCTAAAGAACCAACTCTTTTCTGTTGCGCTCCATTACACACACACACACACACACACGCAAACACACACATGCGCACACCCACAACACACAACACACACACACACACACAGATCATGGAAGTTTTTTTTTGTCACAGCAGAGCTCTTCATATAAAGAAATGCAAAGAGGGGGAGACGGTTTCTCTTGAGTCTAAGTGAAGGAGACTCTGACGATATTGATATTCTTCCCTCCTGGCTCCACTTTGCTCTGACATGATCTTTTAAATGCTTTTGTCAGAGTAAAGTGGTGTTTCAAAAGGAACCCCACATGCATGTCTGGATAGCCATACGCACGCACGCACACACAAAAACACACACACACAAAAACACACGCACACACACACACACACACACACCTACCTCGTGCATTAACAAACATTAACAAGCTCACACGGCCAACCATGTTTTTTCCCCTCCAGAAATGCAGTCACACAAACGGGCCTCCACATTCACACAGCTAATGTGGTCCAGAGATTTTCTTTGAATGCTGAGGGTCATGTGAATGTAAAATGGCAGTAAATGTCAACGTGTTGTTTTCATTACCAAGAGAGTATTGTGCAGTGCCCTTTTAATAAAAAAAAAATAATAAATAAAAAAATAAAACAGACAAAAGCTCAGCAGAGAGTTGAGGGCAAAGTGTGATCAGGAAAACAGCAGATTATACCTCTGGCATTTGGCAGCAGTGGGAATATGAGGTGGCTCTGCCTTAATCCCATGAGAGGCTATCATTTGTCATCCTTTTACACATTCATTACTACTCGGTGGAAGTGTCGGGCATCAAGTGTCCCACGGGTGGTTGTACATTTTTCATCAGTATTAAAGCCTCTGCACTGATGTATATTACCTTCAAATCTTCCTCCTTGACAGCTCCCCGTACTTCATACGTTTCCATACAAAATTGCTTATTAATTAGCATTTCTGTTTATGCAATCTAAACTGTCCACTTTGTTTAAATCATGAAATACCTGTTGTCCTTTTACTAACCATATCCAGGTCTCCATGAACTCGATGCCATAAACGACCAGGAGGTGAAGGACTTCCGCAGCAAGACGTTTCGTATCAGTGAGGAGAAGATGCAGCGAGTGCAGATGATGACGTGCACAGAGTGGCTGCAGGCCTGCTTCTCCCCGCAGCTGGAGCCCGCCGTGGGAACAGACGTCACCGACGGCGTCAACGACCAGACGGCGGACCTGAAAGTCATTATCCACTTCGACCAGTCCCAGGTGAGGCTCCGCTGGAACTGCTAGAGTTCTTGGTGATGGAAGTGGTGAATTGGGAGCTGTTGAACCTACGTGCTCCAAAGGTTTTATCGGTCGGCTGTGTCATGCGCCGGCTCCGACACGGCCACTCCAGACGATGCTCGTGTTTCCACCAGTCGTGCCGCGGTGCATTTCAGAAGCAACCTCGTCTATTTTTGATCGAAGCCGTGTCGTGCTGCATAGAGCCGATCAGCGAGGCAGGAAGTCGGACACAGGAACAGCACAGAGAATCTGATCAATTTTCATAATAAAAACCCCTGTGCAGACTCCCGATCGTATACCACATCACAAAATCAGTGTCTCACCGCCCTTCGTTGCAAGTTGCACGAGAAATGCGTTTTCGTCCGGCTAACAGGCACTTAATGTGAAATATGATGAAATAATCATGAGGGTAAATGTTTCCAACTGAAACACAGCAAACTGTATTGTCTTTGTAGATTACAGCACAAAGTCAGAAAATGGCAACAACTAACTAACCATATAACAACGTTTACCCTCTAGAAGCACAAAAATCAAGGAAAAACTGACCAAATCAGGAAGTCAATGAGTCCACGGAAACACCTCCGTGTACCCACCGAGAAGAGTCACCACCATGACAGCAGCTCCGCGTGTGTGCCTGTAAATAATTAAGCATATAATATATCGGGAAGAATAGTTTTGAATTAGTAACATTTTAATAGCATATGACAGAAATAAATAGAAAAGAACATTAATATACCTTGAGGGCTAAAATGTTTCACATCATTCGAATTTGAATTATCTTTGAGGGCTCAGAGATTATTATTATTATGATGATTATTATTATTATTTGCCTCGTGCAAACGCATCAGTCACACACAATGAACCCTTAAAATGAATTCAGTTACACATAATTGTGTTGTTTAACGATGTTTTGTTTAATGTGACGTAATGGGGCACTTGGATCGATGACATGATGCTGGGAGCGATACGGGTGATTCCTGGCCGACAGCTAACAATAACAAAGACTGATGGCTTCTTAATTCACTGTTTACATTCATTTTGTCATTTTCCTAATTAATTACCTGGCGGAAGTCTAACACACAAAACAATATAATAATAAACCCATTCGTCAAATCCATAAGGTGTTGTTTGTTCAACATGGCTGCATGCCTAATGAGCTCAGAATAACAGTGTGACTTACTGCACCACTGCAGAAGACAAAACCACCTTGTTTGACTTGCAAAAGTAGCCATGTGACTCCTCCAGCGCAGCACATGGACTGTGGCCCGCCTCCGTTTCTGCTCACTGTTGGCAGCTCCACAAAAGTCACGTGATTGAGCCCAACTAGCAAGACATGTGACAAACACTAAGTGGGTCAAAACCATCAGTGAAATTATGCCATCCTCCCAGACACACACACACACACACACACACACACACACACACACACACACACACACACACACACATTAGCATGGCGGCTCAAGGGACCAAAACGCTGATTAAAATGGACCTCGCTTTGCCTCTCCTCCTCTGAACTCACTTGACTGTGTCCCTCCATCTGTCTCTGTCTCTCCGCGTCTTTTCTCAGTGCCTCTGTCATCGAAATAATATTATTTAATAATAAAACAGATGGTCACGTCCCTCCAGACTCCTGTATATCAGCTTTGATCAACATCACAGAATCACATACACAAAGGCAGGCCATCTGTGGCACGGCACTCAGGTGGACACTGGCAGGAAGTCTTCTACACAATAAGCCACATTATAGATGGGAAGTGTGCTGATGTGGTTTGTTGTTCAAAAGTGAATATGACCGAGGTTTAATGTGAACCTTCCTGTCAGTGAAGTCATTAAGATATTCGGGGTATTACCTCAGTCTTGTTCACTTACTCTGTCAATGCATTAGCATCAAAATTGTGTCTAATTTCAACATTAAAAAAAAGGTTTCCACAGTTTAAAAAAAAGTTGTGAAGTACTTTGTGGATAGCTACTGTTTGTACTGTCAGCGCTGCAGCCCAACCATAATGTAGCTGTGGCCATTTTTCTTTGATAAAACAGCTGACATTTTTATTAAACCTCCAGGATATGATAATTCATTGTCAGGTATCAGGTCAGCCCGGCGCTATAAATAGCGTGAAGCAGTGAGCCTCAGAATGTCACTCGGAGCATATTACTTCATGGGTGGAGGACTCGCATGTATTTAAACCCATTTCAGTGCACAACCTGAGCTCATTCAGCCATGAATGATCACTTCTATATGAACCCTGTGACTGTGTGTGTGTGTTGCTAGCACGCAGGAAAAGTCACAGAGGCTTTTTGATCTGCTGGAGGTGCGTTGAGCCCCGTCTGTTTACGTCCATCAATCTCATCAAAAGAATCAGAGTTGTCTTTATGGGCCAAGTATGTTTACATGTCAAAGAAATTTGTAATGGCTCTCGGTGTACTTGCACGCAGCTTATGTTCTCAACTTCTTTGAACGTATAATAGTGTATGATTGTACGTAGAATGTGCTGGAGAACATGTTTTGCTGTTTACTATCTCATGTGATGGAGCAGTGAGGCCTCCACCTATTCAACACCTGAATCAACCTCCGTCCCTGTTTTCCTTTCTTGTGTTGCAGGACTCAGCCAGTCTAAAGGTGTCATTATCATGCACCCCCGCCGAGTTGATGGAGCTGGCTCTGAGGAAGTGGCTGACCACCCACGGCCCTGAGGAGGAGGTGTGGAGGGGTCAGTATACGCTGAGGGTCAGCCAGTGCCTGGAGTTCCTCTGTGGAGATCATCCTCTGATTCAGTACAAGGTCTGTGGCTACACATTAGACTTGGTTAGGTGTCTGTCAGGGGCTGATAGACTTCAATACAGAGTTAGATGTGTCACTGTTTGCGTCAATATCATGTCCAGCAACAGATATATCTATAGTTTAGCTGCTTTTTTATTATCTACTTTTTTTTATTGTTTTATATAAATGTTTTCAGTCTGACAAATTTATACAGCGTTATTAGGGCCTGATTTACTAAGATCTCAAATAAATTGCATGTTCCTTCCAAAAGTTTGCACATTTTTTGCACCCGTTTCGCGGGTGATTTACTGAGAGAAATTGCGTCATTGAAATCGGGTGCAAATCGCTGTATTTAAATGAGGGGTTTGCGTGTGTTGAAGTGATTCCAGCCATGAAAAACACAGAACGACCACAAAAGGAAAAAGGAAATCTGATCCCATTGAAATATAACAAGAACAAAACACGATATGGGAGATTATTTGCAAGAAAGTCAATACTGTGGCAAAAAGAAAAAGGCGGAAAAAAAAGGCTTAATAATAAAACGTCGGCATATAAAAGAGGAGCGACAGTGGATGAGATCCTCCAACCGATCAGCAGGTCCAGATCTTTCTGTGATGAGCAGGTGACTTTTCATTCAGTGTCTCGCGAGTGCTCGTGAACCTGATGAAGCTCCCTGTGAATTCTGCGGGACACATTCAGGACCTGTGACAGCACACCTGAATAACGGGACTGGGTGGGATATCCAGGCAGCTGGAACGACCCAGAGGCAGGAAAATGCTGAGTCGAAAGAAGTTTTTTAATTGCTGGTATTTCATGGCTCCTCCTTGTTATTGGCTGTCAATCATCTTTCAGTTCATTCAATAACTCAGACATGTCTTCGCTGGACAAACGACATGTCTGAATAATATTTCCCTCTGACATCTCAAAAATGTTTCCACGGGTGTAAAACCACGTTCTCTACGTGTTCTTTCGTTTCCTGCGTCTCCTTCTCACCACAATGAGAGCAGCCGTCTCTCCAGATTTGCGCATCAGACTAATATGTTCCTTTGTCGTACTAAAATACACACAATCACTTGTCCTATTTCTGCTTTCAGGTTTAGTAAATGTCATTGCGGGGGATAAATTGTTCTATTTGCATGTTCCCTCCCAGTGTTTTGCACCTTCAAGCCCAATGTTACATATGCACGCAGGCAAACACGCAATATGGACGTGTGTGATAATTGCACATTTGAAAGACACAATCCTCATTGCACGTCGTTAGTAAATCTACTTGGACATTTTTTTTGTGGGTGGTGTGGAGTTTACACCTGATTTTACACGCACAAACCTTTAGTAAATCAGGCCCTTAGTGCGTTATTAGTGTGACTGTTTTATGATACCAGGAAGCAACGTTGGCAGGTGGAACAAGGGAAAGTTAAAACAGTAACGGTAATATTTTTGGTCGAGGAGTGGACGGTGGATTGTATGTTTACACTATGCATGTTTATGATCAACTTGTTTCAGCTGTCTCACATGATTCAGACACTAACCAGCATTAGAACAATGTGTGTGTCAGGTCGACACAAAGTCGCTCGGTCAGGTCGGTCTGGATGCTGGTCCTTTATATTTACACTCTATAAATGGACTCAGAAAAGTGTGTACATCATTCTCTTTAACCTCCAGACATTAAAGCTCTAAAAGGGATTTTTTTTTATATATATATATATATATATATATATATATTTATTATTTTTTTACATTTTTCAGAACCATCAATCAAAATGGTAAACTTGAAGGATTTTGGTCATCTTGCTTGTTTTCAGTTGTACATGAAGTAATTGGAATGAGTTGCCATAAACAAGATTTATCACACCGAGAAGCTTAAAAAAACGTGAAGGTTTCAACATTCAGAAATATATAACCGCATGATAAACAGATGGGCAACACACTCAAAGCGTACAATAAAAGTAGTTGTCATAAGAAGAGCGATACTGTAGTTGTAAAATTTATATTTGGCAGCATAATGTAAACATAGCAAATTTAGTGATTTTATCAGTATATGGATTCAATAAGCCCGATTGTTCTTTCCGTCCAGCTTCAAAAACACTATTGTGTGTAGACCAGAGTAGCTAACTGTGTGCAGCTGAAGTTTGTATGGCTACGTTTGGTGACCTATATGATGCGGTTTTGAAACGAGGCTTTAAATGAACAATGAAACAGTTTGTGTGCTTGTTAATTTGGAATCTGCTAACAAATTACACATCCATTTGGCTTGTTATGGCTTTATTTATTTCCCTCTGTCTTTAAACCAGTCCCTTAGTTTAGCTGATTTTAGACTTTTTCTCCACTATAAACAGCTTGAATATGCCCATTGCTTAAAACCTGTTTGTTTCCTGTCTTGTGCGCAGTACATCCGCACATGCCTGCAGGTCAAGGAGCCTCCGCACCTCACCCTGGTCCACACCAGCATCGTTACGGCCATGTTTGACAAGGAAATCTCTGCCATCGGCGCTGTGGTTAGCCGCAAGTCCTCCAACCCACCTCTACCGCTACCTCCCAAGAGAAGGGTTCCCACGGTGAGTCCAGGAACCTGTACGTCTGATGAAGGAATGCACGCCGTCACTTCTGTGTTGTGCAGCTTTTGTTTATTCCACATGTTGTTGTCAAAGGAACACTGCTCTGCTAACCGCTACGAGTTCATGTCATCTGATTGTTTTGGATCTTCAGTGATCTTCAAGTTGAAATTGGTTTCGCATACCATTACTGATAATATATGTAAGTTACGCTTACCTACTTGAAAGGTGACTTATTTGACATGACCAGGACCAAACTGAGAGCGTTGGTGCACATGAGGAAATGTTACCTAATATCTGCCCGTGTTTACCGAGTGGCGCTCAAAATAGCCGACGCTCCAGTTTGATTGGTTCACCTGCGGGGAGTGAAGCAGGTGTGGAGGTTTACCAAGTAAACGCGTACTTGGCAGCTGCCACCTGTATTTTTACGAGGCGGTGTTGCGAGTGTGTCGGAGCAAACCCACGGTGCCCTGCCAGCATTTGCCATGTTGTCAGAAAACATCGGCAGCTCCTCGCTGCTGCCGCCGCCGCTGCCAGGTGCACGTGGACATCACTGCTCGATGTGTGCATCCACTTTTTAAATGTCAGGTTGAATTTAATTGGCTTTCATTAGCGTGTCTCCTGCGGTTTTAATAGGCTGATGCCATGCAGCCTTTTGATACCCTGGTGACGGGTGGTTTGGAAAGTTGATGAATATTACAGGTGTGAGCCATCATGAAACATAATCACATGTACAATTATTTTATAATTTGTTCTCACTGTTCTTCGTGGGTTGATTTAACATTTTCTGTTACTTCATATTTTGTTGTTTTACAGACTGTAGCTTCCATGATAACATCACAATAATATTGATATTGTTTGTATGGTTTAAAAATAAAATTCAAACAGTGGTAATGGCAATATTCTGACTTTGTGAAGTCATGAGGAAGTTTCACAAGGCAAGGAAAGTTTATTTTTATAGCACATTTCAACAACAAGGAACTTCAAAGTGCTTCACATTAAACCATTAAAAGCATCAAAACATGAAGCAAAAGAAAAGGACATTTAAAAACAGTGATTAAAACATTAACACCAGAGTAACTTGCACATATCGACAACAAACGTCTGAAAGTGGCTCCGCGGTGGAGGAGTTGGTTCTACAAAGAGGAGCAGCTTCATTAGTGTGGAAGAGGTTCGGTTACAAGAGATCTGATGCTGTGTTTTTACTCATTATTTGAAGGTAAACTTTTTATTCTGCAATATAAAACTTAACATTTATTGCATTTGCATGGTTTCATAATTAAGAAAAGTATTTGATTACTTTTCAGTATTTTGTCATATCGTCGGGATTATAGTTACTGTAGAAGTACCCTAAAATATGGTGATGTTATTTTATATCGCCCAAGGAAGGAGTGTCACAATTATTGTGTATCGTGATTTATGATAAATTCAATCCTGCTGTAAAAATGACAGAAACATGTAGAGCTGAGGTTTACAAGAAAAGATGATAATAAAGATTTAGAATACTTTTAAAATAGCATGCCTCTCCAAGTGATATATAGATCTAAAAAAACACCTAGTTACCCTCCAATGCCCCAAAAACATTCAAATTTAGTCCAGATAGTTGGTGATGGCTGAAACTAATCATTCCTGTCATTCTTGATTAGCTGCTGATTTTTTTTCTTGATTAATCAATTTGTTCTTGAGTCATGAAATGGTCCGAAAATTGTAACAAAAAATATCAATAACACCACAAACGTAGTACTTTTGTCATCAAAAATGGGGTCATTTTAATTTTCCTGTGATTCTTGTGATCAACTTAGAAATATTTCATACCTTTTTCTTTCCACAACACGCCAAGAACCTCCTCTTCATACCTCTGCCAGCTTCTGTCTAGACTTCTGTGACACCTTGAGTTTTGTGGTAAATATTAACCTGCCCAGATTTTTAAGTGGAATTAAGAATTCCTATCATGTTTCCCTTGTTGTGTTGTCCCTTTTAACAACGACCAATTCATTTTGGAATACTTTATCCCACTTTCTGTTGCCCTGCGTGTCTCAGATCGTCTGATGGTTTTGTTCCAACATCTATGTTTAGACACAAAGATGAATGAGCCACTGGTGTTGGGATTGAATCCCGCAGGCGATATTATGAATAACCTGAGGAAACCAGGGCAATGCAGATGTGCTCTTGTTCCTTTTTAAATCACATTTAATTTGTTGATTTGGCTTTATTTTGTAACTTTGATAAAAAGTTGTAACTATTTTTGAGCAGTGCTATAAGATAACCTCTAATAAAAATCAGTAGCAGTGGCCTGGAGGAAGCAGACAGTCATAAACTTGCTGTAGAAGTGTGGGACATCTGTGAAGGGAAGTGAGATTTATTTTCCTGAAAGGAAGCTGCTATTGGATTGACACTCAGCTGATAATTGTTGAAAACAAAACGGGAGAAGAGAACTGAAGGATGGGATGCTTTTGTGATGACACTGTACCGTACACGGAGCTCTTGTTTCTGCCTGCAGACAAATATCTAGCCTCTTATCTGATAAGGGACTATGAATTACAAAGACCGTCGCACTCACATGGGCATTCAAACACACTGAAACAAACATCCACACACAGAGAGCGGCAGCAAACATCAGGAAGTGTGCTGGTTAGTCATGTTCATAGTTTCTGTGTGTCATGTGATGCTGTTTGTACTGCTGAGTGCTGACCCACGCAAATCCACTTGGCTTGACATCACAATGACCTGTCTCACCTCCCATATTGTTTGTGTGCATGCGGGGAACTGGTGGGTGTGAAGAAGCAGCGGTTTCGGAGGTACATATTTTTCACTGCACATTCTGCGTATACTGCTCACTCACAGCAAATCTCTCTCTTTCTCCTCTCCCTTCTCCTGTGCAGCAAGTACAGATGTCTGTGTGGGACGTGTCTATCCCATTTAAGATAGTCCTTGTGAAAGGCAGCAAGGTGAACGCAGAGGAGACTGCCAAGGTAAACTCTTGCTTTGTCTATAAAACACTCATTCATGTTCCTGGTGGTTTGTCACTGCACACACGCAGGTTTCAAACTCCACCAATCATGTCATGTCGGGTTTTTTTTATGTAGATTTGACAAGGCTGTGATTAAAAGAGTTTCCAAAAAATGATGCTGTATACACACTCTCACACACACACTCACACCCACCCATCAATCCCTCTCACCCACCCAGGTCCAGGTGAGGGCGGGGCTCTTTCACGGCACGGAGCTGCTGTGCAAGCCGGCGGTGAGCAGTGAGAGCAGTGGACGCTCCGACCACACGTGGAAAGACAGCACGCTGGAGTTTGACATCTCCATCAGCGACCTGCCACGCATGACCCGCCTCTGCTTTGCCATCTATGCCGTCATGGACAAAGTCAAGAAGCAGAAGTCCACCAAAAACGCTCCAACAAACAAGTACCAGACCATCCGCAAGGCAGGGAAAGTGGTGAGTGGGATCTGTGCTGTTTAGACTGGGTCATACAAAAATCATAAAACCTTCAGTTTTCAAACAGATACACGTTGACTAATAATGAATTGTGTGATCCAGCACTACCCCATAGCCTGGGTCAACACCATGGTGTTTGACTACAAAGGGCAGCTCAAGACTGGAGACATCATCCTGCACTGCTGGTCTTCCTTTCCTGGTACACGCACAAACACTCTCATACTTCATGTGTATTTAATAAATAAACTAGGATTAAATGAGCTTCACCAGTGGTTTCCACCATACAGTGAATTCATGCCAACCCAGTGTGTATCCGTGTGTGTATCTGTGTTACCCAGATGAACTTGAAGAGATGCTGAACCCCATAGGAACCATTCAGACCAACCCGTACACCGAGAACGCCACAGCGCTGCACATCCACTTTCCAGAGCACTCATTGCACCCCATCATCTTCCCCCCATTTGACAAGGTCAGACAGCAGTCTATCATTGTCCTCTTACAAACATACCTGTTTGCCTTTTTAATGCCAATAAGCTTAGATCAAGAGGAAACCCTTCACGTCAGCCCTCATGCGTACAAACACGTCAACGCAGACTGTTCATCTGAACATAGAAAGCTGGATGGATCAAGTGTGGCCCCATCCAGACTGACTGCAGTTTAATTTGTCATCGCAGTGGCTTAGTGCTCTTCATAATGATTCCTAGTGATTATGATGAAGTGGTGGCTGTTAGCATGAGAGGATCAGAACGTGCTCTGTGTGCTTAATGCAGTCTAGCAGTAATGTAGGAGTGGAAGTTCACTTCTTTTTTTTTTTCTTTTTCTTTTTCTGCAGATATTGGAAAAAGCTGCCGACATCGCCAGAGCCAGTGTCTCCGTACCCGTCGTGAGTTCACGTGCAGCCGGAGAACACGCTTAAATGATCGCATTTAGTCAAAGTACATCCAAGAGCAGACCGGCTGAAAATAAAGTGGCATAATTGTCACATGTTGGCCTGTAACACATTGGCATGCTGCGTTATTTCTCACTGTTTTACTACTTCACACACACACACAGACACACACTTTTAACAGACACACACCACAAATATAACCTCTCAAACTGGCACCCATTGCTAGTTTCCTTGGAAACCCATTGTTATCACTTTGGCAGGGTGTCGCAGCAAAAATGTTTAAGTCTCCTTCAAAAGTGCAAAACTAAAAGACTCCAATCAGATTAGTGGTACGTGTTCCTGTCTCAGTGCCCCTCAGCTAAAAACACACTCCTGGGTGTGTTACAGCCAGTTACATAATCCTGTGTTATGTCGAGGGCATGCCTAAACGCAGCCCTTTGATATGAGCTGCATGTGTGTGTGTGAAACTACAGATTATCACGAAAAGTTGGTGTTTATTTTGTACTGTATATCACCTTGGTGTCCAGCTCTTAACAGCTCGGCTTGTTATTTATCTATAAAAAAAAAAAAGAAGCTTGCATATCAGGACCCAGTTTACATTTACATTTGTGGCCCTTTAAATCCTGCTTGTCGCTGTTGAATCAGACAGCACACAACTTGTTTTTAGCAGAGATAATTCAATAATTGCCCTTGGTTTGAGTTCAAGGCAGTTGGTGAGAAATTCTAGGAAACTTTGATACACTCCTGCCCTCTTGTGGTTCTTTACCGTCAGTGCTGCTCCTCGTCATCATGCATTTCCTGTCATATCCTGCCTCATCTTTTAATTTATCTCTCTTCATCCTCTCCCCATCCCAAGTGACCATTTCTCCCTTCCTCGTCATTCCTCTCAGGGTCGGGGGGGTAAGAAGTTCCACATCGAGCTGAAGGAGATCATGGAGCGCGACCCGCTCTCTCAGCTGTGTGAAAACGAGAAGGATCTGATCTGGACACTACGCCACGACTGTCTGGAGAATTTCCCCCAGTCGCTGCCCAAGCTGCTGCTCTCCGTCAAGTGGAGCAAACATGAAGACATGGCCCAGGTTAGCCAGCGTCTCCACTCTTACAAGCTTTGAAAATAAACAAGTTGTACTGGGGCTGTGATGTTATCTTTGTAACACCTGTACTTTTATGTTTTTATAATTAAAACCCGCATCTCCAGGTTTGTCTTTGAGCTTTTCATCAAAAATATATCTAGTGGGAGAAAGTGACTCTTTAAGTCGATAATTTTATGTAATTTCAATGATTTCTTTTTCTTTTTTTTAACTGCACACTAGTTTTATTACTTCATACCAAAACCATGTTTTTACTGTACTGTGAAACATTTAACTGCAAAAAAAAGTAAGATAAATATTTACATGCATTCACATTGTAGCCATAGCCTGGACATAAAATTCCACGTGATATTATCTCAGTATAGTTTCAGCTCTACCAATTGTGTGTTGGTTAATGTTGCACTTTAGGTAAAAAAGTTGATCGCTGTTATTTTGTTCAGTATTAGCAGAATGGCTTTAACATGCATCTTTGACAACAGACTAGTAAACATTATATAGTGACAGAACTCCACCGTCACCGACAGATTTCACAGAATCAGCCTTTAAAAACATGTCGTTGGATCAAAAAAATGTACTTTCCTCTCCTGAAATTAACTTTCTTCTTAAAGTTTAATCCAACCAAAATAAGACGCAGAAGCCAGAACTGTGTTAGAGCTGAAACAAAGACCTGTGACAGACTTTTTACTCGGGAGCTGTTGGAAGCACTTCAGTGCCATACAGAAGTGGAATAAATATAAATATATTTTACACCCAATCGACTTTAATTTATTCACAGAAAATATAATCGTGACCACAGCTATCATTTGTTATTACTGCAGGATTAATCTGCAGCTCTAGTGTGGGTGGTCCCGTGGGTAATCAAACTTTTGTAATGAACATTTAATTTGCCAGGCTACACAAGGACTGCATGCGCGTGTAACTGATGAAATGTATTGTGTGTGTTTGTGCCTCAGCTCCAGTCAATGCTGCAGATTTGGCCCAAACTGAGTCCCAGAGACGCTCTGGAGCTTCTGGACTTCAACTACCCCGACCAGTACGTCAGAGAGTACGCCGTGCGCTGTCTGCGCGATATGAGGTAAACGCGTGTTTCCACCCACACTTATGGTTTTATTAAATGCAATGACGTTCCATTGCTCCTGCTTCCTTCGGTTCCCTGTGCCTGACATTTGGTAGTGCTGTCTGTTGTCTCTCGGGACATTTTAAATGTCATTATGAAAATGGATCATTTTAGCCAGAAAATAGAAAACATTGTCTCACTCTTCTCTCTCTGTTCCTGTCTCCTCCTCCCTTCAACAGCAATGAGGAACTGTCACAGTACCTGCTACAGTTGGTGCAGGTGTTGCGTTATGAGCCCTACTATGACTGCGCCCTCACTCACTTCCTGCTGGAGCGCGCTCAGGGGAACCGCAAGATCGGACACTTCCTCTTCTGGCACTTACGGTGTGTGTGGCCCTTTAAGTCTCGGTATACACATGAACATGTGCACACCTGAACAGCTACACATTCAAAAACAAAGGGAAAGCTAGAAAATGGTAACATTTGACACTTCTTTGAAAACCTTTCTAATCTGTCCATGCTGCCTCTCTGCTGCCCTCTACAGGTCAGAGATCCACATGCCAGCTGTGTCGGTCCAGTTTTCCCTCATCCTGGAAGCCTATTGCAGAGGCAGCATCCCTCATATTGAGGTTCTAAAGAAACAGGTAAGCCACACACCCCATCTGTTTTATTTATTGTCTTTTGCACACATGTAATTTCACAAGCAAATTATTAAACAATAAATCAATGCAGGTTCCTACAGCAGATCCCCAACTGGGTACGTTAAGGTCTTGGAAAGTCTTAAGATGTATTGTAGATAAAATTCACTACTATGACAATACAACAACACAAGTCGTCTCAGACTTCACTGTAAAGTCCCTTTTCGGTGTCCGTGTACTGGAGGCTTTTAAGTTTCCACATCACACTTGTTTTGAATTTCACCAGGATTGGATTCCAAACTAATTGTGATGTCACAAATCCTGCTTGTCGGTTTGTCTTTCACGGTTGGATTTTCAGCGAGCTCAGAGAAACTCAGCAGATCATTGTGAAAGCAGGCTTCCAGTTTGAAATTCTGCACATACATCATTCTGCACAGTGAGGCTCAAACTTTATAGGAACAAAAAGAAACACAGTTTTGTGTTGAGGGGGACTTTAGATTTTTTTTTTTTTAAAGTCAAAATAGGTCATTCCTAGAGTGTAAAAACATGTCTCCTGGCTGCTGTAGGCAGAAGTGCTTGTTGAAAATATTTCTGCGTGTGATTGTAGGTGGTCAGATTGTTGTGACATTCTGTAAGTCCATATTTTAGCAAAACTTTTCATGAGATTTAATCAAATGAATCATTTTAATTTTGGTTCCATCTATCATTTCTCTGCTATTTGTCTGAGGCTAGGTCACACAAACTGATATTTACTTATAGTGAAGATAAAATTATTTAATATAGTTAAATATATGACAAGAATCTTCCTAAGTGGAAGTTGCAGCGTCCTTGCAGAAGAGCGCTGGCCTATTGTTAAACCCGACACGACTGGATTTATGGTATTTTTGGCCCTTCGCAGCAAAAACAGTGTCCCCCATCCTGCCCTCTGACCTTTGACCTCTGCGGAGTTGGTTTTGACAGTCAGTCGTTGGGACACTTCCTTCCACTTCCTCATCATTTATTTGCCACTTTCCTGTTTTGAAGCACGTACACACTGGATGGGATCACAATGCTGCTGTTTAAGCAGAATGAGTTTAGTGTTCAGTAAAAGGAATGCATCACTTGTTGGCTGGTTTCTTTTAAACAAACAGTAAAATATTGTTGTGTTGTTTTTTTTTTCTCTCCCAGGTGGAAGCCCTGAGTAAACTGAAGTCTGTCAATGAGCTCATTAAACTGGGAACCATCAAGAACGCTCGGAGTAAAACCAAGGAGGCCATGTTGACCAAGGAGGCCATGATGACATGTCTGAGACAGAGCGGCTACTCGGAGACTCTGTCCGACCTGCACTCTCCTCTCAACCCCAACGTCCTGCTGTCCGGCATCAAGTAAGACCACACGATTATTTATATGAGAATCTTCTGACGGGAAGCTTATAGCTTCAAGTTTCATCCCTCTCACTTTTCCCGTCAGTGTGGAGAAGTGTCGGTACATGGACTCTAAGATGAAGCCACTCTGGATCGTTTACAACAACAAGCTGCTGGGCGGAGACACGCTGGGGATCATCTTCAAGAATGGAGACGGTAGGAGTCAGAGAGGGAGGATGTGAAAGGAAGAGGAGGGTGGGGTTGAGAAACGTTTAAGTTCACAATGCAATGCAATTTTCTTTCCTTTTAACTATATTAATATTTCCATCTCGCGTCTTTTCTTGTTCTCGTCTTTCGCTTTCATTCCCTAGACTTAAGGCAAGACATGCTGACCCTACAGATCTTGAGGTTAATGGATCTTCTGTGGAAGGAGGCCAATCTCGACCTCAGGTGACTATTTCTGTGCCTCCCATCTGTGTGTTCTCCAGTGTGGATGCTTGTTAAACTGACAGACATGTCAGGCGTGTTTGTTCCTGCTCCCTGTGGGGAAGGGGAAGCTCCGGTGGGGTGCAGCAGAGGAGGGGAGAAACGTTAATTACCCCGTGCTAAGTTTGACCTCCAAGCCCCCCACCCCACCCCCCCAACACACACACACACACTTTTTATATATATATTTTTTTTAAACACCCTTTGGATGTCTATCCCTACACACTCGCGTACGTACAGACAGAATATCTGCATTGCAACTTAATCAAATCCACACTTTTCGCACGTTGACAGACCCTCTTTCTCCCACCGTCGGTGCCGACACATCTGGAGCCGAGCAGCGGAGGGGGCTGTTTTGACAGTTGAGCTTGCAGGCGGTGCTTCAGATTACAGCGACATGGGTTCACAGTTCGAACACAGTGACGGGACAATGTAACCTAATCACTCTGATATGGTGTATTTTACTGCATGTAACCTTTATCAGCTGACTGCTTTTCTCAGTTACTTAAACTCGGCGCCCTTTAAGTCGAGTAAGAAGCGCCGTCGAGGCATTTGGTCTCCATTAAAGTTCTGTCAAGCTGCAAATGGAGGCTAAAAACTGAGTGTGCTTTAAGCGCCGGGTCACGGCTGTCAGATGTGTGAGACCACGACCTTACATTGTAACGAGGTATACGGAGGAGGATTTGTTCAGGTCACACTACTCGGCATCCCTCAAAATAAAGACCTGCTGCCATCTTGTGGAAAGAAAGAATGAGGAGGAAAACGTGACATCATCTGTCTGGTCTGCGTGACATCACTTTAACGCCTCGTGTTACTCACTCCGAGTTCCTTCCATCTGAAAATCGGGCTGCTCTGGTGTTAACAGAGCAGCCTGTGTGAAATATCGTATTAATCCCGTCGGTGTGAAGAATAATTTCCACGCTTACTGATTTTAAAAGTGTCAATTCTCCTTTGGAAATGTCAATATTAGAAATTGGAAGAAAAAAAAAATAATAAATCTTCTTTCTCATGCAGAATTGTACCATACGGTTGCCTAGCAACAGGTGACCGGGCAGGGCTGATTGAGGTGGTCTCGTCGGCAGACACGATTGCGAACATCCAGCTGACCAGCAGCAACGTCGCAGCCGCGGCAGCGTTCAACAAGGACGCTCTGCTCAACTGGCTCAAAGAGAGGAACTCTGGGTAAGATGGCTCCCGGTGGTTCGATGAGTCGTCGTCGTCAACGTGACGGCGCGGTGCAGTGAAAACCTGTTTGTGTGTGTTGTGGGTTTGCAGCGATGCCCTCGATCGGGCCATCGAGGAGTTCACTCTGTCGTGCGCAGGCTACTGTGTAGCCACTTACGTCCTCGGCATCGGAGACCGGCACAGTGACAACATCATGGTCCGCAGCACTGGACAGGTCGGACAAACATTATATGTAGAAATGTTCCAGCCTCTGTTTGGGTTTTCTGTTTGCGCGGTGATCACGGATTCGTTTTTGTTTTTTTTCTCTTCTCTTAGCTGTTCCACATAGACTTCGGTCACATCCTGGGCAACTTCAAGTCCAAGTTTGGCATCAAGAGGGAGCGTGTACCGTTTATCCTCACACACGACTTCATCCACGTCATACAGCAGGGCAAGACGGGATACACCGAAAAATTTGGCAGGTCTGTCTTACTTTGTTTTTTTATCCTCAGCCTCTATATCCTGCTGGAGTCTCGTGATTTTTTTTTTAAGGTATAGCCAAATGAAGACCTCTACTGGCCGTCAGAACTGTTTTGTTGATTCTACACAGTTGATTGTGTTTCTATTAGAGGACCTGTAAGTCAAATTACTATTGAGTCGTCCAATTAGACCGATCAATTTCTGCATTCCAAGATTACATTATCTTTGTGTCTGTGAGACGACTATAAAGGGGTCTGTTGACGACTTAACAGAAAACCAGAATAAGAAAATGATAATATGATGAGAAAGCGCTGTCCGCCAGCATCTCTGGTATTGAGATGAGCATTAGTTAGCACTGCCTTCTAAACAGAAACAAGGTGAGCTTTATTTTCACTGTTCAACTTGGTCATATAGCATAAAAGACCTGAATGAACTTTTTAATTCATGTCATAGAAAAGAAAATGACAGTCCAAGACGCAAAAGGTTTTTCCATTTTTTGTTGTTGTTGTTTTTTTGTTGTTGTTGCAGAACATAAACACAACTTGACTTAAAGGCTAAAAGGGGATAAATAGGGAATGATGCTGGGCTGTCAGGGAATTGAACAGAAACGAGAGGCACGTGTATGGACATGCAGGATCACGTAAACACAACAGCTGGTGTAAGATTGTCAGTGCAGTACCGTCTCCCACCAGCAGGCGGCAGTAGAGACTGAAACACTGATGAACATGTCGGAGAACTGTTCTCAGCTGAAGTACAGTAACTGAGTATTTAAGTAAAATCACACATGGCTTACCTGAAGAAGGGCATGTGTGACTGTCACAGACACAGTTGTTTGAACTCTGAATTTAAGAAAGAAAATGTAAAACATAACATTGTCTTACAGGTTGTTTAGAAACAGTGAAGTGCTGAGCTGTTGAATCTGTTTAATTTATGTTTATCCATAAATTAAATGGTGGTTGTCGGTGACTTTAAACAAAGTAGATCCTTGAGAACAACCCTGTGCACTGCTGGAGCTGCCTCAAGGGAAAAATATACATAATGAAATCAAAAATATGACACATAATTCTGATCAACTGACTTTATTCTACAAACATAAATTATGATACACCGATAAAGACGGCTAAGCTCAGATATAATTTCAGATCTCTGTTGTTGACACCGGACTGAGATGGATGATGGTGCATGCGCTGGTGTGGCACGCAAAGGCTTCATGAAGCACCGCTGCCATCCGTCCGTTGTTTACCCAGGACAGATGTGTGATGGAACAAGCAGACTAATCCTTTAGTGACAGTAGAAATACCCGAGTGGTACAGTAAACTGTTACGTCCTACATTCATGACTGGACCAAAGGAGACAAAACATCTACAAACAACATCTACAAGCTCCTATAGATCAGGAAATGAAGCGTGGTTAAGAAGTGGTTTTGTTGTTATTGTCCAAGCCGTGCCACTCTGAAGTCGAGATGGCAGAGACGTCTGGGTTGTTGATCTTCGAGTTGTCCCCTGCTTGTGTAATACTCGGTGTCCTCATGTGGACATGCAAGGTAGCTAGAATAATCAGCGGCTCAGCTTCAGGGCAGGGTGTCGGTGAAGAGCAGCCCGAAGGTGCTATCAAAGGGTTCATACTGAGCTACCGCTACTTTTTATGCCTTCATCATGAAGTGGGAACTACAGTGAAATGACTCGACTTCATTAAACGTTATTGTGTAGTATTGTTTATTAAAAAAAAGATGATGTAACCTTCCTCACCTGAATCCAATGGATGTGTCAAATCTTTCTTTCAGCTGTCGGTAGTCATTAATGAGCTTTGGCAGAAAATTGAAATTCTTCCATTCAATACAAAGCTCCTCTCCCACTGAGGACAGACTGTACATACTGGAGATGCTGGCATTATTTTTGTTGGATGTTGTTTACTTTCCATGAAGGGACGCACTGCGAGTGGACGTCATGACAATCATTGTTGACACACTAGTGTTTCTGACAATAATTACCGACTGCGTTTGTGTCTCTTTGGTTTTCTCGCAGTTTCCGTCAATACTGTGAGGAGGCCTATTTAATCTTGAGGAAGAATGGCAACCTCTTCATCACCCTGTTCGCCCTCATGCTGACTGCTGGACTGCCTGAGCTCACCTCCGTCAAAGACATCCAGTACTTAAAGGTAATACCAACGTAGACATTTGGGAGGGTGAAGCAAAAAGTGTAGTTCTACTATTGTGTGTGTAGTGTAATAATATGTTGTAATAGTTGTTCAGGGCTGCACTTCAAAAAGATACACAAACTTGTGTCAGTCCTCATGTGACTACAGCTAGACTTATGGATAAAGCTTTCTTCTTCAGAGAGTTCACTCAGGAGGATTTTTTACAGATTCACTAAAATAATATTTATCTAGCTACTCATCATTTTTTTCTTTGTTTTAAAAGAGGATTTCTGTGGCTGCTGCAGATACCAATGTTAGGGACCAAAGAAATTCTCACATCAATAAATCTGCCAATATTTTTTAATTATTTAAAAAGTCACACAGAGAACAACCAAGCACGTTTTTCTGCTCAGTGCACAACACTGAACACGGACCAGAGGAAGCAAAGCACAGAGCTGAAGGTCAGAAATATAATTATAGACAAACATGTTAAAGGTAAAGGCTAGAAAACCATCTCCAAGCAGCTTTGTGTTCCTGTGACTACAGTTGCAAATTTAATCAACTAGTTTAAGGTCCATGGGACTGTAGTCGAACTGTGTCCACTGGAGGAAAATGGACCCCAGATTGGACAGAAGGTGTAAATAGACAAAATTCTGATACAAGCTGAACTCCAAGGTCAAGATGCATCGGTGTCTGATTGACGCATGCTGCAATTCTGAGCACAGTGGGCTCCACAGCAGATGATACCACTGTTGAAATGAATTTTTTTTTTTTAAATAATAAGAAAACGGACCAGAATTTCCTAAAAAATAACGAGCCATAATGCTTCTGGGAAAACTTCCTTTCGACAGATGAAACAAATTTGTAGCTTCTTGGTGAGTCACATCAGCTCTGTGTTCACAGAATAAAAGATGAATTTTCAAACAAAAGAACAGTATACCTGCTGTGAAACACGGAGGAGGTTCGGTTCGGTTTTAGGGCTGCTTTGCTGCATCTGTCATTGAATCTGTGCAGCGCACAATGAAATCTCAAGATCGTCAAGGCAATCTGGAGCGAAAGGTGCTGCCCAGTGTTGGAAAGCTCCGTCTCAGTCGCTGGTCACGGCTCCTCCAACAGGATAATGAACCCAAAACACACAATGGATAAGAACAAAACATTTGGATCATTCTGAAGTGGCCTTTTACAAGTCCTGATTTATGGAAAGAGCTGAAACATGCAGAGTGAAGAAGGCACCCTTCAAACCTGAGGCAGCTGGAGTCGATCAAACTATGTCTCACTGAGAGCTACAGAAGTCATATCATCTGTTGCCTCTGATGGTTGTGCAACACAATATTGGGTGAAAGGTCCCATCATATTGATGCATGCCATTTTTATTTATTTAAAATCTTCTTTTCATTTGAAAATCAAAAGTCCGGTTTTTTTTGTTTTTTGTTTTTTTTTAACAGACAATAATGGTTTGTAAGTTTTGAGTTATTGGAGAGAAAATGTGGGGTTCTTTTTTGTGGAAGAGTACCAACAAAGTCCTCCACGGCTGTAAATCGATGACGGACCAAACTCAGCCGATCCTAAATCCACTTGGAAAAATCTAAGTTTCTTTTCCTTTTAGAACCTCCCTGAGAATCCAGGTTTCTTTAGCATCCAGCGATGGTTGTGGGTGCAAACAAAAGCTAACCATGACTCCTCTACCTCCGTACCTTGTTTGGACAATCTGTTAATTCGTCACAAAGTAAAGTCATGTGTGGGTGACTTGTTTGTCAGATTCTGATGTGAAATTTCTCTTTTTAAACAACAAACCTTATTGTTAACATTCCCTAAATAGATATTTAGTGGGTTGAATAGCCTTGTTGATCCAGCTTTTCATCACTCAGCGGTGACACACTTGAGTTGATGCAGATGTCATATTCTGCCGCTAAAATTGTCTCGCACACGACCAATATACTAAATAATGTCTGGAAGTGATGTGGACATAATAATCAGCACATGCAAATACAAATTGTCTGTAACGGTGTAAATATAATGAAGTTTTCTTCAACCATGTGGAACATGTCCGAGTATCAGCATGAAGGTCGAGAGATGCTGTAGAGACACATTAAGAATGTCTTGTGGTTATTTTAGGTTTTATATCTGTCCGTGTTATCAGCTTCCTCATTCCTTCTCCTCCCTCGTAACTCACTCATCTCGTCTCTCCCGCTCCTCCCCCCTTCAGGACTCTCTGGCTCTGGGTAAAACAGACGATGAAGCGCTGAAGCAGTTCCGCCAGAAGTTCGACGAAGCCCTGAGAGAGAGCTGGACGACCAAAGTCAACTGGATGGCCCACAATGTGGCTAAAGACAACCGCTCCTAGAGCAGCTGCAACCCCTCAGAGGCTTCGGGGGCCGAGGGGTCACAGTGAGGGAATGTGGGAGTGTGTGAGAGGGGCGAGATGTGCCAAGGAGACGGGGCGCCAGCCGCCTTGATTTTAAAAAAGGGAATCTAGCAGATATCGGACACGTAAGCAGATTCACCTCCAAGTACTGTACATACAGAGTAAACCTATGCGGCACCTTTACTTCCTGTTTCCCCCCTCGCCTGGCATCGATCCGGCACGGTGCCTCCTGAACATCCAAACTCGTGGTGTCTTGACATTTCTGTGGAATCGTGGTGGGCACCGTCGTTGCAAGTTTTGCACTGGCCCACCAGCTGATGGAGCACAGAGCCAAAGGAAGGGAAGTGAAGCCCCCACTCTGCCCACACTACGTCCTCAGAGATGAACTGTCCGTACGGAGCGGGACGCACTTGAAACACGGCTGGAATGGACTCTGAAGGGAGCGCATACTTTGACTACGCCCATGAACTGTTTGAAGCAGGGTGGAGATAACAGACGGGGTGTGGAGACGGCAGAACGGAAAAGACAAGAAAGTCATCTGACCCCCACGTCTTAAAACAATGCACCACAGGAAGTGCATCTTAACACTCGCTGTCTCAAAGTGTGCCTCAAAACTGCTGCAAAGATTGTATCGTTCATGAGGTTTTCTTTTTCGCAATTTAAGAATTTATCAAGAGACGTCGATGTGCCAGACTACTTCACTTCCACAAAGAAAACTTGTGAGGGAAATAGCATTGAAAGAAGAGAAGAAGACGACGCTCTGAGCCTTTTGGTCCACTGTTTGAATCTCAGTTCATTTGGACCCTTGAACACTGGAATGTTTTTAGAGAGACACATGAGAAATCTTAAATCGTCTTTTAATAAACTAAACTCTTTATTTTTGTTTCTTTTATTTGGAGTTGACAATGTGCATTGTTTCTTTAAGCATTATCAAATCGAAAGCATTACTGGACAGAGTGTCATCGCCTCCGAGTTACCACTACCCCACTTGTCATCCTTTTTTAAAGCGCCACTCAACGCAACCGTGACAACAACAAAAGAAAAACTCACCGAGAAATAACTGATGCTTTTAACACGTTAGGACCAATACAAAAAGCAAAAGTTTAATAATTTTATTGTTTGTACTGTGTTTTTAATGATCTGTTCCCAAATTGAATGTGCAAATATGTGCCGCTCTCTTTTTAAGTGTATTTGTTTGTATACAAGCAAGTGTGGGCGGAGTCTGGGGGCCGAGTGGGTGGGATTTATCAGTAGGGACATTACACTGCGATGTAAAGCTACTTCCTCGTTTCGACATACGGTGCTCGACCAGCATCTGCATCCGTGTTTGATTTTCGTGCAATATCCGAGTATATGAACCATATCTTATCATGTAAAAACCTTAGGCCCAGTCCTAAGCCTATAACGGTCTCGTCTGCTGGTTTGTGTGATGCAGCTGTATTTCGCACCACTGGCCTTCAGAAGTCTCAGACACTGGATATTGTCAAATGTACAGGCTTTTATTGTTTTGCTGGTTTTTGTTTTCATAGGAGTTTTATTAAAGTTATTTTCCACCGCGCTGAATTTCCGCCTCTGCTCTGTATTCTTGTTCTGCTGTGGATGTGGATTGTGCGACTGTGCACCTACTCAGGGCACCACCATGGGACGACTTTATTGACTTCCAGACAACAAATATACTCAGACCTATTTCTACCTGCTATATTTGCAAGAGAATATGTGAAAAAAAAAAATAAAAAAAATGCTTTTTGGCAAATGGAAAGTCAAAGCAGTACGTACAGTATAGTATAGTACAGACACGCCGGATGTGGCTCCGCGCAACATCTTTCTGTTTTACTCAAAATGCAGCTTTGCTGTGGTGCGCTCCATTTGTGCGAAACACAAACCTTTTGATTTCCCCTTTAAGGATCAGATTGTACAGGCAGAAGAGTTGGAAATGACTCATACCTGGGCTCAGATCACAACATTACATGTGATCAAATTTAAAAGACCTGAGGTAACTTTACTTTTGATTTAAAGTCAGAAGAGCTTCATCCATTTAGTCAGTTATTTCAGGTCACATGGTGTTAGTTAGCCTGTAGTTCAGTGAGGATGTCCTGGACAACAGAGGAGACTTGGTCAGAAGATGGTAGTGTGCAAATTGTTAATTTGTGTAACGCCAGAGAGTGTGTGGGGGGGGGGGGGGGCTGGCTGGCTGGCTGGCTGTGTCTTTTATGTGTGTCAGCATTGCATCTTTTGACCCATCTCTACACTACAATCAGAGGATGATAAGGAGATCTTTGTAAATACCACCCTGCTCATCATGGAGTTCCTTTGTGTGTGGGCTTGTTATCGTCAGAATTGCACAAAAGTGTTTTATTGATGTTTATTTCTGTCTGTCAGAGCTACAGACATTGCTCAGTGTGAATCATTCACTGTAAGACTGTTGCTCTTCACTGAAGTTACATAATACAGTAACCTGGTAGAAGGCTTGTTCATAGGGAGCAAGGACACGGTGGCAGATGCCCTGTTTACAGGGTGTATCTATAAGATATGAAATACCAACTACAAATGATCTGAAAGTAAGACAACATAATTCAATGGGTATGTAGAGTCAATTAAAAACGTATTCAGGATCTTCTTCCGCAGTCTTCTCGGGTTCGTCTCTACAGGCTTGGCACACCAGGATTTGGGAAATGTATCTCATTCTTGCTAGCAGATCCTGTCAAACTCCGTCAGATTGTCTGGGAAGCGTCTGGTAGATGCACTTCAGAGTTTAAGACTAAGCTTTGGCTGTGCCACTCAAAGACGGTCAGACTTGTCATGAGGCCACTTCAGCATTGTCTCTGCTGCTGCATTCATCCTTCCCTCTGTTCTGGCAAGTCTCTCATTCTCTGCTACTGAAAGGAACCCTGTACCATGATGCTGCCACCTCCGTGCTTCACTGTAGGGATGGTGTTAGCGGATGATGAGCAGTGCTGAGTGTTTCAGACCTTTGTCCTGATCAGTGCCTCACCACAGGTATAATGGGAGTCTTCAGAGGAAATCTTTGGACTTCATGGCTTTCTGACATGCAGGATCCTACATAGAGGATCAGTACGGGCCTTTCTAAACCATGTCCTGTCAATTCAGTTTGCCACAGGTGGATTACAATTAAGTTCTAGACACATCAAAAGGATTATTATTAAAGCAAACAAGATACATCTGAGACACAACTCAGTGCAACAGGCTTGGAATACTTTTGTGAATGGGAAATGTTGACAGTTAATGGTTTATAATAATTTTGCTAAAAAATAATTCTAGATTACTGAGTGCAGACTGCTGGGAAGAAACTAGAATTTGAAGTGTGCAAAAAGTGAAAGGATCTAAATACTCTGTATTTACATCTCTGATGATTTCCTGATCTGTTACCCTCTCGGCACTAATCCTTTGTCCACTGACATCACTGTATTAAACTGATGGTTGCATCCAACAAGGGCTCAAAGAGAGAGCACTCAAGAAGCCCTCCCACTAGCTTCCACTTCCCCAATCTTGGTTTATGCATAATGGATGCTGGCCTTTCTGAAGCTTCATGCTGTGTCTGAAATAAAAATGGTCTTTTTATATGAAAAGGACCACACCTACACTCTCCCCATGAAATATTGATTTCTATTGTTAGTGTCAGCTACATTTTTACTCTGAGGAGAGGGATGATGGAAATTAATAAGATCCCTCAGTAGAAGAATTCATGCTCAAAGAGTTAATTTTGGGACTTGCATTCAAAACAATGTAAAAATTGGAAGTAATTTTGACAGTTCTCAAGCAAGTAATTTTTCATTTTAGGATTTTTCTTATTCTTATTCACAGTCCAGAAATGTTGTTGTGTACTTTCTTGTTCAGGCTTATGAGAGGTGGATCAAAAATCAGCAGACATTTAGACCCTCATCTGAAATAAACGCCAGACACACTGGATCCTACATTTCCCATGATGCCACTGGATAGCGATTTCATTCAACCCCGTCCCCTTCCTCCACCCTCCATCACCTCCTTCCTGCAAAATAGTATCATCTTTAAGTCCCCAAACTTCCAATAGGCATTCTTATAATAATCAACCAGTGCATTACACCCAGTTATATCCAGGGACTTCCCCTTGAATCTCAGTGTGACTTTTTCAGTTTACTGAGCTCCAAACATCAGAAAAAGAAAACCTGTTTCATGTGTAATGTGTAGCCCCACTGTGGGGATATTTAAATGTAAAAGGATTTCCGGTTAGTTAATCCTAATAATCATGGCCACCAGTCAAAGCCACCCACATCATGACTCGCTGTTTAGGGAATTCCATCCACCTGTGGGATCTCCGAGTCTGTCAGATAATGAAGTGTGTGCTGTTAAAAGAGAGGATGGTGAAGGGAAGGATCCGTGAACCAGTGTCATTTCATTGTCAAATCCACCCACGCTCATATCCACAGATGAATGCGAGAGAGGGCTGCGCCTCTTCCACGGGCGGCTTAGAAAGCTCAAGGCCATGCAGCATACCAAGCAATGGCAAGCCAGTGTGATAACATACAAGGTAATTTACACTGCAGGCTGGGAAACGGGATGGATTTGAGAGACTTCCCCCCCCCCTCACATGTTGTGGTGTATGGACGCTGAGCTTCACAAGGCAGACAGCAGGGTGTGTGGGTGCCACCTCAGTGGGGGTGGCTGCCACTTGAGACTGGCACTTAACAGAACTCGGAGTCCACATTTCTGCTCTCAGCTTTTCTACAGAAGCTCTTGGCTCAAGAAGAGAAGAGGAAATCTGGTGTTGTGGCTAACACGCCAGCATATAAAAATAATAGGCGCGTGCTCTCCTATCAGGACACTCATGGCAATCTGTGATGAATAAGCTTTGGCACAAAATGCAGAGCTCCATTCATGATAGCAGCCCGCTGAACAAAGGTCTGGAATAAGAACAAACTCACCTTTTCTAATGGTGATGATGCAATCAATAGATGGGAGATTAAATTATCTTTTTTGCATCACTTGCATGTCTTGATTGAGTTCATTTGTACATTAAGACCTACTAAGGAGTATATTGCATGTGTATTTCGTCTTCCCCGCAACAAAGAGTCCTCCATAATGTTGTCTGGAAGACAGGCAGCACCGCTGAAGTGCAGTAACAGATGTGACGCAAGTACCTATTGAACAATATAACGAGCCGAACCACCATCGACTCTGCCGCTTCGCTTCGATACTGTCGATGACGGGTTAACACAGTTTAAAAAATTAATGTCGACGTGTGCTTCAAAGGTTATGAAATATTATTCCGCTGCTATGTGCGAAATAACGTGTACTTGTTACTCCGCCTGCCTAACAAGCGTGAGAGCCAATGCTTATATTCTGTAACATCTCGTCTGTCTCGTCGTTTCCTGGTTGTTTCTTCCTCACGCTTTTTTGCATTTATGTAAGTTCAGCACCTGATAAGTTGTTTGGACTCCACAGCGGTAGTCGTAACTGCCCGGGTACCGCACCGCACGCTGCACGCACAACATGGGAATCCACGTGCGGCGGATGGACTTGTTTATATAAAACGACGGACGGCGCTCTGGACCAATGGGCTTCGGCTATTGCAATTCCGTCATATTCTCCATAGAAACCGGTAACTTCCAACCAATTAGGAAACGGTAGAGGAGGAGTCTGAATCGAGGTCGCGCGCCGAGCCCTGCGATTCGGTAGTGGACGAGTGGCGGAGAAAACCGGGAGGACCCGGTGACCGTGTCAACCTGTCTGAACGGCGGCTCCCATTGAGTAATAGTCGAGGCAGTAACTGAATGCTTTCCTCACTTGTCGGTTTTTCTTTTGCTTGTCGCCGAGGACAACCGCGGAGGCTGTTTTTTTTTTTAATATATCTACTGTAACAGGTTGGTTTGCCTTCATTTTTTTCCCTCGTTGTAGAAAAGATGAAAAACCGAGCGGAATTTTTTTTTTTTTTTTTTTTTGTATTGCGTAACGAAAATTGATGTGCGCATGCGTGAAAGTCCTGCTTGCTCTACTTATTGCACTTTTATAACCAAAAAAAAAAAAACGCCGGTTAGTCTTTGACTTCGTTCACGTTGGTGGAGAAATGTCAGCGTTACTGAAATGTGTCCTCCGCGGGCGAGAGGCGGCTGTTTTGTTGGTGTGTTTTTTCCACCGATATGTCTACTTTTACATAACTGTGTCAGTGTACCGTGCAGCCAGCTGCACGATTGCAGGTCAACGTGTGTGTGGATTTTGGATAGCAGGTCAATGCGAGTTAAAGGGGGGGGAAGGGTTGTTAGTTCCTGTCCCAGAAATGTTTTTTTTTATTTTTTTTTAATGTTATTTCCTTCATTTAATGTAAGCGTATCTATGTGGGAATTGTAATATACATAAAATATTATAATTCACTGATAAAAGTAGCTGTTATCAAGTTTTCAAGTTGAGCACAGTTATTACTACAATTGTGACCCGAGTAAAAGGTTTTATTTCTATATATTATGTAGATTTATGTCGGTACATATTTGCATCTACATGATAAGTGATAAGATTGGTAAGAAATAGTAAGCAAGTAGGTTGAATTTCCACCTCAAGACAATTAAAGGTCCTCTTAGAGGCCTACTGACCACACGTATAGAAAAGTGTTCGGCCTGGCCACAGTGCACCTGTGAACATTAGGTCGACAGGATAATCACATTAAACGTATGAACCCTTGAGTTGATTTTTGACTTCTAATTATGACAAATGTGTGGCATCCATGTACACAGAAAGTAACCGGGAGTTTTGCTGGAAATAGAGTGGTAATTGTGGTAGATACTGTGCTATAACTCAGATTATGTGATTTTAATGAAACACTGGAATAGGTCTTAACATGACTGGAAATATGAATGATCTCGGCATATATAGTGTCTTTGTAGTTATTCTATTCTCCTCCAGAAATATTGGACGAATGTAATTTTTTTTTTCCCTGTCAAAATGTATGACTAATAATATCTTTTCTTTTGTCTCAGATTTTATTAAATAATGCAGTTCAGAGTAGCCGGCTACAAGTGAAAGCGTGTGGCTTTACGAAACAAGGCTAAATCCATGTGACTGGAGCAGGGTTGTATAATGCCTGAGATCTGTGCTAGTGTGTTGGCTGAACCGGCGCTCCAGTTGAGGCAGGGCTGAGCTGGAAGCAGAGCCAGTTCAGTTTCATTACTTCATTCCTCTGCTCGGTTTTCACAGTTACATGTTTGCCTGCGTGCGTCTGTATCTCGGAGAGTTTTAAGATTTCTTTTGATGGGTAAAGGGATTGTGTAATTCAGCACTTGGAATATCTTGACTGCTGGTGTTTCTTGTAAAGTTAATGGATGAAGGGGTCTCTGGTAAACGTAGTACATGCATGTTTGCAGCTTTAAAGAGCAGTTGGACAGTTAAAGGTACAGGATATTGTTCAAAAGTTTCCTCTGGCAGTTTAATTTCAGGTTTGTTTTGCATTACAGTCACAAGTAGGCAATTATCAGCTGTTTACACAAGATTTGGAGAGCAATGTGTTTATTGTTTAGTTAATGTTTGTTTCCTCTTTTAAATACTTTGTCAGATTCATTATTGGCTCCTGAAGTCCTTAATACCGTACTGCATGCAGTAAATCATCTGAATGATAACAAGCTTGTGGCTCATGCATCGTTAACAATCTAATGTGAATAATTTTACGTGATATATATGGTTGTGGTTGAAACACATGGGGGCTGGAGCTTCTTTTTTATATATAAAGATGAGGTACTAATAAGTGTGAATGTCTGCTGACTTGATTATTACCTGCAGGCTGTCCAGAGTGTCCTCTGATTGGCTGACATAATTCTAACCTGTTGTAACTCTGTGCTCTCTCCTGATTGGTCCCTTGCAGCAGCCAATAGAAAGTGCCCTCAGAACTGGCCGCTGCCTCAGTGGGTCATCTTGTAGAGTGGCAGTGAATGAACGTGTGGGTGGTTAGAAAGTCTGCTGTGGTGATTTTTTTTTTTTTTTTTTTGTAGAACATTAAAACATGAAAAACCTTCTTTGAAATAAACTTTGATCAGTTATGTAAAATAGCTTATGTAAAGAGTTAAGAATAGACAAGCTGCTGAATGTGCTCACTTACATAAATAACTGCAACCTGATACTGGAGAGCAGGAAAACGGTGAAATAGTTTGGATTTGGCTTCAGAACCTGTTGGGCTTTAATGGACATATAAATAGCTCCAACTACTGCCCGTCGGAGGAGAGGGGGGCTGCACATATAATGAAAACTGTTGTTCTTTTACTTTTATCTGGTTTCTTTTAGAACAATTAAGTTGGGTTTTTTTTACAACCTCTGCATCCTCTCAACAGTCTTATTGGTTTTCCACTAGCAAGTGAAAATCCACCTGTATTTACAGCGTGGATGCTCTTCTTACCACCATACTGTGACTACCTATAAGCTGGCATGGGTCATCTAAGATGACTTGCCTGATTATTCAATATCATGTTATGAAATAGGCACCATGTGTAACTTAAGGGACTATACACATTTGTTTATATTGTTTATTGATTCGGTGGCACTGCACAAGGTTACATGAGGCTTTCTTTACTTGATTTAGACTTAAGTGATCTGGGACAATGTATCATCACATATCACGTGTTTGTGACTCTTTGTCCTTGGCATTAACGATAATGCTGTTATTTGTGATGATGAGCCTTTTCCCCCCCAGAGATTGGTTCTTGTGTGTCCGACCTGTTTATCCGTTTATTTGTGAAAGGCCAGCAAACAGTTGTCTGCAGAGGAGAGGAGAAGACTTAAATAGTGAACATTATTTTAGAGCAGTTTGTGTTTCCAACATCAGTATCAGTGCTGAATGTGAAGAGGTGAAGGTTTCTGTTTGTGTCTTCAAAGCCGTGTTTTCATCTCCGTGGACTCACCTTTTATGTGAGGAATCTCTTTTGAAAAATGTAACTGCATCGCACTGATCTGGGGCTTCAGTCCTCCTGGAAAGGGCAAACGATGGCCTATTTACCGTGTGGACCTTTTGAAAGATGGATGGCAGCAGCCTTGGTGTGAATGTGTTTTTTTTTTATGTGCGATCACTTTAACTGTGCTGCTCTGCCCTTTTTTTTATGTGGTTGACTTTTAAAAACACTGAGATGGAGGCGACACTGGCTGATCATATCAAAGTGATGGCTACTGTGTTTTATAAGATGGTCTGTCATAATCCATACTGACTACTTCTTAATTTAGGACCAGGTTTCTTTACTATTGATCTGCTATCCATTGAAGTGCACTGTATCGAATGAGTAATTTACCTGTTGTCGTTTCCTTTTTTAGACGACATCCCCACTCCTGAGGCATCAACTCCATTTGCTTTCCAGTGCTATGCTTTTCATGACATTGTCATGTGGAAGGTAACCTAATTTCCTTTAATTTGCCCGTTGGACCGTCCCATGTCTGAGGATAGCAATCCGAATCACTACCGGTACTCAACCCTGGACAGGCGTGAACGTAACTGGGAAAGGGTCGTCTTTCAGATGGAGGAAGAGCAGTGCGCTCCCTGCGGCTCCATCAGCCAACTTCACTGCATGGCCAGCAGTTACAACGAGGATTGTGGCGGGCGGGATGGGGTTGAACTCGAACCGGACTTAGGACTGGCCTCTGAGGGCAGCGACAGCAGCCACGAGCACTCGGCCTCGCCGTGCTCCCCGCGTGACGACAGGAAGCGACCACGCCCACCTTTACACGAGGATGTTGAGATGGGTGGCAGCGGCTCGAGTGGGAGCGGGACAGAATCTCATGGTAACGAGTCGCACGGCAATGAGTCCCACGGCAACGAATCTGTGGGCAGCTCAAATGGAAATGAAAAGGATTCCGCTCTTATGGAGTCCTCCGGAAGCAACAAGAGGTGAGGGCGCATCAGATCAACTGAATCATGGCAAAGTACGTTTTTTTCCCCCCCCACCACCACCATGGGGGAGCGGACCATCTAGGTCACGGAAGTACACTTCATTAAAGTCAAAGGGCCATTTTCTCTTACGTGAGTTACGGTGACCTCAGTCATTGTTACAATTCAGTAGTGACTGTTGAAGGTGGAGGAAAACAGTGTGTATTGTAACCCCCAAAAAAACCAATCCCTCTTGAGGAAGATTTAAGATGACTACTTATTGCTTACATAAGAAAAACACTGAACTGAACATTATTCAAAGAAGTGTGTTGTTCTTTAACAAATGATTTCTTCTGCTGGTGTCTTAAGGTCAATCAGGGCGACGTTAATTAATACCATCTTTTCAGTTAATCTGTATTAAATCAAACATTGATGAAACATCGAGATGAACATCTCTTTAACAAGAAAGTCCTGAGGAGAGGAAGTGGGAACTAAACGTATGAGTTATTATTTGGCTTTCTCCTATATTGCTTTCAGTTATTATTATCAAGAACCACTTTGATAAGCCTTTGTTTAGCTGACAGTTGTATTAATGCTCTTTCACTCCCTCTGGGCTTCTTTTACACAGGCTGACTTTGATTAGATTATTATTATGTACACCGTCTTCCTGGAACAGCTAGACTGAAAGAGATTCTCTTAAAATATTATTGAAAATGAAATAAATAAGCCTGTTCAGATATAATGGTTTGTTTCCATTTAGCAGTGTAACAACTTGTTCCCTGTCCTGAGCCAGGGACAGAAATGTTCGAGTCACTAGAGACCTTATTGGCTACTCTCTATCTGTGTGTAGCAGTTTTTTACAAAGGGGATTCAGATGGTGTTTGTTTGTGGTATTCTGGACACCAAGTCCTTGACTCACTTTGCAAGTTTAGTCTTTCTGTATGTTGTGCTCTGTGTTCTGGGTTTTCTGTGCACCTTCAGTAACACGACATGTTGTTCTTGCAGCTCCAACTCTCACAGCCCTTCCCCACCAAGCAGCTCCAACGCCTTCAGTCTGGTGAGCTCGGAGCAGGACAACCCTTCAACCAGCGGCTGCAGGTTGGTACGCCTCTGAAGCTGCCCGCTGCAGCTCTGTCCCACTGAGACTAAAATGTTTTGCTCTGCTCCCCGTGTTGGAGATCTGTCTTGTCAGAGTGTCACGGCGCTGGTGGGACCTCCTTATTTTGACACACGTGTATCTGTCTCATTTACGCACTGCAGCAGCGAACAGTCAGCCAAAGCTAAGACCCAGAAAGAGCTCTTGAAGACCATCAAGGAGCTGAAGATGAACTTACCGTCGGAAAAGAGGAGCAAGGGCAAGTCCAGCACCGTCAACACGCTCAAATACGCTCTGCGATGCGTCAAACAGGTGAAAGGTAAGACTCGCTTCTGTTGCCACCGTTTTACTGCACACGTTTCATATTGTGTACGAGCGACGTTACATTTATGAGATAAACAGACCTTTTTACTGATACAACTAAAGATTAGGTGGCGTTTCTATCGATCTGATGTGTGCATTGATCCGTACTGCTTCGGTTTTGCAGCCAATGAGGAGTACTACCAGATGCTGATGACTAATGACAGTCAGCCACCTGGCTTTGACGTATCATCTTACACCATCGAGGAAATCAACAGTATCACGTCGGAATACACGCTCAAAAACACTGTAAGTACGCCCACGCTGCGCCGAAACCATCTGAATCTAAATGATATCCCTGCAACGGAACCTTTGCTCAAAACTTGAAATCTTTTTTCAACTAGAATGCCTTTCTTTCACATTTATGCACATCATAAACATCTTGTCAGTGTTTCGGAAAATGTAAAAAGCCCCACCACACACGTACTAAACGACCTGTTCGTACTTTTTCATTTACCTGCAGGATATATTTGCCGTCGCCGTGTCACTCATCACGGGGAAGATTGTTTACATCTCGGAGCAGGCGTCGTCCATCTTGAACTGCAACCAGGAAGTGTTCCACAACGCCAAGTTTGTGGAGTTCCTGACGCCTCAGGATGTCAGCGTGTTCTACAGCTTCACCACGCCCTACCGCCTGCCCTCATGGAGCATGTGCACCGGAGCAGGTAAGGGCCATTCACGAGCACATCAACTCTGTGTAAAAACCAAAAAAAAAGATATACCCATGTATTAAGTACAATTTGTATTTCTTCTCACTTAAAATGAGTTAAAAACAAGTGAAAACGGTTGGATTTCTTGTAAGTGGGCCCAACACGGGGCGGGGCACCGTGAACGTGGAGGGTAGAGCTCCATCGCCATGTATTAGGGCGGCACGGTGATGCAGTGGTTAGCACTGTCACCTCACAGCAAAAAGGTTCCGGGTTCGAATCCGGTCCTGGGCCTTTCTGTGCGGAGTTTGCATGTTCTCCCTGTGCTTGCGTGGGTTCTCTCCGGGTTCTCCGGCTTCCTCCCATCATCCAAAAACATGCACCTCAGGTCAGGTTATCTGGCGCCGCGCTAGTGGCAGCCTGCTGCAGCAGCTCCCCCCTGAGAGCCCCCCTGCTGTAGTGAAGACATTTCCCCTTGGGGATTAATAAAGTGTATCATAAAGTGTATAAAAAAAAAATAACCTTCACATGGAGAACCCACGTGACACACGAGCCAGACCATAAGCATCCATTTCCTTCACATGACCCACCCACGCACACACATGCTCACACACATGCTCACACACATGTAGCACATATTTCATTAACATGATTAATCACACATTAATGAATGCCCGCACACTCACTTGCACCTGTCACATATTTGCTGACGACATAATCACATGTCTGGACAGTGACGAGCTACGTGGTTTGTTCGGTACGCCTGTCACGCTTTCATGCAAGCCAGTGCAAGAGCCCTTCCGTTATTACTACCTAAGAAGAGAAGCTTATTATTAAAAGTTATTATTGACACTGTGACAGAAAGGTGTTTATTTGCCTCCTGGGTACATTTTTGATACAAATCAGTTTGTGACCATTCAAAATCTGTATGATATATACAGAAACACAAGGCACTCATTGGTGGTGACACATCTGTGCTGACTTTAGTCTAAACTCAACGCTGATTTTAAACACTACGAAGCTTCCTGAGTTTCTAATGTTTTTTGATGTGGAATTCCACTTCCTCACTACTTAAACTAAGAAAGCAGACTGACTAAAAGCTGTCTGTCTGAAATGTAGTACCCAGTAACCCCCTAGTAGATGCTCTCACCCCACGGGCACTACCACTACTAGCACCGGCCAGGAATCTGGAGGGGGTGCAGGTTTACAAATCATTTTTAACATCAAGCATGCATTAAGAATGAAATGAGACATTACAAATTAGTGAACTATATTTTTTAGGGTGTTGCAGTGATGATGATCCCTCGGCTCTTTGACTAGTAATTGTAGGATTTGTTTATAGAGTACCCATTTTGAGACCTCTGGGAGCTGTTATCAGTCATGTGATGCCAGCTCTTTAAATGATGAGCAGCTGTATTGTATTTTTACTCCTCTGAATCTTCACACTTCTGCTGCATAGCTGGGATAGTGGGATGAGAAACAAACAAGATGGAAGGCGTCATGCTAATTCACTTGGCGCTATATTCATCCCACCTTCTCCCTGTCTTTTATTCAGAGTCGTCTCCCACAGAGTGCATGCAGGAGAAGTCCTTCTTCTGCCGCATCAGGTGAGTGACAGCAGCCGCTCTCTGATCTACAGTTTACTGCTGGAACAAGCTGCCAGTCAGCACAGGGCAGCTGAGAGCTTTTGGACTGTTTGTCCACCTGGTGGCCAGACGGAGCATTACAGATACAATTTACAAAACATGACTTTAATTGGTCATTCGAAATGGAATATAATTTTATATCTTTACATAATATATCGCTTGAATGAGAAGCGGTTGTACTGGCCTGATATATCATAAATTTAGCAACACATCATTATAGTAGTCGTATTAGTGTGGTTTTAAGTTATGCAAGATCCACTTTTACTTATTTATTTGGACAATCAAAATTAGGTGCTTATTGTGAAAATAAATGAACTAAAAGGGTTAAAATTAGTGTTTCTGATTAGATAAACCCTCTGTTACATCATTACCACAGTAAAACGGATATCCAGCTTTAAGGAGCTGTTGTTTAACCCATAAAAAGCTCATGGACAACAGAACGTATCAATCTACCTTTTTATCCCTGTTTACTGAGGAGTTTCTCTATTAAAAATTACAAAAAAAAATTACATATACTAGTTTATACCTACAGTAAAAGCAAGATGGCAATTTTATTGGAAGAATGGTATAAATTTCGGCAAACTGAATTTTATTTTGAAAACCCTTTAGTAAGTAAGGAAGCAGTTCTTTGAGACGGTGTGTGTTTGTGTTGCAGTGGTGGGAAGGAGCGTGAAGGGGATCTCCAGTACTATCCCTTCCGGATGACTCCCTACCTGATGAAGGTCCAGGACGCTGAGCTGGGTGAGGAGCAGTTCTGCTGCCTCCTGCTGGCTGAGAGGGTGCACTCCGGATATGAAGGTATGCACACACGGCATCACACACTTTTTATAGGGTTCGTTTCACTGCACTGTCATTGAAGTAGTAAATAATTCACCCCATAGCAAAAAACAAAAGTAAAAAAGACAGATGTTCGTCGGTGGCTTGGCGCTGTCATTATTAGCTTGTTCAGCAGCTTTATTCAGACACACTTCCTCTGTAGGAGGTGCACAGATGGTAAGCTTTAATATAAGTTCATATCAACTATTCAGAGACAATAAGATGAAAGTGAGACTCTCAAACCATCAACAACGTTTCCTTCCAGAAAAATATTTGAGTCCAAATTATGGAACATTTGCAGCAGCAGTAGAGTTTTATCATGGTGAACTTTTAATTTGACGGGTTTATGAACGCTCTTGTTTGTAAGCCTTCTCGTTTTAAACAAAAAGGTTTAAACTACTTTTATACTTGTCTGCTTTAATCTGATTAAGGTACTTACATGACACATTTTTAACCAGATTGAGCTCCTATTTTGGTGCGATAATGGGCCTTGTTATTTCAGCACAAAAACAGCCCTGAACCAATTACTTAACGTGATGCAATTTGGCATCATTAGTATTTTTTTCTAGCTTAGGTGGTTTTAGGTTTTAGTTGCATTCTATCACAGATTCATTATTTCTCATGAGTTTAATAATGCTTTTAATCTGAAGTGCCAAATATACCATTTTTAATTCAAGTATTTTTCTTCCTTCTCCACAGCTCCCAGAATCCCTTCTGACAAGCAAATCTTCACCACCACACACACACCTAACTGTGTGTTCCAGGATGTGGATGAGAGGTGAGGTCTCTCAGCCCGCCAATAATAAACCTGACAGAAGTGTCTTTGTCGTGTTGTGTGTGAACTTCTGTGTCTGTAACAGTTGTTGTTGTTTCTGCACCAGGGCTGTCCCTCTGCTGGGATACCTCCCTCAGGACCTGATCGGGACCCCCGTGCTGCTCAATCTGCACCCAAGTGACCGACCCTTAATGCTGGCTGTACATCGCAAGAGTAAGAAGCCTTACTTGCATTCCTGAAGTAGAGATGAGGCTGGTTATGTTTTATCAGATGTTGAAATAAATGCCTCCCTCCAGAACAATAATTTGGTCATCTGGGTTGTGTATTAAATTGTTTATGTTGCTCGGCTCTGCGTCTCTCTCACTCACACACTCCACCTCCTGTGTCCAACAGTCCTGCAGTACGCCGGTCAGCCGTTCGACCAGTCCTCGATCCGATTCTGTGCGAGAAACGGGGAGTACGTCACCATCGACACCAGCTGGTCCAGCTTCGTCAATCCCTGGAGCCGCAAGGTCTCCTTCGTCATCGGCAGGCACAAAGTTCGCACGTGAGTTTCCCCAATGTGGTGATTTTTTTGGGGGGGGGCATCAGTATCAGTATGTTGGAATATGTTCCACTGAGGGCACGCTAGATGACAGCGGTGTGTCGGCGTGTTGCAGGGCTCCTGTGAACGAAGACGTTTTTGCAGCTCCGGCTTTCCACGGAGGGAAGATTATGGATTCAGACATCCAGGAAATTAGCGAACACATCCACCGGCTGCTCCTCCAAGTATGTATATACACACACACTTGAGATGTTTATTTACACGCATAAGGCATTCGTCAGTTCCTGTAACATCCTCTCTCTTTTCAGCCGGTCCACAACATGGGCTCCAGTGGTTATGGTAGTCATGGCAGCAATGGTTCCCATGAGCAACTGGTGAGCATTGGCTCCTCCAGTGACAGCAACGGCAACGTTACAGCAGGGAACACAGCCGAGGAGACGGGCAAGACCAAGCCCCCCAGGACCTTCCAAGAGATCTGTAAGGGAGTCCACATGCTGAAGAACCAGGACGCTCAGGCATGCCCGTCCTCCTCCTCCTCCTCCCCCTCACCCTCACCGTCGCCATCCAAACCTGAGCAGAAGAAGACCGCTGACAGTGAGTTCAGTTCCATGCGGCCAAACCTGTGATATTCTGCTGTCAAACTACATCACAGGGAGCAGGGTTACCTTGTATACCTGCTATATAGGGCTATAATACAACACAAGGGTTGGACACATATAGGAGAATGTTAATGTTACTCGCGCCCAATTTTTCCAAAGAACTCCATTCAAAATGTCTAAAAAAGAAAGATAGAAAAGATTCTTGGTGTGGTGGTTACAAATGATGAACAGTGACTAAAAATCGAACAAAAAGAGAGCAGATGTGTTATGCTCTGTGCTCACCCACCTGCCTGCTTCACGTGTTTCTCCTCCCGCTGTCCCTCCAGCATCGGCAGCTCAGAGGAGCGCAGCGTTGCGTCTGAAGGACTCGGCGCCCCATCTGCAGGTCAGAGACGGCACTGCAGCCAGCATGGAGGATTTAACCTGCAGAGACCAGTCTGTCTGCTCCTACCAGCAGATCAGCTGTCTGGACAGTGTCATCAGGTGAGGAACGGTGTTTTGTGTTCATGAACGGTGGTGGATATAAGATCGCTTGTTGCTCAACGTGCACTCCCTGATTTTACCTGTTGTTGTCTCTCAGGTATCTGGAGAGTTGTAATGTCCCCATCACAGTGAAAAGGAAGTACCAGTTCTCCTCCAACTCCGATGATGACAATAAGGGCTCAGAAGACGGTATGAAAGTGCCTCAGGATATAAACACAGGCATGTAGACATCATGCAGCTATTCACACACACAGACATCATCAAGGGTATTAGATCTCTCTCAGGCTCTTAGGTTCTGCTGATATAGACTCTGATCATCCAGGCTTGAAGCTAACCAGAGAAGCTCTCCCTCTCCTTATCTAGATCCCTTGATGCTAGACGCCCAGCCAGGCCTGTCAAACATGAAAGCACCTAAGAAGCCTCCATCTGGGGCAGCTGCTGTGGTGGGAGGCCCCCTGGCCCCCCTCACTCTGCCCAGTAAGGCAGAGAGCGTGGTGTCCATCACCTCACAGTGCAGCTACAGCAGCACCATTGTCCACGTGGGAGACAAGAAGCCTCAGCCAGAGTCTGGTGGGTGTCTTATGTCCAATCCTTTTTAAAAAAAGAGATGGAAAAGCACAAAGAGAAACCTACTTGGGATGGCATTACGTTTATTTTCATCTAGTTTGACTGATGTTTATGTCGTTGCTTTGTGCTACAGAGATAATTGAGGATGTTGCAGAGAGTCCGGCGGCCCCCGCCCCGCCCATCAGCACGGTGTCTCCACCCAGCCAAGAGAAGGAGGCCTACAAGAGGCTGGGACTGACCAAGCAGGTGCTGGCAGCACACACCCAGAAAGAAGAGCAGGCCTTCCTGAACCGCTGCCGAGAGCTGCGCAACACCAGGACCTTCCAGAAAGACTATTCCACATATCTCCACAAGCAGAGAGGTCCGGCCAAAGCTGAAGGTACACGAGTTTTATGGATAGTTACCACATGATGCTAAAGTGCTTTTAATTCATTTGCTTTTAGTTTTTCAACTATAAATATGAACTTTTAGACTTTTAGATATAATTTGTATTGCACATGAACAATGAAGCCATAATACCCAACTTCAGCTTGTAAATAAAACTCTTAATACCTTAGACTTAAATGTGCAAATTATGAGTCTTGTGAAAATATAAATATGTTTAAATGCAATCTTTGCATGCTCTCAAAGCTCAAATTAGAATCAATGACAATATTAATGGAGCAGCCACAGTAGGCAGCAGAATTGTATCGATCGAAATGATTTAAAGTACAGAAAACACAGTCTTTCTGCATTATCTGAAAACAGTGTGGTATACAGGTGTAGCGTGAGGCTAAAAGAAATTATAAAATTAAATCCAACACAGAGAACATAAAGTTTTCCTTTAGATTGAAACTCGTCTTTATATTAAAGGACTCACACCAGACTTCATTCTGTATTTCTTAAAAGATGTATACAAAATATATATTTAACATTATTATTGGCAGGTCTGAGCTCTTTTGAAAAGCGGTTTCTAGTTCACTCGCAGCAACAGTATATACGTTTCTATCAACAAAAACAACTTCCTGACTTCTGCATGTGTCCTCTCAGAGTCATCGGGACCAAGAGGTGCTGCCAAACAGGGCACCACCAGACCAGAGACGACTGCTAAGAGGGGCAACCGCAACAGGAAGTCCAAGAAGCCCCGGATGAAGCATCCTGATTCATCAGACAGTGGTGTGTCTAACCGCAAACCCCGGCCCCCCCTCCAGGGTCTCAACCAGACCTCGTGGTCCCCATCAGAAGCCTCCCAATCAGCTTTCAATGTTTCCTACCCCACCATGGTGCCTACATACCCGCTCTACCCCCCAACACCTGCTGCTCCGGTTCAGGCCCGCCACCCCGACCCCTCTCACTCCACAGGCTTTGGAGAAGGGCAGAGCACTCAAGCCCCGCCTACTGCGACTCCATTTCCTGCACCCATTGTTACACCTGTGGTGGCTCTCGTGCTGCCCAATTACCTCTTCCCCCAAATAGGACAGTTAGGTCAGATAGGGCAGCTGGGAGCTGCTCCTCCACCAACGTTTTTCCCTGATCAGACCCAGACGCAACCTGCATACGCTACCCAGCAGCCCTTTCAGCCCCCACAGCCAGCCTACACCACTCAAACGCAACCCCCCTTCACCAGCCAGCAGCCATTCCCTGTGCAGACTGCCTTTACCCCCCAGCAGCCATTCCAAGCCGCTCAGACCCCCTACACCACCCCGCAGCCTTTCCAGGCCGCTCAGACCCCCTACACCACCCCGCAGCCATTCCAGGCCGCTCAGACCCCCTACACCACCCCGCAGCCATTCCAGGCCGCTCAGACCCCCTACACCACCTCGCAGCCATTCCAGGCCGCTCAGACCCCCTACACCACCTCGCAGCCATTCCAGGCCGCTCAGACCCCCTACACCACCCCGCAGCCATTCCAGGCCGCTCAGACCCCCTACACCACCTCGCAGCCATTCCAGCCCCCGCAGACTGCCTACACTACTCAGCAGCCGTTTGCTGCCCAGCCTTCTTTCCCAGTGCAGACTCAGTTTGTGGCTCAAGCCCCTTATCCACCTCAACCCTTCACCTACAGCCTCGCTACCGAGCCTCCCAAAGCCACCGCCATTGAGCCCCGAGAGGGTGCAGCATCACGATCCTCCACCCCCGCCTCGGGGGCGCGGGAACCCGCCACATCACCGCCGCTGTTCGAGTCCCGCTGCAGCTCGCCCCTGCAGCTCAATCTGCTGAGCATGGAGGAAGGGCAGCGCTCCGTGGAGCGTCAGGACAGCAGAGCGCCCTCTGCTGGAGGCCCGGGCAGCAGCACAGCAGCAATGTCGGGAGCAGGGGAGAAGAATGGAGGCACAGTCAAGACTGATATTCTCAGACAGGTGAGAGACACAACAAAGCCAGTGCTAAACTGGCATCGTAACTTTGATTTAGCATCAATGTTGTGTCTTGCAAAAGCCTCACTCACTCACAAACATAGAAAAACATCTACGTAAAGTGTGTCGCAACACGTCAGTGAAGTGTGTGGATTCAGCTCTGATGGTTCGTCTCCTTGTGTTTCAGTTGGACTCTCCAGGAGATGGAGCTCACAGTGACGGTCACTCCTCATCCTGCGATCTGCTGGACGTCCTGCTGCAGGAGCAGGAGGACTCCCACTCTGGGACCGGATCAGCCACCTCTGGCTCCATGGGCTCCCGATCGGGCTCCAGCTACAACGGCTGTGGCACCTCAGCTAGTGGAGCGTCTGGCAGCAGAACAGGTCAGTGAGGAACATCCGGCTTTGAGTAAAGAGTCTCTCCCCACATTGACCCTTGCGTTTCCTATAAGGAGTACATGTTTTGACTGTTTCCATGTCCCTCTTAAACGGTGAATAGGGAGCAGCAACACCAGCAAGTACTTCGGCAGTGTTGACTCTCTGGAACACGACCCCAAGGCCAAAGCCAAGATGAGGAGCGAAGGAGGTTCTGAAGGCGGCAAGTCGCAGGCCAAAGTCTCGACTCAAGGGGAGGGAGAGCATTTCATCAAATATGTTCGACAGGAGCCCCTCTGGCTGCTGATGGCCAATGCTGACGACAAGGTCATGATGACATATCAGATGCCATCCAGGTGAGTCACCAGCTGGCTTCAGATTTACTTTAAGAATTTATTAGAATTTGTTTTTTGCATTACAGAACACATTTTATGGTTAAAAAGCTGTTGTGTAGTTATGTGTTAGTCTTGTTGGTAAACTGTAATCGGTGTGTCTCCTGACAAACAGGGACATTCAGAGGGTTCTACGAGAAGACAAGGAGAGGCTGAGGCAGATGCAGAAGAGCCAGCCTCACTTTTCCTCGGACCAGCGACGAGAGCTGGTGGAGGAGCACCCCTGGATGAGGAGGGGAGGTCTACCTGCCGCTATCAACGTCAAGGTGAGGAACGGACACAGACGGGCACAGCGTATCTCAGAGATCAGCAACAGACTTTCTCTATTTTCCTTCATGCTTTTTGAGGCTTAATACTTTAAAGGTACATGGGTTAGTTTTGCACTTTATTATTGTAGACTAAATATTGTCACTTTTCAATTCAACATCTCTTACACACCATTGCAATACTATTATGGCACGGACTGAATTGTTTTGATACTCATTCGGTTCCAAATTTCAATACCTGAATCCACACTAATACGCTTTTGATTTAAAACCTCTGCTACAGTTACGCAGGAGTGAATCTCATCAATGTCAGTGAACCACAGCGTTTACCACACATGGCCTCTACTTGGGCACCTACTGACAACATGAGGCGTTTAAGGAACATCTGTTAATTGTGACATTGAGTAATAACTTGCAGGTGAGACATTTAGGGAACCTCTGTTAAATATAGCGACAGAGAACAGCCTGCTATACACTTGGCCCTTCTCTCCTGCATGTGTAATGTCATTATTTTTCTCTTGAAGTAGATTTTAACAAACTTGAACAGATAAATTAAGTATTGTGTTTTTGGTTTTTTTACTTTTTGAATAATACCCAGCTATAAAATCATGTAGTGGACATTAAGGGTGTGTTTCTCTCCCTCTCAGACGATTCAGTTCCGGCAGAGTTTTGTTGTGTTTGATCTGTGCTTGTGATTCCACACATTATTTCTTACAATGTGTGAATCTTTTGACCTCTCGTTACATGTATCAATCCATTTAGGAGTTGTGACCGTCCCCCAAAATGATTGGTGGAAAATTAGGTCAAACACTTTAATCAAATTTGGTGCCAAAAAAAATAACAAACATTTGTACATCATCATTCTGTGTTAGCTGACTGTAATATTTAGGCTGCATGTTGGGACTGATTTATAGATTGTTCTGGTTTTAACTTCTGAATGTAGCGACCTCTGATTTAATGGAGATATTATTAACCATTCTTACTGTTGGACTGGTTCATTCCAGAGGAGAGTTTTTGTGTTACTGTGAGTCCGTTTTTATCAAGTAATTTTGAAATAATGCTACCAAGATTTTCCTTTCAAAAGTAAGGCGCTGTACCTAATAGTGGGTTTTGGTTTGACTATGACATCATCCTGGCATCAATGCACTGGTCACAGCCCGTTCAGCATAGTGTGGCAGGAACGGTCATTAACAGCATCATGTGTATGTGTTCAGGAGTGTGTGTACTGCGAGGACGTGGCGGTGGCGGCGGCGGCGGCGGCGGCGGCGGCGCCCCTTCAGGAGGACCTGCCAGACATGGACATGGGTGAGCTGGGCGAGGAGCTGAGCCAGCAGGGCCAGAACGCCCAGAGCCAATCACAGGAGTCCCAGCCTCAACCGGACTCAGGCTCCTGAACACACACACGGCCAACAGGCGGGACACACTCGACCAGCCATGGACCCTCATGATGCAGACGCAGACTCACAGACATGCACTCATTATGGATGTGAGACAAACAGCTGTGTGCCTGAGCATCCTGACAAACACACACACACACACACACAGGTACACACACACACAACAAGCAGAGGTCTGTGGAGCCAGCGTGATAGTTGTGATGTGTGTCGCTGGTGTGTTCATGTGTGTGTGTGTGTTGGATGTAGGACTGCCACTGGAGTGCAGTTCTGTATGCACCCTCACAGGGGGCAGCAGTGCTTTATGGGGGTTTTGCATGCATTACCCCATGTTACACACACACACACACACACACACACACACACACACACACACACACTCTGTCTCTGAAATGACCTGATTCCGTTTTTGTATGTAAATATATCCCCTCCTCTTCGTCGGAGGCAGAGTGTTTATTCTAAAAGAAAGTTAATGGCTAACAGACACCTTATAAATATATTCGATTTCAAAAGATGTTATGTTGACAATATAATTGTCATGGAACTATTTAAGACTGTGTTCAACAAGCAGCCCAGCATTGCTGTTACAATATGCTGCTGCCGACATGATGTTTGTGTTTTCTTGTTTTGGCACGTGGTCCTATTCGACGCCTTCAAACCCCAGAATCCCTGTGGTTTTCCCATCAGGAACTGTGTGGTGGTGCTCATTGGACGATGCAGACCAGGTCAAAGGGATGGGCGGGGCCTCCCACTTTAGTATCAGGATTTGTTTTATAGTACTTCTCTCCTCGGACCTGAGTGTTTGGAGGCTGACTTTATCTTTCCTCAACGGTGACAATCGGATACTTAACAAAAAGCTATTCATGAAAGTATCTTATTTATTTCCTCGTAGATAATGTATCTAGAATAGATTTATTTTTTTTAAACGCTAAAGCCAAATCAGTTCAGCTGAAAGACAATATACAAACAGTTCTAACTCTGCAGGACATTTAAAGTCACTTCAAAACTGAAGCGAGCTCGTCCATTTCACGATGAAACCTCCAAGTGTTGTCAGACCTTAAAGCAAGCACGGGTGCTACGGAGACGGGGGCGCAGACACAGATGAAGAAACTGCCAACCCAATTTTCTTAAGTCTAAAACAGTCAGCATGGGAAACCGTGACGCACAGAAAGCGAGGTCAATCTTCAAACTCGAGGCAGCAAATCACTGAAGAAGAAATGTGTTTAAAACACTCAAGATCCTCCGGATTCGAATTTCTTTTACGCCTTCAATTTGTGTTTGTAAGTAATATAAAGTTTTCTTTTTTTTTTTGAAGACAAATTTATATCCATATGTTTTGCAGAACACTGCAAAACAGCGCGGAGTGATGTTCTCCTCTTGATATGGTGCAGCTCGACAACATAATATCACTTTTAGAACAAATGCGTTCTATTTTAAGGATTTATACATCGTGTGAAATCACATGGTCTGCACTTTCATCCTTTTCAGAGAATTGTTTCTCTTTTCATGACAATCTATTTTTCTGGATTGAAAAAAAAATAGAAACTAACAGCCTTTAAAAGGCTGACACCACAAAACTGAGATGAGAAGTCTCTGCCGGTGTGTGTGAGCAGCAGCAGCAGCAGCAGCAGCAGCAGCAGCAGCAGCAGCAGCAGCAGCAGCAGCAGCAGCAGCGTGGCTCCATGAGAACTGTGAAAGCTGTCGGTCAGCAAACGTACAGCCGGCGGTGGGAAAACAGCATTACAAGTGTAGCAAAGTAAGGGGGATCCTCCGTGTTTCCTCGGCAACCTTCTCGCGGAGGCTGGGTTGCGCAGGAAATGGTCGGAGAGTTGGTCGGCGGCCGTGCAGGCCCCTCGTCGTCTGACATGAAGTGTTCTCGGAAACTGTGACCCGCACTGGCTCGGCGTAGTTAAGGCGACCAGAAGGAGAAATGGGAACAACTGTGGTGCTAAAGCAGAGAAACTGTTGGGGAAGGGCTTGTGAATGTAACACAGACTGGACCGAGAGCATCTCACCGACTTATTTCAATTTCTTGTCAAACTTGTCAGAACTTTTTTTTTTTTGTATTATTATTGTTGTTCTATTTTTCTATTTGTTTTTCTCTTATTGTGTGTGTTTTATCTATCTGACGAAGATAAGAGTTTTTGAGTGTGACTGGGGATGAACCCTACCTCTAAGAAATCCCAGGTCATGTTACTGTAAGCAGAACATGGAACGTGTGTGCACGAGGGCAAAGCGCAATGGACGGAGCGGTCAGACACTCGATTATTCCAGGGAGGGACGGGTCTCTGCCTCAGACCGGCAGAGGTTGACGGACTCCCTCTGCTTTCTGTCTTTATGAATGAATGAACGCTCAGAGATTGCAGGTGCTTGTCTTCACCTTTACCAACGGCAGTCTTGTCTTTTATTTATTTCCGCGCAAAATCTGTAAAGGGGCCTCAACGCTCACCGGTGTCGAAACCGACCAGAAAGCCAGAATGTAATTTCTACACTTGTGCAGTGATGTGCAAAGCAGCGGAGAGCGGGTCATGTTTAAGCCTTACTTCTTCTCAGAAGGCCTCACAAACAGGGAATCCTTTTTTTTTTTTTTTTTTTAAGACACACCGGTGGGCTGCTGGAAGCACCCTGATCTGTAAATGCATTCACACGGTACAGGCACATGATGTTGATGTATGGTCATGTAAATTTGTCTCATTGCCACCGTATGAGTCTGCGGTATGTTGAACTAGCACAGCTCTGTGCATTTTTGTAGGTGGGAAGATGTGTTGTTTGAGACATGGAAACAATATTGTAATAAAACCAGAGAAATATAACCCGTCTGTTTGTCTGTTTGTTCTGACTGTTGTTACCTTCCCTCACACATGACTCTCTCTCTGTCTGTCTACTACCTACATATAGATAGATAGATCTATCTATCCATATATATCTATATATATATCTTTATATATATATAGATATATATATATATATATGTATATATGGATCCTGACAATCTGGTTATAAAACAGTTTTGACAAACTTGTGACAAAGTTATGTCACAAATGATGACAGGGTTATGATGTAATGGACCCAGGATACTTGGAGACGGTGACTTTGAAACTGTAAACTTCACTGGGAATTTAATGATTACAGCATTAAATAATTTATTTTCTTCTGTACCTTTTTGTACCTGATTATTTATAAATACTTTTTTTTTTTTTTTTTTTTAAAGTTTGTTGTTGCCCACATATAGCAGATGGACATATCTGTCTCTTAAGTTGCACATGTGTGTGCATGTCAACACGGTTTGTCTTCAGGCTTTAGTAGCATGTTCATCCCATACATACTGCTACGTCTGTGCAGCCATCTAAAACATCGTAACAGACCCACGGACACACGCCCACCACTGCATTTTTAATTCATGGCAAACTTTGGACTTAAACCGTTTCAAAAGTTTGAAAAGAATTAGAATGTAAAATGTTAGAATCCATCCATCCATCCATCCACCCACCCACCCATCCATCCATCCATCCATCCATCCATCCATCCACCCACCCATCCATCCATCCACCCATCCACCCATCCATCCACCCATCCATCCATCCATCCACCCATCCACCCATCCACCCACCCTGGACAGGTTGCCAGGCCAACACAGAAATACACAGAAACAAAGACCACGCACGCTCGCATTCACACCGACGGGCGATTCAGAATCATGTCGGGATCAAATACAACAATTGTCTTCTTTGCACACGAACATCAACAGGGCACATGTACTATGTACACTATGTGGAAATAAACACGTGTACAAGACATGTGACAAGCTCACTTGTCTGATTTATTCTTTCTACTCTGGATTAAATCACCGGGCAAATGACAAATCTACAGGCCATCACACATCTGTCTTTTGAACAGCTGCTTAAATTGGAAAAACTTTTTAAAAACAGTTAAAGAAATCCTCCATTAATTTACTGCATATGTAAACTTAAGGATGAAATAGTTCCGTTGAAGCAGCAGTTGCCGAGATAAACTTTCTTTTTGTCTCTGGTGCGACTCGTGTCCTAAAACATACAAACTCCAGCACCAAAGTTCACCATCAGGATAGTTGTTTTTTTTTATCTGACAGTCAGATATAACATTGTAGGTTAACTTTCCCGTTAAATTACACGCATTGTCTTGCAAATGAAATAATGAATCTATTATTTCAGGTCCCTCCAAAGTTTTATTTTAATTTGAGAAACAAATTAAAAGTGAAACATCACGTATGATATACGCTGCTGCTCGATAAGAGGTGATTGTTCTCTCACAGTCAAAGACAGTTGAGAAGCAGTGGAGGATGCCGGGGTCCCCCGGCGATCTGTTTCAGCACCATGTGCTCGCCTCCGCCGTTGAATCTCCCCTCACGCCAACTGTTGCGCTGGATTGACCTTTAACCCGGGAATTCATATGCACAGTCACAAACCCACAGCTGATGCGTTTGGTCTCACAAGTCCACTCTGACGTGCGATTTACATTTTCCCCGCTAAAAACTGAATGTGGTAACGTGGTCAGCCTGTCATCTGTCGTTTTCAGTGAGCAGATTGCGGTGACATGCGGCGGTTTGACATTTACTCTGCTCTGTACACGCAAACACACGGTCAGTACGTATTCGATGTTTTTGAAGTGAGTTAAAGTGCCGCCTGATTTCTCACATTACTAACAGCTCGTAGCACGGACATTTTGTTCTTAAAAGAGTAGGTGAACGTTTTATTTCAGATTTCAGTTGAGGTGTGTGTTCGATGAAAGGGGTGTGTGATTTCATTCACCTGATCATCTCTAAAATCATCACACACACACATTTACACAACTGCTTTCTCTCAAACATGCACACAACAGGGATAGAAGGTACACTGCACTCCAAAATGACCATGATGAATGTGTTTATGGGCAAGCATACACTATTGTTGTAATTTAATTACTATGTCTGAAACAGGGCCTGACTGACATTAGGAAATAAAGGTTGTCTATAATGACTGGAATGAAAAGAAAGGAAAAAAAAAAAAAAATCAAATTTAGCGTTAAAAGGCCAACATTTCCAAATATTTTAGTTTCTAGATGTGATTCTGCTTCATGCTTGGATTCTACTTAGTTAAGAGAAAAATACTGACTTTTACGCCACTAAGTTGCGTAGTCTGGGAGATACAAAGCCAAAAGAAACTAGACAGTGAAATATCATGCAGTCTTCCTGGTTAGACATCCTGCGGCAAATTTCCTGTTTCTTGTATTTTAGAAATCAATATCACACATAATATTTGTGAAATTACAAAAATAATGCCAAAGCTGAATCTGATTATAGTAGAGAGAGAAAAGTAACACCAGATAAATCAGTGATGCTAAAGGATAACTAGCCTGCCTTAGCAGGCTCTGCTTAATTCAAGTGGAACAAATGTGATTGTCTGAATAAATTACCTTTTAATCGTAAATTCCTTATTTATTTATTTATTTTAACTAAAAATGTTTTAAACAACCTAATTCATTAGCCCATACTTTTGCGTACTTAAACTTGCTATTTTGAGTGCATAAAAGAATTAATGAGAATAATTTTTCATCCTCATTGGGCGCCATCTTGGTGACGTAGCGGAAGGGGAGGGGCTACCAACCGATTTTTCAAGTCGCTGAAATTGAGGCGAGTAAGCTGCAGGTGTTGAACACAATACAAAGTACAAGTCCACACTGAAGTGTTTCTTTTCACTGAGTACCACTGGACTGTTTTAGGACAGAGGTCACCTGCATGTTACTTGTGTAAAACAGAGGCCCCGAAAACACTTTTTTTTTTTTTTTTTTTAAGTTAAATGAACCAAACAGAGCCAATCAAATAAGATCCCCTGGTTGGATGTTTCCAGTTCATTAAGGTGTATTTTCCCAGTTGGAGCTCGAAACTTACCACTTCCTGGTTCATGAACGCACCATAATGTGCCAACTTTGTCTGTTTGTCTTTATCTGCCTGTAAAGCCAATAAGTTATCTCCCAAAATGTCAAAAAACATCCATTGAACATAGGACTTCTCAAATATTATGCATCTTCAAGGACTGTGTGTATGCAGCCCAAATTTCAACCAGCTAAGCTCCGTCCATCTTCTGATGTCTTTTGGTGTCTCGATGTCAGTCAAAAGTCACGAGGAACAGCGCCGTGCTCTGCGCGCGTGCGTGTGCGCGTGCGAGCCGGCCCGTCCCTTTGAAGAACGTGCGCCGACATGGATCCCCTTTTACTGTCTTTTCAACTCCGCCGATTTTTTTTTATTTTTTTATTTTTTTTTTACGCTCCTCCGTCAAATGGTGGCCATGAGCTTTGATCACCGTGTCCCTCGTCCTGCTCCCGTTTCAATGCGTTTCCTCCGACGTTCACACTCGGGTCCTCCACCACCTCCACCTCCACCTCCTCCCTGGGTTTTGTTTAATGAGCTTATTCCGCCGAGAGCCCGGCTTCATCTGACAACGAGCGACATGATCAACGTGTGATTTTCGCCCCAAATATTAGACGCAGGTCGAAGTTGACCTGTCCTGAAAGACGGGACACGAGTGGGAAGCGGTTATTTACTCCCGTTTTTTTGTTGTTGTTGTTGTTTGTTTTTTACACTTGTGACGAGGGGCCGCGCTGCTCTGGTGCGTCTCCGTGGTTGAGCTGATGGCTGGTCCAGACAGGATCTAACAGACATCTGTTACCGTGGTCATTGTGACCGTGGGGAGTGTGAAGACTCCCGCTGGAGAGGTGCGACTCTTTCATGTGCGCACACGCGTCGCGCGTCCTCGAGGTGCGAAGGGACTGCGGGTCGGATCTGAGAAGGGAGGCTGTTTTAGTCAGAAGAAAAGAGTACGTTGAGTACATCATCTTCTAGTTTTCCTGTACATTGTACATTTAAATATCAATAAGTTGGAAAAGAGTTTGACGCCCCACAATGCAAAGTGGATAATAATGGAAATATTCTAATAAAAGGGGAATGTATCGACTGACCAATGGTTGTTTTTTTATTGGGCATTGAGTCACGTCAGACAAAAAGCATTCCAGTGACAGTATTTTATTCAGCAAATTCAGACATCAGACTTGCAAAACATTTCTAGACACCATTACTTCATAAAGTGGTCATTCATAAGTAGGCTACATGTCCAATAAACTACGGAAATTTCTGAAATACAATAGAAATATTTATATTAATCGGAGGCATTGTCAAACTTCTCGGTTTCTAAAAAGAGCTTTTCTCCTCGTACAAAATATACAGAGTTATAAGTCTATAAATTTATAGACAAAACAAGTGTGAACATCTTGAGCTGTTCCTTTTCTGTCCATTGTTGGGTTCTAAGTGTTCTGAAAGGGGACGGCTGCTTCTTTCTCCAAGTGTAAAGACAAACTCACAAGAGATGACTCCAAGCCAGAGTGTCACTACTGAGAGTGAAAGGTGGCTCCGAGCTGGAGGGAACCTCCGATGAGATGAAGGAAAACTCTCCCTTCAACACATTGAGCATTTTTTTTGTGATATCCAAAGCACCTCGGGAGTGTTTTTTTATTTTATTTTTTTTTTTAGCAAATGTTGTTCCATCAATGTGAATTGTCAGTTGCTGCTTCATTTACTGATTTCCTACATTTCCCAGGATAACGAGGAAAGGCTTTAAACTTTCTGGATTTAGATGTGTGAAGAAAAAAATCCACAGTGATGATCTGTTCTCGTGTAAAGAGTCGGTGGCTAACTTGTTCCTTCTGTCATTAATAGAACAGATCTAAATATTGGACATCAGTGCCGGGCGTTCAGTGGTCCAGAAGAAAATCCATGCTCGCGGTGAGTATTCTTGAGGGTCATATGAGTGCAAAAATGATCCAGACACAAATGGTGTTGGGTGAAGTTGTTTTTTTGTTTTGTTTTTTTTTCAGTTGGAGACTTCCGTGTCACATAAAAGAAATCCTGGAATCCCTGCTTCAACATATCCCAACTGTTCCCCATCCAAGTCCCCTACCAAGGTCTCCACATAGACTCCGGATAGGTTATGGTGGGCATGCTCAGGGCCTCCCTGTTCTCCATGACCTCTGTCGAGCTCTGGTTGTGCTCGCTGTCGGTCTCGTCCAGGTCAGAGCACAAGTCCTCGCTGGACGTGGTGGAGGGGGCCGGGGAGAGGGCCGAGGCCGAGCCGCTGCACAGGCTCCTCCCTCCGGGAGAAGCCAAAGTCGTGCAGAGCGCGTCGTCACCTCCGTGCCAAGTGCTGCCGTTGCTGCCGGGAGTGTCCGTGATCAGGTCCATGAGCACGTCCTGGAGGTGGTCCTCGTTCAGGGGCATGCACTCCAGAAGATGGTTGAGGAGCTCGGCTGCCACCGTGCCGTCTATCCCGGGACAGCTGGACACGAACATGTGGACCTCGTGCATGCACTGGATGTAGCCGGCTGCAAACCTCTCGCTGGCTTCTTGGTTCAGTGTGTCTGTTTCTGTGGAAGGAGAGACAAATGAAAATGACTAAACCTTAGTCACTTACTGCGCCAGAGCTCCACACAGCTCCAGGTCCAATACAATAATAGAAAACAAGGATTCACATTCTATCAACCTCTGCTCTATATTCACAGCAAAAATATTTGTCTTTTTCTTCACCAGGAGTACTAAACAGCTGAAACTGATACTTTTTAGTCAGTTAATTGTGAACGTTTTCTTACAAACTGAATTATTATCTTATAAAATATGATGCATTGTTAGAGATGAAGATGTCCCAAGCAACAAAGTAATTCAAAATGGCTCCAGATACACATGCAACATCAAAATGCTGCTTACATGTTCACGCATCAACAATAATAATCCAATAATAAATAGAACCTATAATATAAACCTGTGGAATGGACAGTTTTTCAGAATACGTGTTTTTACTACAATATGTTTTATTGATAATGTCCTTTTACCAAGTTAAATTTCGAATGGAAGACTTCAACTTTTGAGTATTTTAGAATACATAAAACTTTTGACTTAAAAGTTACAGAATGAACTGGAACCTGCTCATCTTTCTCTGAATTGCAGCTTGAATTGAATCATTTATTCCCCGATTCTTTTCAATAGTACATGTTTCTCTTTATTTCAAACTTGGAGCAGTCAGCTCGCTTCAGTTGAGATTTAGAGCAGGATAACACATTCTGATAATATCAGTTTCACAGTATGAAACTGGATAACACATGGGATTTTAGTTATTTTAATATTATGGTATGGCTTTGATGTTGCCTTTTACTTAAAGGCTGCTTCACAGTTAAAGTATACATTCATTTTCAAGCTCAAGAAAATGAGCACCTGTCAATTTATCAGAATGATAATGACTATAAATGCCTGATGTTCTTGAATTATACTTCTATATTGTAACATGTGGGTCCCCTTATGACACGGATCACTCCCTGCTCCACGGTCCTGCATGTGTATCTTGGTTCTGATGTGTAAGGGCTGAATTAATCTGAACAGACCTTGTGTTCTGTTCTTCAATATGTCCTCCACCTTCTTCACCGTCACCTCCAGCACCTCTGCGTTCTCCATCTTGGAATGAAACTGGGGGAAAAAAACAAACAAAAAAAAAACAACCACCAGGTGAGCTCCACCAGGTCCACGACCTGCCTCCACGTCACGTCAGAGTGCCAGCTGAACGGAGGCACTGTGTATACTCACGTCTGTATCTGCTAGCAAAGTCCGCAGCTCCTGCAAACTCTCATTGATGCGAGCTCGCCTCTTCTTCTCCACCAGAGGTTTCCTGGTCTGCAGGAGCACAGAGAAAAACAAAAAACAAATCACACTTCAGTGAGTGAAAAGTCACTATTCAAAGACAGATGCGTCCATCTGTGGACGCGCATAGTGAATGCCTAAATACAAGGTATCCCTTTCTGATTATATATATATATATAAATATAGGATGTAATTAACTTGGAAATAATCAGGTTTCCTCTCGAGCTAAACATTTGTCCTGAAGCAGTGCAGATGCAGCGTCGTTAAAGCGGCGCGTCAAGTGCGTCATTGCCAAGTGTTGCCTCGAAGTTCCACAATCACTGCGAACCTTTCTGTCCGCTTTCTTAATCCCGTAGCAGGACTCATCTTCTTCCATGCCGAGTCCGGTGTTGTGGGGCCGAGCCGAGGGGGCCATGTTGGTCGGATCGCCGCTTCTGGGGCTTCTCCCACTGCTGCTCTTACCTCGCGAGGGGCAGCTGGCGAACGGAACCGGTTGCAGGCAGAAAAAAAATAAATCGACTAACTCGCAGGCGAAGCGAGGCGCCCTGCGTTTATTGTGCAATCCTACTGAGACGTGCTGCTGGCGCTGAGTGGCTGTTGTTAGTATTTATAGGGGCTTATTAACATGTGAATAGGGGCTGTGCTGCTCTCGCTGGTGGACAACAGAGCGCACACGGCCGAGCCAATGAGCGCGCACTCCCTTTGTCTGCGGTCAGCCCTGGTCTGCGCCCCGAGGAGCTGGACGGGCTCTCATCAGACAATTTGTTGGGTAGGGGGGCCGACCGCTCTGTTTTTCCCCTCCTGTTAGTGTCAACGTGCACTTTCACCCAGCTGTAGGATAACTTTCATTAGCATGCAGACGCAGAAAAGGTCGTTAGAGTAATACCCTTAACTGGATTTTATGTTCATTTAATGTTTGGCTATTAAAGTTATAATTTTTGAAACGTGATATTACGTTTTCATTTATTTTTTACTCAAAATAAGGCATGAAATAATCTAAATTTAAATAAGTGACCTCGTAATTCAAAAATTGTGTTGTGTATTTGTAGTTTTAATTCTTGTCGTGCCGGTTTTTTTGACTAATTTTACGTCTCTGTGTGACAATAACCAGAATCTCTCCCGTTTTCTGCCCTACCCATTCTTCTTTCTGCTGGCTTTTATGTCCGAGCCTCAGCAGATTTACCCGGCTGTTTGGCGGATGTAACGCGATGCCTTCAGTTGGCAGCTGCTGCTGGCGGCCCCTCGGCCTAAACTGAATCAGCCGGGGGAATTAAGGGCCCTTCTCCAAAGAAAGCGACAGGTGTTGGCCCTGCGCCTCGTTTGTTCTCCCCGTTGTTTTGGTGACTTCTGATTTGTGTGCAACTGCGTTCTCACGTTGCGTGCTCTGCTGTGAGACAGTTAGGCCTAATATCTGTTTAATTTTAGAAAATTTTTGCAGCATTTGTGCAACAGTGTATGCCACTTGTCTGTGTAAACATGCTAAATGTAATGCTGTCATTATTCAGACAACATTTGGACTGTCTGAATTTAGAGATGCTTGTGATATCAGTTTTTCTTGCATTTGGATGCACTAGTTTCGCCCTTTGCGCACAATGTCTATTTGTTTTTGTCTAATAAGAGCCCCTGTCCTCGTTATTATACGTGTTTTGTACACCTTATTATCATGCAAATTACCCCACAATAGTGCAGCTCTGTGTGTTGGAAAAAGAACCAGCATGCATCTTTGCAACCTTTCAGGTAAATGCACTGATGTATTTTCAGGTGCTCTTTTACGCACGGGCAATCGCGCAGTATTTCCGCAAAAAAGCACCACTAAACTCCCAATTGTAGGAAGCGCTGCAGACCTTTGAAGTGGAGTTGTTGTTTTTTGGCACCTCGCCACCCCCAGATTCCTTCTGCAAGGGCTTTAATGGTGTGGACTGTGGAGGGAGCAGCTGTCTCGGCTCGCTTTTTTGTTGGTGAGCTCCGCTGAGGGACCAGGCGTCCCCCTCTCTGTCTCTCTTCAGAGCCGCCTCCTCGCTCCATGTGGCGGTCAATCATAACGGCAATAATAGCAGAAGAATGGGCCATATGCAGGTTTCTGCTTCTCAAAACCCAGTGATGAATAACATCTTTATTATAACGTAAATGTACCAGGGCAGTCACTCCGACAGTGGCTTTCATACCATTAAGTGCCCCAAACACCCTTTTTAAAGCCCTGCACTTTTCTTCTTTTTTAAAATTTTTTTTTTTTTATTGTTATTATGATGGTCACTAGATGATAAATGAAACAATTAAAGTCATTCTCTCAACCCTAAAAATTGCACAATACGGCCACCTTTTACTCACTATTCATTTAGGTTAACTTTGAAATTGTCCTTGAGACAACACATACACACAGTACAAATTTTTATAATTACAATTTATTGGTTTATGATTCAAATCTCCTGCACTATGTTGGTAAGAAGCTGATTAGTCTCCCCAAATCATGAAAAAAAAACATTTTCTGATTTATCTTCCACTTTATTGACAAAGGTTTTGTGGTGCTCTCCCTCTTTCTGTCATCACCCCAGTACATGACATGTGATTGGAATTTATATAGTAATGCTGAAAGTGTCAAAAGATTAAGTTTGAAACAACTGAAAGCAGTATGTTTCTCCTGGTACCTCAGGATGATCCAAGCACTTCACTGTCAGCAGTTTTAATTGGAAATATATATATGGAAATATGAAAGAAAATGTACATGGCAAATTACTTTAATGATGTTTCTATTTCTCAGTAAGCTGTAACATGATTCATTTTGTTATTTGCGCCTGTGCTTTTCCCTTTCTGACATCAGAAAAGTCCTTTAAAAAGGCTTCAGCTTTGATCAGGTTCTATTTAACAACATCAGCACATAAAACTGAAGCTGCTTTACAAGCCAGGTGAATCAGAAAGTGTTTTATGGTTTTATTTAGTGTTTTATGCTTTATTGGATTCTAAATCAAGGACCAGGAAGGTGAGGTACAGAAACTTCACCTTCGCACAATGTCAGCTGGGAGAGGCGGCATTCCCCCGTGAGTGACCCTGTTCAGGAAGAATGAATGATTTGGGTGAAGTGACTTTGTAATTAAAGCAGCACAAGACTATGTGGGCACAGCTAACCACCTGACATCTGATCATTTAATAAGTGTTAGCAGGCAAACAGACACCAAACAGCAACATGATTGTCATAGATGATATTTTGACAGGTACCAGCAGCAAAAGAACTGGTATATAAAACAAAACTAATCGTGGCTGAATCCCATTTATTCCATTCACTTTCAACTTCCTGGCGTGGTCCTTGTTCACAGCAGGGATGTTTTTTTGTTCGGTGGGCTGGTTCCAGCGTCCTGGTGTTGTACATGCTGACTCCCAGTCACTTCCTGCTTTGACAAGTACAAATGTATTCCGTGAAAAAGAGTATGTTGTGCATGCTGGCTCACTGTCACACTGCTAATGCTCATTGGGACACTTTAACAGAATGGAGTCATCCTTCATGTTATTATTTACACCCGCTATAAGTCAAAATGTCTGCCGCCAAAAGGGCCTACAGTAAAACAGAAACCAAAACAGAGATAAAATATCTGGGTCTAGCTAGTACCAAGGACTTCAACTTGCTCAAACTTTGTCTTGCATCGCTGCAGATAGTGAGTTTATTCACTGAAAACTGCCGCCAGCTGCTGAAAACTAGAGGCCAGACTGAATTGTTCAGTATTTTCAGTTTAAATCAATAAAAAAAAAAAAAGCTAAGAAGCTAAAAAAAGATGCAGAATTAGTTTTGCTGTCAACTTTACCTGCTTCACTTATAACATAACTTTAGTCATATGATTTAACATATATTTAATGGTATTAAATATTTAATTAAGCTATAGATTGTCCTCAAAACTGTTGATTCACCATTAAAAAGTTTATCCAACGACCTAATATGTCATTTTGCTCTATCGCCCTGGTAAAAACAAGACAACAACAAAAACTGACATATTTCACAATAATATCACATTTTAAAATGCCAAAAAGCCTCATTTGCTATTCCCGGAACTAAGAGTGTAAAAGTAAGTACCCTAAAAATGAACAGTTTAATGACAAGAGCGCTTCTTTCCTTGTACTATGGCAGAAATGGCTAAACATAAATGACATGGGCAACTAAACATAAAGGAGATCATTCATAAAGCTCATAAAATCAGTGTACAATAGGTTTTATTATTATTAATGTTCAGGTTAATACAGCAAAGGAGGAAGACAGAAATCTATGCAAGGCCAAGCAAGTGGTCTAAGAAGCAAAGTCATGCCTTATAATAACAAATAAATAGAGCTGTTAATACAATAAATACATGAAAAATTAATAAGAGCCTTCTATAATGCAGGCTACAAGAAGTCAACTTCTAAAGGGAAGTACGGAGAAAAGGTCTGTATAGAGTCATCATAGCACACCTACAATAATCACTGGAACAAAACTGCCCCACATTTTTGTCTTCTGAGCAGCATATCTATAAGATACATAACAAAGGATGGCACAACAAGATGGAGAACCACGATCATTGGTCTGCTGGTTCACCAGGGCCTCCACATCTCCAGCATCCCCAGGTGGAAGCTGTGGAGGACCGGTCTCTCCTGACGTCCAGCCGCGTGGGAGACGGGCCCCTCTCTTTGGATCTGCCTCGGGGCCAGGGCCTCTCCTCTGAGGGGTGTGCCCGGAAGGCTGAGCGGAGGAGGGACGTCGTGTCTGGGTGTGGGCTGGGCGAGGGGGTGCTCATCCGTGGACCTGGGCAGGGACTTTAGGAGGTGGTTGAGCAGACGGGAGCCCAGAGTTTTGTCCATCCAGTCGCAGGTGAGGAGCATGTTGTGGACCTCGTGCATGCACTGGATGTACCCTGTGCTGTATTTCTGTTGGGCCTCCAGGCCTAGTGTGGAGTCTGAGTAGGGTGGGGTGACAGGAGGAGAGGAGGAATGAGGTTACCTGTATCAACAGCGGCCTCTGGTGGTGACAGCACAATCTGCATTCAAAAGCTGACCAATTCCATCTGATATTATTTTGCATTTGCAGCTCAGTAAGGCTGCAGTTAAGAAAATCCATTTAACACCCAAATGACACACTGCTCTGACAATTTACAGCACATTCTGACACTTGTGAGGTGGAGTGTAACATTGTATGTGTTAATGCTGCCCCCTGCTGTCTAATTCCAACTAGGTCAATTACTTCCTGTAAGAAGCTCAGGCATTTATCAGTTTATAATGTCCAGTTTCCCACCAAAGATCCACTCTATAATAGATTCAGATAGGAGCCAGTATCACGGGTCAATAAACAAACAACAATCCGCAATCATCTTGCATTGAACCTCACATGAATGACATAAAGACAAGTGCACAGTACCCACGTGCTACTTACCGTTGAGATTACTGCTCTGGATGTTCTGCAGATGTTTCACTGTCATCTCCAGAATATCGGCCTTCTCCAGTTTGGATTGCTGTTGAGAGACGAGGCGCCCTCAAAGTTATTCAACCTCCATTGTTGGCTTGTGAGGATGAGACACGTAAGGAGGACACATACTCACATCTAGCCTGAACGCTCCGATCACTGTTTCTTTCAGCTGATCCAAACAATTGTTTATCCTCTCCCGTCGTTTCCTCTCAATGAGCGGCTTTCTGAGCTGTAAAAGTAACCACATAGCGCTCGGTTGAAGGCGGAGAGTCACCGTGCCGGAGCGCAGAGGACAAAGTGTGTGCTGCCTTTACTATACTCTAAAATTAGAAGTTGATCTAGAGTATTTCCAAGCGTAAAATACCTTTCTCTCCTCCTTGGCAGTGGGGTGTTTCTCCACGTTGTGCGCCATGGATGAAGCAGTCATGTTGTTGTTTTTTTTTTGTTTTCCTCGGGCGTGCGAGCGCTCCTGTCGCTTCTCCTCTGAATCTCCGCGTCTCTAGGGTCCTCGGCGCGGCGCGACCCTCTTATTTATAGGGCGCAATTAGCATGTGAATGCTCCAACTCTTTGGCTGCGGGATTTTCCCACACACGGGGTCCCATCAGTCAAGACTGACAGGTCACTGGCTCCATTCAATAACCGAGAGACCCGGCCTAGAAAAAAAGAAGAAGAAAAAAAAAAGAAAACTCACAAACGACAGATGTCCAGCCTGAAACCATGCACTACCCTCCACCCACCCCTCCACCCAACAACACAAAAACTGCAGTTTCTTCTTCTCCCAGAGATGAACAAGGGTGTGCAATTGCATTGCGTTACTCCGGGGAGCCTCTCGCCCATTCTTTTCTAGAGCAACATTACACTACCTGCAAAAAGGCCAAACCTATTTTCTCAAAGCTCACAGGGAGACACAATAGACTGACAAATCACCTGAGAATATATGTGCCCATGTGCGGATCAAATTTTGATCTGCTATTGGGCCACTGCTTTACATTCCTAAATCCCAAAGATTACTATATCGCGCACTATTTTTTTTTATTTATTTTAATGTTTAATAAAAGCTAACTGCAGCAGGACGGACCTGTATTAATGTACAGCACTGCACACCTCTGTCCACTTCAGCAAAATAAAAAACGTGCCCCGTGTATTTATCCGTGTTTTCAAATGTCTGACATCTGCTGTTAACTGTTGGCAAGCAGATGTCAGATTGACCAGATGCTCCCCCCACCTCTGGGTCCCTTAAAGCGGGCCGCGCAGGGGGGAGGAGAGGGGGCATGTTTGAGGGCCACGCGACTGCCAGGCGAATGCCGGGTCGTGGGAAACGGTGCCGAACAAAGGCCGCTATTCACCCGAACCTAATCAGCATGAAGAGAGTAATAACCTTCAGAGAGGGTGGATAGGGGGAGGAGGAAGAGGGGGAGGAGGAAGAAGAGGCGTCAGCAGGTGACCAACAAATGGCCAGGTGTAACCAAGTGTAACCAAATCCAACATACCTGGAGTCAAATGAGCTCAGACAGATAATACTAATACTTCTGAAGGCTCATTGTTTATCGTGTTCATGTCCACCTGCTCTTTGCAATGACTGTACAGAGAAATTATATAAATGAAATGAGGAAAATGTGTTCTTTCAGATTTACTGGCATTAAAATACTGACAATGATCCCAAAGACGTGCTGGAGAAAAGACGCTATGAAAACACTCCTTGACGAGTTACAGTTTATTGTCATTGTTTTTTTTTCCTGACATGCAGGATGTCACCCAATTTCAACCCAGTATCATGGCAAAACGTGAAATAGACACGCCCATCCACTACAGCAAACTGTAAGATAGCTACGCTTAGCACTGTTTAGGCATGGAAATTACAAAAATGGTTGGGGTTAAGAAACAAAAAACAATTCAGAACAATATAGCCGTAAGCGACAATAATCGGGGTCCGAGCAAATGGCAAGCAATAGAAGCTAAGAAGCACACAAAAATAAACCACTTGCACACGTTGCAATATTGTTGACAAGTTGTCCATCAGTGGATTTGAAACATGGATATTCAGGTCTACAAAGCAGATGACTTACAGACTGCACCACCGGGGAGTCATACACTTTCACAACCATCTTGTCACTCCAGTGAAAAATATTACATGTGTGAAAAAAATCACATCATTCTGATGATGTTAGGTGTATTGTAATGAAGGTGGTGGCATGGTGGTGCAGTGGTTACCACCGTTACCTCCCAGCCAGAAGGTTAAGGGATTAAGCCCTGCCTGAGGCTTAACTTTTTGGAGAAATAAAAATGTTGTTCACCTTTGGCTAAACAGAACCCACTTTAAAAAATGATATCTCTTTTTCAAATAATGTCTGTGTTAGTTTTGGTAGCATTTGAATAAAGATTTGTGGAGTTATACATGTTAAGGGATTTTGCATATTTGAACAAATACAGTGACGGACTTCTGAATTGACCATAGGTTGCAGTGGGCCAAAGTTTTGTCACAATGCAGAGGACGTTCTGAAAAAAAATTCAGGTCTGTAGCCCATAGGTGTGATGTGTTGTAATTTTTTGAAGTGTGGAATGTGAAATTAGCACTGTCGCTTCACAACAGGAAGGTGCACTGTTCGTGTCCCACCCGGGATTTGACCGGAGTTTAGGAAACTCAACTCATCTTCAGAGCCAACAACTTGTAATCATTTAAGGCAAGGAATATGTCTTATATTGATGTTATGCAGTGACATAATACATTATAGAAGAATATAATTGTACTAGTTGTTGCTGGATACATGCTGTTGGAGGTAACCAGAATAATTAATTAATTAATTAATTAATGCTGCGAGTAAAATTTTTGCCTTCCCCGAAATCACATTACATGTTTTTGAAAAGAACAAATTAATCTTTAAAAATGTATGAGTTGATATTCCAGTAAAATTGAGACACAATTAGCCTTTATATCAGTCATTATAAGACAAGGAAAGATATAATCAGTGAAATATGAAAAACAACAACAGAAACTTTGTGACATTGGAGATAAAGACAAATATCAAGTAAAACAATGTTAAATGTGCTTACATCTAAAATTAAAACATTTTCAAAGTCACAAATATAACTACCTGCTACTATTTCAGCAATAAACCATAACAAAAATCTAAATTCAATGCACTTGAATCCATTAGAAAACATTACCCCCTGCCCCTCATCAAAAGAAACCAGGTTAGGGATCCCTGAGACATTTAGGCAAACATATTTTCTTAATAGTGAACAACCTAATCAAAACTGATAAAAAAACATTGAAAAAAAAATCAAATTATTAAAGAATTTGGCTTTTTTTTTTCCTCCATGCCTATTCTTTGTCCTTTGCTTCCTTCAGATGGAAGATCTTTCCATCAGGCTGCTTTATCCATCTCAGTTTGACTTGTTCACCAAGGCCTTGGTCCTTCAGTCTCTGGCTGAACTAAGTAGACACATTTAAACATAAAGCGTAGGATGTGAAACTGTAGGAGTGTGGCACCATCCAACAGAAACAACATCAGTGACCAGCATTGCTAGCAGTTCTGGGAGTCTGTTATGCACAGATGATGCACAATGACAATAATGAGCACGATGTTGTTTTTACGATGTTCACCTAATATTTTACATGAATGCCTAAACCAAATTTCATGGCAATCTAAGTGATAGTTGTCATGACTGTCACTGCCAACCCTGGAGCCACGTTGCTTGACTTGCTAATACAGACTTTGTGGTAGCGAGCAATGCTGCTAACTTCCTTCAAATCAGGGAAAAAAAATATATTCAGCCATTTACCAATGGGTGCAAGAGAATGTCTAAAATGTAAAATAAAGCATGTACTATACCCGTCAGTTCACTAGAGGATACTATGGTTCTGTCATGTTTTGTACCTGCATCTACAGTATATCTAGGCTTGAAGAAGGAAGACACGTGTGGAGGGCATTTCTGTAAAAAGTGTCGTTGATCTCTTTGAAGAAATCTTTCCTCATGCTAACCAAGTAGTTTTGGTGCCTAATCTCAGCCCCAGGTTTTAAAAAAAAAAAAAAAAAATTTAATTAATTTTTTAAACAGGTAGCAGCACGAATCTCTGCCTGTCTGACTGACATCTCTCAGTGGATGTCCTCACACCACCTGAAAATCAACCTCGACCAGACCAAACTGCTCTTCCTTCCAGGGAAAGACTCTCCCACCCTCGACCTGACTACTACCTTGGACAACTCTGTGTTATCCCCGACCCTGACTGCTAGGAACCTCGGAGACACTCGACAGTCAACTCTCCCTTACTGCCAACATCACTGCAACGACGCGTTCCTGTAGATACATGCTGACCAACATCAGGAGAATACGTCCTCTTCTCACTCAGAAGGCAGCGTAGGTTCTGGTCCAGGTTCTGGTCCAGGTTCTGGTCCAGGTTCTGGTCCAGGTTCTGGTCATCTCACATCTGGACTACTGTAACTCCCTCCTGGCAGGTCTACCTGTTAGCGCCATTCGTCCTCTGCAGCTCATCCAGAAGGCAGCAGCTCGACTGGTCTTTAACCTCCTAAATTCACTCCCACTACTCCGCTCCTCCTCCTCCTTCTCCTTCTCCTCCTCCTCCTCCTCCTCCTCCTCCACTCCTTTCACTGGTTACCAGTAGCCGCCTGCATCCGTTTCAAAACATTGGTACTTGTGTACCAAAAGAAACTCTGTACATCTTCCGCCGCAAACTAAAAACACACCTCTTCTGACTTTACATTGAATAGTTGAACTTTAGTAGCTTAAAATGACACTTACTGATAGCACTTTGTAGTTTGGCTTTCTTGAAGAAAATTGTACTTTCTTGATTGTTGATGTCCTGAATTTGTACCCTCATGGTTGAAATGCACTTATTGTAAGTCGCTTTGGACAAAAGCGTCAGCTAAATGTAATGTAATGTAATGTGGTGGACTGGTGGGAGCAATGTGATACACAGTTGCAGCAGTACCTTCTGAATGATGGCGTCCTGCATCTCTTCCAGGTCCACAGAAGAGTCTGATTTTGTTAGCATCACCTTCACCACTTGCTTCGTCACAGGACCTAATGTGATAGTAATTTCATAAAGATGATCTGTTTATGTATCCATCAGCAGGGTTTGTGTATTTTGATATTTTAGAATTTAAGATTATAACTCACCACTGCAGACAAAAGCATATTTGTTGCTACAAAGTTGTGTTTTCCATTCACTGTGAGTTGTAGTCACACAGGAATGTCTGATTTCTTTTGGCTCACGGTATTTCCAGTTGCTGAAGGAGGTCATGTGCATGAGCGTGCCATCAGACCACTTCCATGCTGCTCTGTACAGGCCGATGTATGTATAGCTATCTACTATCTTCCTGATTTCGTCATTCTCATAGTTGTTCCTCACACTGGGAAGGTCGATGTAGCGCTCCCTGCAGTAGCTCTGAGCGTTGGTCCAGTTCATGAGTGTACTCACGTAGATGTATCCAGGCTGTGGCAATTCTTTAAAACAAAAGTCATGGTGCATCTGAAGAAACTACACACATACATGTCCAACAATAGTGTCTAAAGCTAAACAGTAACATACTAGTATACTCAAAGTGTTGTACTAATTTTTAGTGAGTGTAATGTATACCAAATTAGTCTACACTAAACAATTTGGTAAAGTTTAGGGAAAGATCAGGGTTTGGGTCAGCAGAAGACATTTATTGTAATGGTTACAATAATGCAATAATAAAGATGCGGTTGAGGTTTTGGAACTGTTAATTTTCGGTTTAAAAGTTTTGGAAATGAACAGCTCTCTTCTTTCACCCCAACCTCCTCTGTTGTCTTTGTGGCTCCACAAATGTCACCTCATCGTCTCCTTTTCTCCATTACTACTGTGGCCACTAGTGGGTGATGTCACCATGAAACATGGCCTGACTTATGAGGTCATTTTTATGGTACAACTGTCTCACACAAGGGTTAGGTAATCTAACTACTACCAAGCGGGTTTACAGTCAGACTGTAGACAGTGACTTATTAAAGCAGTGATATCTCCTATGCTGTCTAATTTCTGTACTGAAAAAGAGAACGTGCATGATCAGGTGGCAATCCACCCATTGGTTGTGAAATGCTGCTCCGAAGCCTCCATTATGGCATTTTGCCAGGCACCACCTCGGTTTTTTATGGAGCCAGAATTGATTTAGATACTGGAAATCTGACTGCTCCCTCGGCATGTCGATCAAACTTAACACACCTGCAAACATACCGCTCTTGGAGGGCTAATATCTAATTGTTTATAGAGTTATTTTCAGAAGGATCACCAGAACATTGATCAGAAGGAGGGAATTTAGCAAATGACACCATAATGACTAAAAAAATGTTGTGACTGTGTATTTCATGATAAGACGGTGATCCTCGAATTGGGGGCCTATTGGAGCCGGAATCTTTTTGGAGACAGCCTCCAGTGGTCCCCAGTGCTATTGCACTTCCTCTTTGGCTTTACTTTTCACAACCTGGACACTAGGTCTATTGTTCTTTGTGCATGAAAATGTTCACGAAGTAATCATGCACGCATATGTTAACATGAACAAATATGTGGTTCATTTAAAGACTTGAGCCTACATAGTTAATAGAACTGGTGACAGTATGAAGATAAATTATGGTTTGACAGAAAGCTATCACACTGACATTTCCAATTTTTTTTTCAGTATTATACATTTCACATAGCAAAAAACGGATTTCTCTCCAACAAAGAAATTGCTTTTGGATGCTTGTTTCCATACTACAGTATATTTGATGAAAATAAGGTGACAGTAATGATCATACATGCTTGGCTTGTTGTTTTTCTCTTACCATTGTAGCAGACAAACGGGCGTTCGAAGTAGCACCAAGAGTCATACCATCTCCCAGTACTATCTATTTCGGCACAGGAAAAGGTTCCATCGTAGATATTGGGCTCAGAACCGTACCACATTCTGAAGTCAGCCTGGCCTCCGTCGTAAAATCCCTCCCTTTCCAGAGACCACTTCCAGTTGTTGAAATCACCATACAGACCGATCCAAAATTCATCATCATCATCTTCATCCCACAATATGTGACTGAGCCTGACCATTTCCTCCATGCTATCTATGGTAACCAGGTCTGTGTACTTCTCCCGGCAGTAACTCTGGGCTTCAGACCAGGTCTTGGCATCTTTCACAACGTGGTAAACTTGAAAGCATGAGGGGAGGATGCAGAGTCCTGTGGTCATGAAAGTGATATTGAATTTCATGAAATAGTTAGTAATCTGAACATATGTGTTAAAGGAAGCATTGTCAGTTCATATATGTATTGTTCTATTCACATTTATCCATTTCTATTTGAGTAGCCTTTGTCAAAGCTACATCAGCAGATATAGTGCAGTCTATAAATTGAACAGCAACATGTTGTTTTTTAGTGTTGGCTCTGTACTCGAGTTCATAGCATTTAAAATTACATGATCACAGCTCTTTTTGTGTCTCCATCCGCTGCAAAAAATATGTCTGGCTCATTAGCTGCTAAATACAGTCAGTAATTATATTTGGATTCATCACTGTGAGCGACCCCTTTGCCATTAGTACATTTTACAATAAACTAGTCATTTGTTAATGTGAATATATAAATCATAGTACTTCTAAAGTTTAAGGTTTCCTAATTCTTAAACTATTTTGCACATAAATGTAAATGTGTCTCTCTCTATCTGTCCCTGGTCTCCTGCCTGCCTCCACACCTTTCTCATGTTCCCATCCGTTCTCCAATCTGCCCCACCTGACACCCCTCTGCCATCAACTCACTGTGTATATCTACTCCCATTTTGCCACAATTATTTTTCGCTTTAAAAGTATTCGTCATAAATATTCCTCACTTGGAGTTTAAACCTTCATTTCCCTTGACTTCTGTTTATTTTTCTAGCTTTTAGTCAATGCCTCCACTTTTTATACATTGCCCCTCTTTCATATGTATTCATATGTTTGCAAAACGTTGGACCAGTTTGACCCTGCCAACACTCTGGAGGGGCTGCAGCAGTCAGTGCCACCACCATTGTTGATGTAACTGCAATAGAGTTTACATGGCAAACTTCTTAACTATTCAGATCAAATCTGTTCATATGAGCAGTTTACGAAATGTCAAATCCAACATGTTGACGTGCAGAGTAAAAATAGGAAAATGTGCCAACTACATTTACAGGGCCAATATGGAAAAGGAAAGAAAAATGCATATGTTTCAAACCCTGCCATAGACATGTAAATTAGTTTTCATGCATGAAATGGTTAATTCATACAAGTGAAACATTCACACTTGACAATCTAAAAATAAATCAGGCCACAGCTGCTAAAGTAGCACATTGTAAATCTAGATTAAATCTTTGGTTAAAATCCTATGAAGTAACAAAAAAACAAGTCAACAAAATCCTCACACTTACCAAATAAGACCATGAATATAACTGTGTTCCCCTCCATGGTATATAATGTTAGCAGCTTCTCAACAAAAGCAGACAATACCTGATTAGAAAGCCAGAAAAAAGCGTGTTTAATTGTCTTCGGAACCAAAGATTTAAGGATATGTTAGCTTTTTGTTTTGTGATAAAACAAGACAAAAAATTATGTATTTACAATGAACTTTAATGTGAATATTATCATAACCAGAGAAACATAAATGTGACATTAAAATAATATTTGACATGTTAAAGTGGTGATGTCTTACCTTGTAAAAAGTGGAATTTATCCTTCTCTTACTCCAGTGTGTTGACAGCCGGGATTAAGTGTCAGTGTAATATATCTAAATAGTCAGTGTAATTCTTCAGTCAGGTTCATTCAGAACTTTACTGTGAAAGTGTGTGAAGAGGTTATATGAGCAAACAATGCTTACTTGTGGCTCTGAAGCAATTTGACTAATGTAGTCATGTTTTAAGAAATGACAGACAAGTATAACAGGTGGTTGTGTTGATGCTGCGTGATAAAGCAAAACAAGAGTATGTTTTTCAAAGGAAATCTCACGCTTCATTTCTTTATTAACCAAAGTCGTCACCAAATGCTGTGCCCGGCACCTGATGGTCCGGGCTGTGGGGCACATGCCCAGTGGGTGATCCATCCTCAGACTGTGGCTGCTTCCTCAAACATGAATGTATTAAAAGTTAATAAATTAACCAAAACTTGCAAAAAGGACATAAAAAGATGTCCTCCTTTGTATTTTTAGAATATTTATCAATAGTTATATTTGTTGTACTGGAAAATTTGTTTAAGGATTTGCATGTTATTTACAGTAGAAATTCTCTTATTTGATTAAAAAAAAAAAGCTGCCCAAATGTTTTTTTTTTTTTTCTAAACATAAAGGCTGTTTCCACTTTGCATCAACATGACTCCTGGCGAGACCGAATTACAAGTGGCCAGCTTTAAGCTGTGTGTTCCCAAAATGTCCAGCCTAAATTAGTGTTTCGGTCCACCCCTGGTCCCAACTTCATTAGATTTTTCATAGACAGGTAAACATTAAGCATTGAAGAAGCTTCAATTATTACCAATGTAAAGTTTAGCCTGTGCCCCAGCCATCGCCTGCAGCCTCAACTACCCCTCGTATTCTGCAGTTCCTCAGTTCCTTCCACCCAGCCTCCTCTTCTACGTGCAGCTACTACCTATAAGGTAAAATTCAAATTGTCCCAAAAAATCACAGTGAATTCAAAGCAAAAACCCAAATATGTAATTTTACTTAATTTTATTTTTTGCTTATCTTTGGTATTCTGGGGACCTGAATACCAGCATCCGGGCAGAGGCTTTATGAACTGACCTCAGTCCCAGCTGTCTCCTGCTCCCTCCGGCCTCTGCAGCTATCATCAGTCAACTGGAGCCCCGCAGGTCACCTGCAGCTTCTGGCAGCCAGTACGGCTGCAACCCACACCTTCTGTAAGCCTTCTGCATGCAGGACATGTGGCAAACTAGCGCAACCCTAACCTCGATTCAAATACTTGCAGTTTATTTGAGTAGGACGCTGAGGTTTCGTGCCTCCGTACGTTTGTACATGATGATAAGACAACTCCAAGCAACACCCAACACGCGCAGCCACTGGTCTGTCCGTGGGGTGAGGGCGCCCTCTGGCGGCCAACTGCCATCCTCGCAGACTTCGCCCCCCCCCCTCCTCCTCCTCCGCCGTTGCCATGACATCAGACGGCCAGAGGAGGCGGTCGACGCGGCTGCTGCGGTCACAAAGCGCGGCGCTGCTCACGTTCCCGGTCGGGCTCAGAGAAAGAACCAGGAGGAACCAGGAGGAACCAGGGAGGGAACCAGAGAGGGAACCGGCACAATTAACAACAGCACGAACACGGGGAGGCGACGAGCAACGAAAACAAAGCAGTTTTTGTTCCAAGGAGCACCTGAGTTGCCTTTTTTTTGTTGTTGTTGTTGTTGTTTTCTTGACAAATCGGGAGGAACAAGTGAAAAACCGTTTGCGAGGTATTATTCTGTTTTATTTTAACGCTGTGAATTAATTATGTGCAAACATGTATATATATATATATATGTATATATCCGGGCGGCTCTCCTCAGGTGGACCGAGCCTGCGGGAGGTTTGATGAAGTCGGGCATGTTTCAGTAGCGAGGAGCCGCTGCCAGGCCCGGATCACGCTAAGCTAAGGTAGCTAACTAACGTTCCCAACATCACGGGATTAAAGGAGATTTATTTTTATTTTTTTTTGTTGTAAATCTAATTGCTCCAGTTTTATCTACTTAAAATGAAGGTTTGAGCAGCCGGGGGGGGAGAGGTTTGTAAGCACTGAGGCCGGCCGAGGCCCGCCGTGTGTCGGCACCGTGATTTAAATACGACAGGCCACGTTGGCCCGCAAACAAGTCAGCTGTCTGATAAATGAGGAATAAATGAATAATAAATAAATAAACACGTCTGACTGAACGAGGCTCGGTCGCAACGCGCTGCTCCGCGTTTCGGTGTCTTGTGTTTGTCAGACTTTGGTTGTTGTCGGGAAGTGAAACATGTCGTTAGCATCCGTTCAGACCATCACAACCCGGGCACGGTGAGCTACGGACGGGCGGTGCTCGCTGTCGGAGGAGAGCTTGTAGGTTTGGTGTCTTTTTTATTTTTATTTTTTTTTAACTCGTGCTCGTCTCCCACGTTTAGTGTTTTAGTATTTTAGACAGCGACGTTTAAGTTCAGCAGAAAACAAGCTGAGTGACACTCGGTGGATGAGTTAGCTGACCGGGCTCGTCGCGGCTCCAGCTGACTCTCTGGATGTTTGAGGGTCCTCGACGCGGGTTGTTTCTTCTTCTGGAGGGTCTCTCCTCTCTGGAGGGTCTCTCCCCTCTGGAGGGTCTCCCCTCTGGAGGGTCTCTCCCCTCTGGCTGGTCTCCTCCTGGACAGTCCGCACCGATCTGGGGCTTTCTTTCCGTATTGCAGGCTTTGTTGTGCAGGAGTGAGGGCCGCAGCAGCTCTGACGTGTATTGATCGGCCCCGACATTTGCTTCACACACGGGACCTGATTATCAGCGGCTTGTTTTCGTGGGGTTAGCGGTGACCTGCTGGGTTTGAACCGGACATATGTGTTGGCCTTCCCTACGTGCGTCACCGACGCTGAAGCCGGTCAGGACCGGGGAGCCGGTTCTGCTGCCTGCTGGAGACGTTTAACGAGCATTAACCGGGGGAGAGGCGGATTTGTCCACCTGGTGAAGTTGAGGTGTTTCTATAGGTGAATAAACATGCAAGCAAGAACAAGTCAGGTGCTGGGGTCCCCTGTAAACCCCGTTTTACATTTCAGCTCAGTCAAACATGACTCAAAATGTATATGTGTATATATAGGTATATATATATATATATAGGTATATATATATCTCGACTGCACCTCCGACGTGGCTGCAGCCTGGTTTATATTCCTGGCCGCAGCATTTCTTTCTAAATGTGGACTCCCTGCCAATACATAAGAGGAAGAGGTGTGTGACTGCTCCAGGGCTTGTGTGCACAGTTTACAAGGATCCCGGCTGGACAACAGGTCGGTGTCATACTGTTAGACCGGTGCTTGATTTGTACCTCTAAGTCACCGAATGACTCGTGCTGATCTGCAGACTACTGTAACCAGTGAAGTACAGCATGCTTAATGATGATATTTGTTTAAAATTATTGTTATTGTTATGACACTCGGACATGTTTTTATTGGTATGTTTTTTTCTTTCTTGGACTCATGGTTATTTATTGAGTGGTTAGGAAACTTTGGCTTTTTACCCTGCAGTGAATGTAAGGTGGTTGGGTGGGACAGGGAGTTGTGCAGATAAGGGTCTTTGTTAAAGAAGAGTTATCCAGCAGTTCAATAAGAGCAGCAGTGAGATATGGTGCATCACACGTACACTTGTCGTGCGGTTCACTTCATCTGGGCTTTGAGATGTTTGTTAACCTCAAATTTGTCACTTGATAAAAATGTGTTTAATGTGTTAGTCACTGTACAGGGAGTGGGTCATACAAAGGTCTGAGGCGATGTCATGGTGCAAGTAGGCCTATGTCATAGTAAACATTGCATGGTTAATCATTTACTGACAATGACCAGCATATTGTACCGCTGTTCAATGAAGCAAAAAAGTTCTGATGCCGACACGTCACTCAAACCATATAAAAACACACACTTTACCTTTCTGCAAGTGCCTGGTGTAACTATATTACTGTTAACTGCTAGCAATGGACTCTACAGTGGGGCTTAACAAACACGTTGGTATCAGGATCAGCTACCCTGCTGACGTTTAGAGGGAAAACTCTCTGTTTTATGGAGCTGTTAACAACTCCGAGACATCTGAAAGGTGACCCCGACTATACTAAAAACTAAACTAAAGACGTCAAATAAATGTAGTGGAGTAGAAAGAACAATATTTCCCTCTGAAGTGTAGTGGAGTGGGATTGTAAAGTAACATCAAATGGTAATACCCAAGTAGAGTTGAAGTAGCTGAAAGTTGTAGTAAATAAACTGTACTTAGTGACTTTTCTCCACTGCCTGCTGCTGCAGATTGTTTTACAGCATGAACTTATGGGGCTTTTCATTACTTGGAGTGAACCTGTCCTCAAACCAGCTCTCCCCCAGATGACCACACCGGTCGCACCCGGTCAACAAACATGGGATTTATTTTCCATTTCTTTCCTCAGGTGGACAGTCCGTTGCCTGGTTGCCCGTGGTAACGCTCCGCCATGCCTTTCCCCTTTGGCAAGTCCCACAAGTCGCCGGCGGACATCGTCAAGAACCTTAAGGACAGCATGACAGTGCTCGAGAAGCATGACATCTCTGACAAGAAGGCAGAGAAGGTGAGGGAAATCTCACACTTGTTCTCTGTGGGATGTTTCCCCTCAGAGGTTACTCCATGACAAGCTCTGTTTCTGGGGTAAAGAAGAGTTTGAGGGCATTTTCTGAAGCTTGAAATACTGTGATGAGTGCTTTGTTGTACGTGTGTGCCTGCGTTGCGCTTACATATAATCATGTGTTTAGGCTACCGAGGAGGTGTCAAAGAGCCTGGTGGCCATGAAGGAGATCCTGTATGGGACGAACGAAAAAGAGCCCCAGACAGAAGCGGTGGCCCAGCTCGCCCAGGAGCTCTACAACAGTGGCTTACTGAGCACCCTGGTAGCAGACCTGCAGCTCATCGACTTTGAGGTGAGACTTCTCGTCTTAGAGTAGAAAAATGTTGCCTGAATGAGACTGAGAGAAGAGGAAATAGAAGGGTAAACATTTAACACTAAGAGGACACGCTGTGTTCTTAGTTTATCTTAGCTGTGTATACACAGCAAGGATCTGTCCGGTGTCAAAAAGTTCTGCATATATTTAGAAAATGTACACTTTGGAAGTGAGAACATTGAGCTGCTCGTAACAGACCTGCCAGTGTTGATACGTGGGCAAACTGGTGTGTCCCTGCAATATGTCAGACTGGTGCTGTGTGCTAACTACTGCTGCAGGCTTCTCTGACTCACCCTATCACAGCATGACTCATTGTGTTGTGTGATATCTCTCCTTCTTTTACCTTCGCTCATCCTCCCTCCCTGTCCAAAAAAAAAGGAAAGAAAAAAAGGCTAATTAACCCTCTGAACCCCAAAACCTGCTAGAGGGTTTGAAAGGCATGTTTTCTTTAGTAATAATTAAAAAAAAAAAAAAAAAAAAAAAATGCCAAAATTGATCACAGCCAGTAAATGTGAAAACAGAAGTTATCGTTCTATCTTTCTTCAAACTAACGCTAACATCAGGAAAAATAACCAAATCTAACCTTAAAATAGTGATGTCTTTAAATTCACTTTATTCTACACGTCTCATTTAAAATTTTTCCATAAATCATTTACATGATATAGATTCTGTAAAAAAACATGTGTGCGCGTGTGTGTGTGTGTGTGTGTGTGTGTGTGTGTGTGTGTGTGTGTGTGTGTGTGCGTGCGTGTGTGTGTGTGTGTGTGTGTACATATTCGATCTTTTTAAAAAAAAAAAATTGCAAAACTTATCTTTTTCCTTGTTTTATGATTCATGACATTATAACCGTGTTAAATTGCACAGAAGACATTATTGCGTCATCCCGACTCTACCCATGATTGTGCTGTTTCCATAGAGGTGCAGGACTTGCTGGTGCTTTGAGTTCAAATGTGGCAGGAGTTTAAAAACCAATAAAAATCCTTCTACTTGGAGTTCAGAGGGTTAAGAACTGCAAATCACAAGAGAGCAAAATAAAACTGTAAGCGATTCAACGTTTGAGACTGTTCTGTGCACATTCAGTGCATGCTGCTGAATTTTGGTCAGTATATGATGACATCTTTCTTTGAAACTTTATTTTGTGCATCTTAAAAGAACATCTATCTTTCCTCTCTGTACGTTGAAACACTTCAAATGAATTTATTGTTGCAGCATACATTAGTGTTTTAAGACATTAATTGGCTGGTTTTTACAAATCTGTCATGAGATGATGGCAACTTTAGTAAAAACACCACATCAGAGCTGATCTAATGTGGGCATGAAATTCTGCTTTATTAAACCTATATGTTTGTTTATATGTTTTTCTTTTTCTTTTGCCACCAGGGCAAAAAAGATGTGGCTCAGATCTTCAACAACATCTTGAGGCGTCAGATTGGCACTCGGACCCCCACGGTAGAGTACCTCTGCACCCAGCAGAATATCCTCTTCATGCTGCTTAAAGGGTAAGAGCACACACACACACACGCACGCACGCACGCACGCACGCACGCACAGACACACACACACACACACACACACACACACACACACACACACACACGCACGCACAGACACACATACACAGACAGACAGACGCACACACATACACACACATACATACACACACATACACACACACGGTCCCAATGATCATTTAATTGTTTAATTATGACTATTGTTAAAAGAGGGACAAAAACAGGAAAGGCAATTGTAAACACACATGTATCTATTTCAGTTAGAAGGAAAACGCTGAAACACAACAGCCAGTGGTGACTAAGACTGCCGGGGTGTGTTGAGGAGGATGTATGAGGCTGCGCCAGCGTCATTTTCAACAACTGCTCTTTCACATGCCTGTTTCCTGAAAAACAAAGCACATTGGTGAGCCTCAGTCATCACAGACGAGGGCATCAAGATGGGATGCACCGCTGTCACGTCCTCACATTTTAATGCTCCAGACTAGCAGCAACTTTATCACATGTACTCCTCAGACTGCCACATCTGGGCTATGACACACAGACACAACGTTACACAACCAGTGGGTTTTTTTTTCTCGTTCTTTGTGTTTGTTCAGTAAAACCTAAAAGATTGCATTTAAAAATCTGTAACACACAAGTGTTTTGAGAAAACCTACAAATGTGCGTATGGTCCCGTTGTGATTGGACTAATGGGGATTTCCCTTGCTGTGCGTGGTACAGAGGATTTGATCTTTGTCTTGGCCTTTTTTGTTAAACCAGTATTTGAGCCTAGACTGCCTTTGTGTCACTGTTGTAAACACCATCAGATCACTACTCCTCATGATTCTTGACTGATGACTGAAGTATCCAACGATGGATTTTTGGTGGATTTCCCGCAACAGCCAAAAACATTTGAAGTCTGTTTTTAATCTCTGTGTTAACTACATTACGGCTAATTGAGGTGTTAAGTTAAAAATAAAACGGTGTCATAGGGCTGCCCCCTAAAATTCAATGAGTTGAGTGATCGGCCGAAGACCCCTTGAGCAATTGCGTTGTTGTTTTTTTCGTTTGTTTTTAAGTTCAGGGCTTTTATTGACACGCACACACTGAACCCTGCATCCGTTTGAGTTGTTGCAATGCGGAGACAAAAGAGCATGCGGAGGAGTTTTTGATTGGCTCAGAGTGTATATAAAAAAAAAGAAGAAGAATGAATAGTCAACTCTTATTATTAAACATTAAAATTCAGCTGAGACAATGCTGAGTCGGGTACAGCACTATTGTTTTATTTAGATTAGGCAGAGTGATAACCGACCACAGCACCTCACACTCAGCTCGTGTCACTGATAGAAATCGTTATCCTCCTATTGACTTGATTCTTCTCTTTAGACGACGTGGGTGTTTGAAGCATCACGAGATGTGTCATGAAAAACAAACGGGTTTTTATGGAAATACTGTATTTACTAAATAATTAGTTTGTTTCCTTTATTCATGACCCGACTAACACAACTGATGTGTGTGTGATACTGTAAACTTGATCCTTGTGTCAAGAAACCATCCGTTCTGAAATGCTGTTTGCTGTCAAGAGATGAGCGTGTGTGTGTGTGTAGTGTGTGTGTGTAGTGTGTGTAGCGTGTGTGTGTGTAGTGTGTGTAGTGTGTGTGTGTAGTGTGTGTAGCGTGTGTGTGTGTAGTGTGTGTAGTGTGTGTGTGTGGGTGTACAAAATGCTAAATGCTTCTCTTTGTATTTGTGCAGGTACGAGTCTCCAGAGATCGCCCTGAACTGCGGTATCATGCTGAGGGAGTGCATCAGACACGAACCGCTGGCCAAAATCACTCTGTGGTCGGAACAGTTCTACGACTTCTTCAGATACGTGGAGATGTCTACGTTTGACATCGCCTCGGACGCATTTGCCACTTTCAAAGTGAGTTGTCAGTTCGAGGCGTCTTTTTTTTTTTTTTTTTTTTTAAATTTTATTTTTTATTATTGTTGCGAGTAATGCTTTGAAGCATCTGCGACTCCTTTACAGAGGAATCCCGACGTGTCATTTCAGAAGTAACTGAATGACCAAACTGATGAGCTGGGAAGACGTCTCGTTTGAGTGTCCTCATTTTCTACTCGCTGCTGCTTGTTGGTGGCTTTCTTACATTGTATAATAACATTACAACAACGTTAACAGCTCAGACAGCCAGTACGTGCCGGCCTGAACAAGTCATCCTACGCGTATGACAAATCCGACCCACAGGAGTGTTTCCTAATGCTTCTGCTCCTGGTCAGGCTGACGTACAAAAACAATACTCTGTTGGTTCGGTTGAAATTGATCACTTGAAACATGTTGCGTTAAAGTTAGTACTTCCTGTCATTTTATGCAACCTTCCTCGTTACGGCAACGGTAAACACCGTCTTAAAAACCTGCCCTGACTTGTGGTTGGAAACAGGAAGTGAACAGCGGCCTCCTGCAAACAAGGAAAAGCTCACATTTGATCAACCTTTTATAGTCACTGCTTCTACAACAAAGGATCCTCATTTCATTTCCGTTGGCACCGTTTCCGTTACGAACACATTATGTGCCGCCACCACGTAATGCAGCGTTAAGAGATCAGCATCATTTTATGGAAAGATCGAAGGTCATTTGATGATGAGACGCCTCGCTGTCGTCATTTCTACGGTTGCTAACTGCTTAACTTCAAAATGAAACCGGTAGCGTTGTTTTTCCCGGTGGAGGACGGCACACGTCAACAAAGACGGGTTTGGAGATTCGGCCGGGAAAGACAGAAGAACAGTTGTGTTGTAAATTAGGGACCTAAATGCACAACTTCATGAATCTGCCTTTAATTTTCAAAACAGAAAGTCATATTTGCTACACAAAGTCATGCTACGTTTCATATTTAATGTTAGCATTTACACCGCTAGCAGCAGTGTGCTGATTGCTCGGACGTCGGAGGAGCTCCGGGTTGAACCAGTGTTTCGGGGCAGCTGTGTTCCTCCTGATGGGCAGGAAGGCACCATGCATGGATGAAAGAAGGGCAAATCTGTAAAATGCTTAAGTCGAACTAACTGTGCAGTCCATTTACAGTGTTTGAATCTGTACAAAAGTAAATCTTGTGCCATGCAAACAAATGTTCACACCACTTCTTTAAAATACTAGTAATCAGATTTTTGTCTTGCCATTAAAGGGAAGATTTCTCTCACGACATTACAGTTTTTACTCCGTCCAACAAAGAGATTACTTTGCTGTTGCAGCAATAAACCCGACGTCTTATGTCTTTGAAAAGGATTATCGCTAATCACACTGCTGCCAAAAACATTTGTCTTTCTAATTTTAGGTTGAGGATTTGTATTTGTTCTGTTGAATTCCATTCCTGAGGATTAGCCTCTTTGTGCTTGTGCCGAGTAAAGAGTGAGTAAAAGGAGACCAGCGGGACCGGGCTGGGCATTAACCATTGACATCGTGGGCTTTGTCTGTTTCCAGGACCTCCTCACGAGACACAAGCTACTGAGTGCAGAGTTTCTGGAGCAACATTATGACAGAGTAAGTCCTCACTCAACCAAACCCACTCATAATTCATAGAGAGTGGATTCACCCACAGTGAGACAGACGAGCTTTATAATGCGTGTTAAATGCAGCCATGTCTCTTTACTACTGACCATTGATTGGCAGCTGAAAGATGTATTCATTTACCTTTTTTTTCATTTATAGTTCATAGTAAAGTAAATGAATTGAACAACAAATTCATTAATTCCTGTGTATATATACTAATATTTGCCGTATATACCGTGTTTGTACACCTTAGGCAATTTATTAGTATTCAACACGTTTTACATTTCTATAACTCACAACTTGAGATGAACAGAAACATTTTCTTTTGACATGCCAATTAAAGCTCTCAGTGGCAACATGCTGAACAGCCAGATTGGCGGTGTCTTTCCTACCAACATCACACCAGCCATTTAGGACATCATTTACAGACTGAGGACACAAAGCAGTTGTCAGTCTCCGATGGGGAAATCTCCCATTTTCCTGTCACTCTGTTTTCATACAAGACACAAATGCGATTGTGAAATAAAACGCTACTAGACTCATGTAGAAACACACGCGCGCACGCACGCACGCACGCACACACACACACACACACACACACACACACACACACACACACACACACACACACACACACGCAACCTCACTCACTCGCTCTTTCTCTCTCACCCTAGTTCTTTATTGAATACGAGAAGCTGCTCCACTCAGAAAACTACGTGACTAAAAGGCAGTCCCTGAAGGTAAGGACTCCCGGCTGAGGCAGTAAACAGGTCATATTTAGTGGTGCAAGTCAGTTCAGAGAGCTATTTACAGACGGGGTCTAGTCACGAGTGTTGGGTTTCTCTGAATCCCTCCGTCCCCATCACCGTGTCTAGACTGCCATCTCGTGGTGGGACCATAAAAAAGTATTTTAAAACCTCTTAATATCTCGTGTTTTCTTCACATGCTTCATGATTTCACTTTACATTTAGACCCTAATTTGACTTCACTATGAATATTAAGTCATTTATTTCTGCAGCCACAATCTGTAATCCAAATTATTACCTGATATCACCGTTGAGCCACAGATATTTGAATGACCTTATGATTATTATTTTCATATATTTGTATTATTGCATTGAACACTTCAACAGTTAAACACTTCTATCTATTCAATTATAGTCGTTTAAGAAACACAAATTCAGTTTTAGGGTCTAATTCTGCATCACATTCATTAAAGGAAATCATGAACTGGGACACTCTGTCGACTCAAACTATGTTATTGAAATGAATCTTTATTCCTCTCTGTCTCTGAAACTGTGTAGTTATTGGGGGAGTTGCTTCTCGACCGGCACAATTTCACCATAATGACGAAATACATCAGCAAGCCAGAGAATCTCAAACTAATGATGAATCTGCTACGGGACAAGAGCCGCAACATCCAGTTTGAGGCTTTCCATGTTTTTAAGGTAAAGTTAAAGATATTTGAAGGTTTGTGTCCATTTGGTGTTTCTAACAAAAGAAAGTGCTGAAAGTCAAAGGGAGGATAAGACAACTGCTCTCTGAGGTGCTGAGACATCCACATGCATAAGCATAGTACAGCCACAAGAAATGCTGAGTTCATGCTCCTGTATTTACTTTACTAGACTTTCAACTTTATTATTTTTTCCCATGTTGGTCAATAACAAGGTTCTGATAGCCGGTTTCATTTTGGATCCAGTCCCAAGTTGGTAAAAGAAGCGGGTTTATTACCCTCATTCACTCTTTCACTCTTTTCTAATTATCCAGCCTCCCTCTTGGACATTAGAGGCACCAGTAAAGGGAAATAGAAAGGAAAAAAACCCAATGTGAAGTACCTTAACTGCTTCAAAGTACTTTAAAATGCTGTGGGAGGGCACTCATGACGGAGAAGGACAAGTATTTTGTTTACATATCAGAGCCAGACTGATGCTTCGCTTTTAAGGCCGATGATGATATAATAATTCTATATAAACACGCATCTTTTGCAATGTTTGCAAATTTAACCAACAAACTGCTTTAAAAGATTTAAAAAGAAAAGTAATAAGATTCAAATAGGATTCAGCTTCAGTTAAAAAAAACCACTGTTGAACTACAGAAAACCAAAGCCGAGTTGAACACATGTTCTTGTAGTTGTATCAAAGATGTGGTCAACATCTGCACATATACACATTCTTGTCCTCTCCCTGCCAGGTGTTTGTGGCCAACCCCAACAAGACGCAGCCCATCCTGGACATCCTGCTGAAGAACCAGACCAAACTCATCGAGTTTCTCAGCAAGTTCCAGAACGACAGAACAGAGGACGAACAGTTCAACGACGAAAAGACTTACCTGATCAAACAGATCAAGGACCTGAAGAGGCCTGCCCCACAAGAGGCCTGAGAAAAGAGGGCAGAGGTGCAGGGAGGAGCCACCAGGACCACGTCTGGACCACATCCGGACCACGTCTGCTTAACGGACCCATCGGCAGCAGCTGTTCTGGTTTCTGAACAAAAAATTGAGGAAACAAAAAGCAAACGTAACCATATCAACTCATCAGGAAGTTGCCTGCTCCTCTGCTCCTCAGAACATTTGATATTTTGTTTTCTTTTTTCAGTCTTTTTCCTTCAAAAGAAATAAGAGAAAATAATAGTTGCTGCTGCTTTCTTGCACATTGAGACATTTAAGGTATATTATAATGACGCAACAGTCCATCAAACATAGTGACGGAAAATGTCTGTGCATTTAAAGTAAGGCAGACATCCTCACACACACACACACACACACACACACACACAAAAAGCATCAAAAGTAGACACGTTTACACACATGTATCACATCAGAAAAACCCCAAACATGCGTACATACATGCTGCAAGAATGTCAGCAAAAACCTTGTGACTGAAATGGTACAGGCAAGTTGAACATTGGTGTGTTTGCTGCATGCCTTGAAAGTGTGACAGATCCACGGCTGTACCCGACGCCGGCTCTGCGATGGCTCAGCTCAGCTCAGCTCAGCTCAGCTCAGCTCAGCCCAGGCACCCGTTCAGTGCCGCAGACTTGGAAGATTCATGCACATCATGAGCAACCGCTTCAGTTCGCTATCTATGCCTTCATCCGACAAAAGCAACAGTGGTTCATGTTTTTACCAGGGACGAGCTCTCAGATGCCATCACACAGAACCATTTACCTCCCGTGTGCTTTGTTACGACACGGCACTCGAAGCACATGGAGAAAGGAGGGAGCGATGCGAGGTGTGAATTCGGTAAGGCCCGAGAAATGGGTCTTTTTCTTGTGTTTTGGGACAGGGTGAACGTGTACATAATGCCTTTTCTTTTTTTCTTTTTTTTTGCTTTGTAGATTTTTGTTTAACCTTGACATATGAATATATATTATATATATATTACCTTAAACATGATGTTTTTGGTTAATTGTAATCAAATTACTTTCTAAACCACAAAAATACAAAACAAATTAAGTGACATTGTTTTTGCATTTCATTTTACTGCTGAAATGGTTGCTGGTGGGTTTCTTTGTACATAACTTAAAGGGCCAGCTCACATTTAGCTAACCTATAGGATATTAACAATTTGTACAGCGGAGGAATGTCACGGTATTAGCTCTGGATCTGTTAATCCTCTTTTTAATTCTCCATTTACATTTTGAGTATCTCTCAGACTGCTGCAAACGCGCAGGGGTGTGAGCAGTGCCGAAGGGGAGGGAAGGGAACAGCGGAGCGTTAACTGAAACATTAAAGCCTGCGTGTTTGTGCACTTGGTGAGGTGCAGGACGATCAGCGTTACCCAACCAGAGTCGAGGGCGGTGAGGATATCCCCCGATCCTTCATTAACTTGTTTTATTTTCCCCACCTCTTTTCTCACCATTTGGCGTGTGGCCTGGGAGTGCTGTGTGGCCCCACAGTGAGTGCTTCAGGGGTGACCTCGTTACGACCCGAGCAGCTCGCCGCATCATTTTGTCATTCTTACTTCCCCACTCGTCCTCTCATTCGAGCCTTTCACTTCAGAGGGTTTATAATTCCAGTACAATGATGAGTGTAAAGCATTGTGGGTAGCAGAGTACTTTGGGCATGTTGGATCGCCTCATCCAAAACTGATGAAACCACAGATTCTCCTCATTTGCAGTGAACGGCAGATTAATGGGACATAAACATTCAAACGGGCGGATGTTCAGTGCAGACAACAGCGCTACTCAAGAGCCCACCGTTCCTCCATGCGCATTGAACAAGCATGTTGCTCCACTGGCTGTGCATGATGCTGTACTAAAGATGTTGTACTGGAATTGTTTCTTATTTCTGAGTACTTAACAACATTGAAATGTCAAATTGAACTCCTGGCTGTACGCTGACTTCAGTTCCAGCATAGAGCGTGTGGGTGCTTTCAGAAGTGTCAAAGGCCTGGGCCCTACATTCGAAATAAAGAAAAAAAACAACATTTGGAATAAAACACTGCTGTCGGTCATTTTCTTCCTGCGCACCAAAATCACAACTCATCTCAGATGTGTGTCAACAACGGCGTTTGTACATCATCTTGGTATATAAAGTAGAGCCTACTCCAGCAAACAGCAATATCATAATGTAAAAATACTATTGTAAGAAAAGCAATGCATTCATAACCTAAAATATAGGTACTTAACAGTCAAAATTGGAAAAGCATGTAGAATAGCTATTTACCAACAACAACATAATAAATTAATATTTAGAATTTGATCAAATTGATGTTTTATCTTATCAAGCTGGAACTAACCAGCATTTTAGAAAATCCCTTTGTTCTACAAAAATCTCAGTTTATGTTTTGTATGAAATATATGAATCTGTAAAGTAAGTAACTTTAGAGTAAAGTACAATAAACCCTTTAGCCTTGTAGCGGAGTACTAAATATAATGTGAATACAAAGCAAAGCACTAAATGCACTGATTTATATTCCAACACTGCTTCGCCCTATTTTAATTTTAATACAGCGGCTGTAATCATTTCAATGGAAAGATCATGTTAAAACAAAGCAAAACATTCAGGATATTGTAAAAGGCCTGTTATTGCTAAATGTATGGAAGCTCAACTCTGCCAAAACAAAAATAACTCGATTTTTCTTTTACATGTAATTATTGACATATTAAGATTTTCGATCATGAAATAGCATCGTTACATTCTTCATTTACATCCATCATACACTCATACTGTAGTAACTCCACTATTGAGTTTCCCATAAATGCTTGAGCAATGGACTCATATGTTTGAATTATTTTTTTTTAGCTTCAATTAATAGATAAGCTTTTATATAAGACTTGAAACAAAGATATGTAGCCTAATGGAGGCAGGATATTTGACAGTTTATTGTCCTCACTGACATCAGTGCACTAAAACAGCAAACTTCACTGGGAATTTGGTAAATATAAACAACTATATATAAAAAAACAAACAATTTCCAATTTAGTCCAAGCATTTCCTGGATTTAAAAAACAAAACAAAAAAATCATAGGACATATTGACCAACATATACGCTGATACATCTGTAATAGACCAATATTGTCTGATAAAATTAGACAGCTGATGGCTCTGTCATATCTGCATCGGACAGGTCCTCTTCCATGTTTCTACAGTAGTAGTTTAAACAGTTTGGTTCTCGTATAGCTGATAGAAGCAGCTTTATTAGAATAATTAAGTGGTTGAATGACCAGCATGCAGAAACGGTGAATATCAATCATTTTGTTTTTGTTTTTGTTTTGTTTTAATAGGGTCTACTAGACAGAAATCAGCGGACTGGTCCTTTAAGGGCCAACACACCAAAAAAAAAAAAAAAAAAAAAAAAAAAAATCTAAAACATCACACTTCCGGTGGATAGAGACAAAAACAGCCCAGCAGCCCAGCGGTGGGAGCAGACAACAGGGCGGCCCGTCGACGAGTAGAGAGGATTTGTTTGAGAAAGGCTTCCGCTGGCAGACGAAGAGTGAAACACCTGCAGCAGACAGACGACCTGCGCACCATGGTGAAGATCAGTTTCCAGTCTGTCACGGGACAGAAAGTGGAAAAGGAGAGCGATGGCGACAAGACCGAAATTCTCATTCCTCATCCGCTGGTGGGTAACGCGTCGCTTCCTCTTATTTATCATGCTTTGCAAACACCGTTGTGTGAAAACGGTACTTACGTAAGGCGATGCCTGCTGTGTCCAGGCTCTCCAGCCGGCTCGCTCCGCCGGGCAGCCTGCACCTGCGCGCTCTTGAACACCAGGGGGGGTGGGGGGGTTTTGACAGCACCCTTCGCCATTTGGTTGGAAACCAAACATGTCATTGCTGTGATGGTTTCCTCTGCGCCAGTGCGCTCGTTGCAGGCTTGATGCAAGTTTCTAGAATGTGCCAAAGCATTCTGTTTGTCCAGGACTGCACCGTGGATAACCATGCATTTTAAAAATGAGAAGCAATCTGAGGTCGTTGTTATTAGTGATATGGCCTCTGCTGATTTTTTTCCCTTCAGTGCCAGTTTGAAACCTCCAGCTTTCATAAAGGTAGAATGCAAGAAATGCAGAGCTTTGGCTGGCAAAATGGCAGATACCCATCTGTGGTTTGCAGGCAGCGCATGCAAGATTATTTGTCACGGCTCTAAAAGGAGGCGAGAGCGGTGAAGTCCTGAACTTTGCCGTGGCAGCATCCCGACGTCGCCCTTTTATAGAAGATGCATGGCAGAGCCACGATGACGACGAGCCACGGTGGAATAAAGACGGGACACCAGGCTGCCGTGTGAAGTGAATATTGCACAAAGCTGCAGTTGCTTGTGTGTGACTTTGAAGTGTGTTCGTCCCAATGTACTGAGCAGGAGACGGACAGGCCTCATGGGGTGTCATGCTCTCAGATGGTGTGAAAGAGCCTCTATCTCTCAGTGGGATGGAAGAACACAAAGAGCTCGTGTGTGTGTGTGTGTGTGTGTGTGTGTGTGTGTGTGTGTGTGTGTGTGTGTGTGTGTACGTACACGGTCGTCTCCTTGTCCTTATGCGCCCTCTGTCACCGAACGCTGCCACAAAGAACAGCATGAAACATGAAGTTCTGCTTAGATAGCACAGACACTGCTGATTTTCAGCACTCCGGTAATATTATAAAACAAAAGCCCTGCTTTCAAGGTTGTTGTTTTTTTTTTTTTGTGACATGTCCACACAGGGTCGTCATCAATTTTCCTTGACGTTTCCTCCTAAAAGCCATTTCCCCGGCACACAAATGTAAATTTTTCACAGCTATGGATTGCATCCTTTTGTTGTTTGTTTTCACAGAGCCGGCTTTTCACGAGATCATTTTTACCTGCCTGGAATCACTCAGCGGTCGAGCCACAGAACGCGCAGAGCCACTTCTCCGCTGGTCATTATTATTGTAAATGGCAGCACATGCTGAGCAGATACTATCTATGTGTAGTGCCACCCTGCCAACACGGGTTGCGCGTGTGACGCCGACAGATGGGCTGCGAGACCGGAGGCGTCTGGAAAGATTACTCATCATCTCAGTCAAGTTTTCATTACCAGGCTTGTCCGTCATCTCTTCCTCCAGCCAGACTCGGCGCTGCTAAATCCTGCTGGGAAATGTAGCCCTTTTATGTGAGCTGCTATTTTAGCAGAATTCGGATCATTTTCAGCCGCTCGTCACCGGGACGATGAGTAAGCTGGATTGAAGCTGCCAGGAAATGCTTTTCTGTTCCCTTTTTCTGAATTAATACGTGCGTGCGTGTTTTCCAGGATGAGGAGGAGCTGGTCCTGCCGCTGCGCCCCAAGAAGTCTCCCCTCAACGGCCTCTGCTGCCTGACGTTCGGCCTGGTAGTCTTCATGGCTGGTCTGGTCCTGGCCTCCATTTACGTCTACCGCTACTACTTTATACCTCATGTAAGCCCTTTATTATACTGTACAGTGTGTCTCCGCTTTAAAGACGCATCGTTACTTTGTTCTACTCCAATCATTGCTGCGTCAAAAGGATGTTTTTTTTGCTGCAGACTTGTTGCTGAACTGGTGTTTTTAACCGAGTGTTGATGTGTGTGTGCAGATCCCAGAGGAGAACCTGTTCCACTGCAGGGTGCTCTATGAAGACTCGGTGTACGCTCCGCTGCGTGGGCGCCAGGAGCTGGAGGAAAATGTTGGCATCTACTTGGCCGACAACTATGAGAAGATCACTGTGCCCGTACCTCACTTTGGAGGCAGCGACCCCGCTGATATCATCCACGACTTCCACAGGGTGAGCACACGCGGAGACAAACGCGCAGCTTCTCCATGTACAGGTTGAAGACGGAACACAAAATGCAATACACGGTTAAATCCTTACAACAAATAACTCCAATTTAAATTCAGCCTACATGGCACCAAATCAAAAAACAAGGGTTACACTCTCCCCCCCTCTAAACTGCAGGATGTGTGATGTCATTTTATTTTTCTTAAAATGTATTTTTATAAAATTGGTATTGAAAAAAAAAAGGTACTGGTATCAAAGTCAAGTTATTGGTGTTGAAAATGTCTGAACTATACTCGTTGCAAACGGCGAGCATGCTACCGTGTTCTGTTGGTCGACACCAAAATGGTGCACAGACCACCTGGCCATCTCTTACAGCCCTGCTGGCTGCAACTCATAGCAAACAATGACAATTGAAACATTTGCACACACTCAAAAAACAACAACAACAACAACTAACCACTCGCTTTGAGTTAAACATTTCGCTGCTTTATTTCCCAGGGACTAACCGCCTACCATGACATTGCTCTGGACAAGTGCTACGTCATTGAGCTCAACACCACCATTGTGATGCCGCCGCGCAACCTCTGGGAGCTTCTCATCAACGTGAAGGTAACACGGCTCCAACCTAGTGTCTTCACGGGCTCCATTTATTCAAGAACCCCTCCTGAAGCAGCGACTTTGCTTTAAACTTTCGCTGTTACCAAATGCTGTGAACTGGTTCAGATGTTCGCGTTTGACTTGCTAATATATGCAGTTAGTATAACGAGGGGAACAAAACAAACCTGAGCACTAGTCTTAAGAATGAAGACCGAGTCACAACAGAAAGAAGCACAGCAACATGTACAATTTATTGAATTAGGGGGAGAAACCCAGTAGCTTGCCGTTTCAATAGACTGTATATTAAAAAAAGGGACATGGCCACTGTGACGTCACCCATGTATGTCCTGAAAAACCGTTTTGAAGCTCAGTGTCAGGTGGCTCTGGCCCGTGCCATTTTGTCCGAGCCTATCTCAGCCTTACTCCGGCTAATCCAAAAATTAGTGACCATTTAAAGAACCGCAGTTTTTGGCACTTCTGTGTTGGTTTAATGTTTCACTCCCGGATGTTGCCGCTTGGCTGCTCTACAGCTTGGTCACTAACGGGAAGAAAAAAAAAACCCAATCCCTCGGTTTATTCATAAGATTTGGGTATACACCGCAGACTTCAGCCTCAGAACTGGGTCTAAAGTACGTCTCCGCGGCGCCAGAAGGGACCAAGCTAACGTGCTAACAAAGCTGCGTTTCCCATTTATTCCCGACGGTCTGCCGTTGGTCGATGGGGCGTATCGTGTCAAATTTCATCAAGGTTGAAGTCGATTGAAAAAAAAAAAAATACGCACAGATTTACTTTACACTCGCCAGAACAAATCCGCTGATTTGCAACATTTCCATTGAAGAGTTCATTTTGCAGCAGTGTCTCGTCTTTACCGCCGGTGTGACCACGCGTCAACGTGTTTGCGTGTGAAGATGCTGAGTGACCGGCAGCCCTTCTTCTATCCCCGCTGAAAAATAACACGTCCCGGTGAGCTCGTTGTTTTTTTTTGTGTCTTTCTACCTCGCAGAAGGGAACGTACTTGCCTCAGACCTACATCATCCACGAAGAGATGGTGGTGACTGGCAAAGTGCACAACATGCGTCAGCTGGGACCTTTCATCTACCGCCTGTGCAACGGGAAGGACACGTACCGCCTGAACCGCCGCGTCACCCGCAGACGTAAGTTGCCGGCTGATTTAAAGCGTCGACGGAAACATCTCTCAGAGCTGACGGGTGGTGGCACCGTGTTCGTTTTTTGTTTCGGGGATAGAAGGAGCTTTATTGTTTAAACTGCGATGTCGTTTTCAAGTTCAGCACGCACCAAACAAAGCGATCCCCCCCCCCCCCCCTCTTCTCTGTGTCTCACCCCGTTTCCCTCACAGGCATCAACAAGCGTGAGACGAAGGACTGCCACCACATCCGCCACTTTGAGAATACATTTGTAGTGGACACGGTTATCTGCGATGAAGCGTGAACACGACCGCCGTCCCGACCGCTCAAAGGCACATCTCCTTTACACTGTAGCACCCTCCTGTGGATCCGATTACGTCTGAGTTGCACTTTACTTGTGATTTTGGTTTCATGTCCTTTTGTAAAAGATTTATTTTGTATTTCATTACCTGGCTGTTTTTCTGTTTTCTATTTCCCACAGGTAATATTTACCCTGATGTGTGATGCAAGACGAAGCTGTTGGTTCTATCACAGGATTTTCCATGTAGCAAAGTCCTTAAGCCAATAATAAATGATCCTTTCAAGACCTCTCCTCTTTCACTGTGGGGATTTGTATAATGGTTGCTGTTGTCAGGGAGATAACTGTCTCCCCATGTGTTGTCAAGGTGACTCCACTTTGTGTTTTTTTTTTTTTTTTTTTTTTTCCCTGGTGCCCTCAAGATAACTTTGTGTCTCTTAGTTCTCCTCACAGTCATCTGTGCAAAGCATGACGTCTTGCTTTCCTGAGCGAACACTATCCACAGATTTCAGTTATTTTTTTTTTCTAATGTTCTCTGTAATGTAAACATGTAACTGCTGATGACTAGTTGCTTGCTTGCATCTTTATCCTCTTGCTTGCCTGTCGCTTCCTTGCTCCCCTTTCTGCCTTTCACCTGGTTACAAAGCACCAGTAGAACTTAGACGAGGCTGCTTTGGGCATACATTTAAAAAAAAAAAAAAAAAAAAAATACATATATATATGTGTATATATATGTATTTTTTTAAAAATATATATATATTTCACCACTGAAATGTGAAGATCCATATATCTTTTCGATGCTCTCGTTTTATCATTTCTATTTTCACGTGCTGTTTTGTTTTTTTCCCTTACTGCTTTTTTGAATCATTTTACAATAATCTTTGTTTTCCTTGCATGTGTTTATCTATAAGAGAAAAAAGGCACTCTTAGAATGTTTTGTAAAACAACGTTAAAGCCTTAGTCCAGTCAGAGACGGGACTAAAGTCAAAACAAATAAAAGGGAGCATATTCTATGATATGTTAGCAAAACAAGGCCAACTTTGATCTGTATATTTTGTCTGCCAATGAAATCTGTCTGAATAAAGTAGTAAAAATGAATCGGGTATGTGTTGATGGTTCACTTCTGGATCATTATGCTGCAGCTGACATGTTTTATAGATGAAGTTAAACTTTTTTTATAATGTAATGTTTAGACCTGGGAGCAACAAACAAGTTGCTGTAAATGACATTATGTGATTAAGGTTTGGATTATTGTAAATATTTCCATGAAAAATGTGCTTGCAGCTACATGATAAGAGCCTGCAGCGCCACCAGCTGGACATCGTAACATCAGCAGATTTGATTTTGTGTTTTCCAGCATCAACTTAGCCTGGTGATCACAGTGAAGGCTGAAGCTGGGAGTGAATGAAGTGGTTCATTTTACTGCATTAATCATATGAGTATGTGATTTATTTTTTGTCCTCCACATCTTTTAAATGAGCTATTCAAGTATAACAATTGAGTTTGCTATGATGGTTATTGGGATTAGGTTTCACATAATCAATTTAAGAATTGTAACAACTATTCAAATTTGGCAAACACATGAGCCATGTAATAGCTTTTTCAACCACATCTCACAGTCTTTGTCAGTAAATGGAACAACATAAGCATGAAGCTTTGTCAATGTGAAAGCAGAATATTAATGGTGCAGGGTGTTAGATATAATTGGCCTCCTCCTGACTCTGAAGAGTCAACATGACATTTGAGGAAACTAATAGATACCTTTAGATCATGTCGAGAGCTCCACAAAAAACTAATTAGTGGACCTTGACTGAGGATGGGGGTTGAAGATTGTTTCGGTCAACAGTTTTCCACACCCAGCTTTATATTTTTCTCTCTGTGTTCAAAGGCATCATTTCATTTGAGCAACTCGTTTCTTTCTGACATTGTTAAGTCTCCACGTACTATGACTTAAAAAAAAAAAAAAAAAAAAGCCAACAACGGATCCTCTTGAGCCTGCAGATAAAGATCAAACATGCATTCAACAAAGATAATCATTGTTCAAGGTCCACGTGATTTCTTTTTTCCTGAGCTTTTAACTACATATTACAGTCATCATCATCATTAACAAAAAGAGCTGGTTTAGGTGTCATCACATAAGACTTTTAGTAGTAAATCGACCTTTAAGTTTAGATTATTTGTTATCACACAGAAACAAGCTGTTTGTGTCGCCTTCTACACAGTTTTGATTATTCTGAAAGAAGGTTTCTTCAGTGTTTTTAATTGTTTTGAGGTACCTGAACAAACTAATAAATTCATTTCACAGCTTGTTCTCATATGTCTCGTCCGTCAACACAACAGTCTCCCTCTGATCATTTGTGCTGTGAAATTGTTTGCTTCTCGCTTTAGTATTGCATCAAGTATAATTTGAACTTGTTTTCTATGATGTTATCAGTATCGAGCTCTTGCATCATACCCATCTGTTCTACTAAACCAAGAATAACTGTTATTTTTGGATTTACTCTCTTCATGCTTCTATGGTTAAATTCGATGACAAAATGTGTCATGTTCTATCAGCATCTGCAGCTGAACAGGTAGTGTGTGGAATAGTGAGTTAATATTAAGACAGCCAGAAATGAAGGCCAGTATAAATTCTGCTTCCCCTTAATGTCTAATTGCATTTGCAGTGATTACTTCTGGATCCTTTTAAATCTGCAGATGAGGTAATCTAGATCCTCACAGTCTGCTGGAGGTTTATAGGGACGCCCGTCCATCTGGTGGTGGCCTGGGACTCGAGCTGTTGGCTTCCTCTCTCACAAATAACACAAAAGACTGAGTCACATAAAAGGATTTATAACAGGAATACACCGGAGAGTCAACTGGTATTATTATGTAAAGCAATCAAAGGATATTATTAGAAAAAGATGTAAAAATGAATATATTGAAATAGGAGTTATTTACTTTTTTTCCTCACCTAAAAGCATTTCTTTATCAAAATAATCTAAATGCATGCTTTACATTTTTGTGGAAAACATTTTTGACATGAAAACACAAATCTTTCGGGCTTCAGGGCGTTTTGGGAAATCTGCCATTTTTTTAATATATTTTTTTTAATGCCAAGAGTGAAATGAGGAGATTGATATTATTCTCATTCTGTATCTGTCCAACATGAAGCTAGAACAAGGCAACACTTATCTTAGTTTACCATACTGCTACCCAGACAAACAAGTAACATAAAAAAAACCAAATATTAGTAATTAACACATTATCTCTTGTTTGTTTGGTCCGTACAAATGTAAAAATGCTAAGTTGTGACTGTGCCATGATTGGTGTCTGGCTATTTCTGCAGCAGTGACTTCCTTTCTGTAACAATGAGCTTTTTTTTTGTTTTAATCAACTTTTGACAGAGACTAGCTGTTTCCCCATCTGACAAGAAAGTGAACTAAATGGGAATTTTAAGCTCTGTTTTCCAACCCCTTCTGGCACCCTGTGTTTCTCAAATGCATGATAACCAGAGAGAGGCTTTCCCCTGGCTTCAGGCCTTTCCCTCAGTCAGCTGTAAAATGGCAGAGCATATACTAAACAGTCAAAAGATCGTTTGACATTTTGGGAAGTGCCCCTTTGTGCTGAGAGTCAGATGAGAAGATTAATGCCATTGTCACTCTCGGGCTGATGCAGGGACAAACAACAAGGCTGGTTCAAAAAAAACAAAACAAAACAAAAAAAAAATCTGCCTGCCAACATCTTTAAAGTTCACTAAAAATATATTGGTATTGACGAAAAGTTGCAGTTTTCTGGTAATGTTGGGCCCTTCTCGTGGGGCCAGGCAAAGTGTTTCTCCCCGTTTCACTTGTGCCTTTGTACCAAGCTAACTAACCATCAACCGTCAAACTTAGAGCAAAATGATCAACTTGTAGGCCAGCAAGCGGTGTTGCTGAAAAATACAAAATCCACAATGTCAAATGGGAAATCTGACACCATCTCATGAAAATAGTCTTTTGTCTACTGTCCTCTTGTCAGATCCAAGTCCTCTTTTTTCTTCCAGAAGGCATCGAAAGAAAAGTAATACAACAGTGGATCCAGACAGCAGTTCAGGGTGGCGAGACATACAAGTGGTTGCATTTTAGAAGTTTTCGTTGTAGGTACACTCACTGACACAGGCAGGAAACAAATAGTGAACATGACCAAATTCATGGCAAAAATCAGCATCACCTTCACCTTGGTGCGGACCCTCACAGAGTCACTGACATGCCTGTACAAAGTCCAAAACACCATAACAGTGCATGCGATGTTGACTGCCAGCATGGTGACCACTAAGGCAAGCTGAAAATAAACTACAGCTGATCTCAACGCTGACTCTAAGTCAGCGGATTTAAAACAGGAAGGTACATTTAGTTTGTTTGATTGTCTTACAAACTCCACACTCTCTGGGATATTCACCATCACCACAGTCAGCCAGACGAGTGCAGCACCTTTCCAGGCGATGGACGAGGTTCGAAGATGGCGCAACCTCAGAGGATAAACCACAGCCAGCAGCCGGTCCACGCTGATGAAGGTGATGAACATGGAGCCGGAGCGGATATTGCTGCGAAAGAGTATGGTGGCCCAGAGGCAGGCCATGTTGCTGAGAGGCCAGGTGCCTGTGGCGTAATAGTAGACCCTCATGGGCAAGGAGATGATGAGCAGCAGGTCTGAGATTGCAAGGTTGACCATGAAGATGGTGTTGGGCGATTTGAGGCTGTGGCGGCGAAGCAGAATCCACAGAGACACTGCATTGAGCGGCAGTCCGAGCACCAAAATGCTGCCGAAGATCAAAGCATAAACCGGCTCCGGCTCGAGTACATCTTCCGTAGAGTTGCTCATGTCGACCTGACGAGGAAAAGCCACGTGTGTGTGTCACTGAACACTGCAGCCGATCACATTGCTCAGTGGTTTCCTTTTCTGCTTCTTTTGAAAGAAAAACTATGCGGGGTGAGATATGAAGGAACACAACAGGAAACCCAAGAGTTGTGGTCGCTGACACGTACATGAGTCAACCAAAGTACATTTTAAAAAAAATGTTTTATGCTATTTCTAAATGTAACATGTAACAACCTAAATAAGCATATATTTTAAGGATGTGTAATGTAGATAGTTTAGAAAGAACTGACACTTGTTTTTTTTTAATAGAGTAATTCCTTCAGCTTTACTGTAATATATGGAGCATTTGTGGAAAGTCTGGTGACACAATGTTTTATAATGCTTTCTGTAAATTTATTGCAACACAGCTGTTCATATGAAAATTTGTTGAGATATTGGCGGAATGTGTGGCTGCAAAAGGGGTTTGGTTGTATGTTTAAAATTTATAAAACTTATTGCCAAAAATGGCTTTTACTTAAAAAGGTATGTCAACCCATGTCGTGGTTTTGAGTAATAGTTTTCCTTAAGTACCAACATCTGATGTTGCATTGCATTTTTAGTTAAGGTAATATCACAATGCCACAGCACTGCACTGTGTGCTTCATCACATTCCCACAATACAAGTTGCCATGATTGGATATATTTGTGTATATTTTTATCTTAACGAGATCAACGGCACATGTCTGCATACTTAAATATCAGTCACTCTAAAAAGAAACCACCACTTCCTGTTTTGTGGGTACCAATGCTGCTCACAGAGGAAACTGCATGAAAACGTTTAATCTAACCCTAAACATAGTTGAGAGTTTGAGAATGTTTTTTCCTGTTGCATGCACTGTTTAACACACTCAATAAACACACTGATTCTTCTGTCCAGCAGCAGTTGTGAAAAATAAACCCTTTTGTGCAGTGGTGTGGAACAGCTGCAGCTTCTTTAGACACCTTAATCTGAAAATTCTTTACGCCAGTAGACCCGCTCCTTCTTCTACGGAGCCAAGATGGTGACTGTTTCGGGTGAAAAGTGTCCAATGTTTCACACTTCTTTTTAGGGGACCTTTTTGACTGCATCATCCCGGTGCATGTTGCTGTACTTCACAGTGTGAACGCACTTATGCCCTCAAAATAGTGAGTGTTAGTAGACAAGTACGACATTTGCAACACAGCAGTTGTGTCAACCCTTGTGCAAGAACATCTGCACTATGAACCAATACCAACACCATTTACATTATGCACAACATGCACAATTGCACTGTTTTTAGCTGTACATATGCCTATTTATCTTTTTCCGTGTTTGTTCATTGAGAGGAAGTTTTAACCGCAGTCAAAATTTCTTGCATGTATAAACCTACACATACCAACAGAGCTGATCTGATTCTGACTCCTCCCACCCCGTTACTGAAGCAGGACCGGATACGATAAGGCACCCGAGGTGGTTAGTTAACATGTATTTTAGTATGCAGCACGGAGAGCCCAGTTAGTTTCTGTTCTCCCTTTGTAAGCTTCCACCCAGTGTGGTCACAGCCCACTCCATGCTGAGTGGAGCTTTATTTCTTTGTGCTCAGCCTCTGACTAAACTCACCTCTGCTTTATAATTTTCCTCCAGTCTCTCTTATTTTTCCTCTCTTTGCTTTTCGTCTATGAAGTCACATTTCATTAAACACCAAGTACATTTTTTTTTAAGGTAAAACATCTGCAACTTCTCCGAACTTTGTGCCACCCTTGGTAAATATGCATCCCCTCGCATTGTTCCAATGATGCTGCATCTGATATTCACCATGTTCTGTTTCAATGCACCTGTAGTTCATCTGAGCTGATTGCTGGCTCTAGTATTACAGTCAGCACACAGGACTCATAGTGGTATCAATGTAATGTGAAGAAGCAAATTTCCCCAAATCTTAAACTTTTCATGACATTACTCAGATATGAGTTATATTTATATAACAGTTTGTCAAACAAAAAGTTAAATCAAATGTAAAATTAGCTTATCCCCATGCTATGACTTACTGTATCCAACAATCTTTTACATTCATTTGTATATTATTAAATAGCTACTAAAAAAAAAAATCACATCTAAGACGTGCCTCTGTGACTGTATGTATGAAATGGGTGGAATCAAATGCATAAAGTGTGTGCGTGCATACGTGCGCGCGCGCGCGCGCGCGTGTGTGTGTGTGTGTGTGTGTGTGTGTGTGTGTGTGTGTGTGTGTGTGTGTGTGTGTGTGTGTGTGGATATGTGTGTGTGTGTGTGTGTGTGTGTGTGTGTGTGTGTGTGTGTGTGTGTGTGTGTGTGTGTGTGTGTGTGTGTGGATATGTGTGCCTCTCACTGCTTGTACTGAGACGAGGAAAAAGACAAAAACTGCTGTTGTAACCGAAGCCCTCAAAAAAAGCCATTACAAAGCAGAGAGATCTAATTACATCACCAAGCTGACGCTTCATTCTGCTGAGCAGTTTATATGTGGCAAATACACACACACTCTCTCATCCTGTTTCACTCTCTTCCACACACACACACACACACACACACACACACACACACACACACACACACACACACACACACACACACACACACGATGTGCAGATGCAGGTCATAACAATGCACAGTTCATACCACAGTTGAGTGCAGCTCCTTCCAGGGACTATAAAGGGAGCTGTAGAATGAGTCCCACAGTGGACGTACATGAAGTTTAGTTTAAGTTTTCCTGATTAAGTGATGAAGATGCTTTTCTCTCTGGCCCGCTGTCTCATCCCTCTGCTTCTCTTGAACTTTGTTGGCTGTGGTGAGTTGATTCCTTTTCCGCAACATGTGATAATTAATTTTATGCTAAGATGTCCTTCTGATTTCATCCACTGTCCTGAAATTCACACACATTTGAGGACTTGTTAAGATTCTGAAGTACAGAAGGACTTAACATTTTTGAGAAGTTTTTTTTTCACTCAAAACTAGCAGACGTTTGCTCGTACTTTGAAGAAGATGTTTTTTTTACTTGTGCATTCATGAACAAGGTGCTCATGGGGAATAGTTTGAAAGTAGAAACAAGCTGAAGTATCCTTGTATTTCCAGCCTGGATAAGCTTGTAGGTGGGTGCACTGTCTGAGGCATTGTTCTGAGCATGTCCCGAGTATATTAAACCCTACTTGATGCTCTTAGCTTCCAGGTTTGGGTTCTTAAGCTCCATTATACTTGTTTGCAAGTCTAGTTTTGTTTTCAGGTGTCAAACTTCAGGTAGAAGGGATTACAAAACAGATGCTGGTGGTGACAGCAAGTCTCTTGGGAGACTACTCTCAGTCTGTAACTCTGTTCCTCAAATAGATTTTGCCGGAAGAGTTTTCAGTATTTTTGTAAGGAATCTCAGTGACATGAATGTTGAAATCCTTGGTAAATTTTTAGCAAGCGTGGTTTTCCTATTTGTATCCCTCATATGGACAATAGATCCACTTAAAACGGTCACATCTGAGGCCCAGCTGAGGCCCCCATCACACAAGCCTGAGGATATGTACTTCAAAAACAACCAGAGCTATTACTTTGCACTAATTATAGGTTGAGCTCATACAAACTATTCCGTTTTTTCAAGCGTCACCGTTGTCATTGTCTCTTTCCCCTGCGTCTTTGTTTTTGCCGACAGGACGGATTCTGAGGACGATCAAGGAGCGCGTGCGCGATCTCCAGCTGCAGAGAAACAAGCAGCTTCTCCTGACGCTCACAGGCGGAGGTCAGCAGCCTCGCCAACATGTAAAGGAGGCCTGGATCCACCAGCCGCTGGACCACTTCAACCGACGAGATGGAAACACCTTCCCTCAGGTAGAGAAAGCTGAAACAGCGCTTTATGTAACAACCAAAAGGAAAGTTAGCTTTTCCAGCCAATTTATTAAACAAAGTTAGAAACCGATTTCATTTTCTTCAGTGGAAAAAGTAACTACACCCCTGGCATCACAGTCGAGAATAGTAGCCTTTATCAGAAATAATGTCTCGTAAGCGTTTTACATAATTGTCAGTCTGTGAGATCTGGTTGCTGAAATTTGTCACCACCCTTCCATGTAAAATGATGTCTGTTACAAGAAATTTGATGGATTTCTTGCAGATACTTCCTGTTGAAAATCCCCCACAGTTTTGTTTACTCACCATGCATGAGCCAACATTTCTTCTGTTTGAGCCATTTCTCAGTATCTTGTTGAAAGGTCTGCTTTCCGTTTAACTTTGACCTTTGGACAGATGCCCTCCACATTATCTTTGAGCACTTTTGATATAATGCAGAATTAATTGTCAATACAATGACTGCAAGATGTCCTGTCCCTGAGGCCTTGAAGCAGCCTCAAACCGCAACACTGCCACCACCATGCTTCACAGTATGTTTGATGTTGTCTTTGATTTGCACCAAACTTGTGTACTGTTACTAAAGACAAACAACTCCATCTGGAATTTGTCTCTACAGAACACATCATGCCAAAAGGCCTCATCTCCTGCCTGTATGTTCATTGGCAAACGGCTGTAATGCTCTTTTGGGACAGCAAAGATCTTTTTCCTGGCGCGTCGCCCATGCAGGTCAAATTTGTGAATGGGAGGATCTTTTTTGTGCAGTGGTTGGAGAGCTCTTTAGATCTTGGCATCATGACACCACACACTTAAATAGCACAGAAAACAGCTCCTTAACAGATACTTAATGTTTGAGGTTTAAAGAAGAGCTGTTCCTGTCACTTCATTGGCAGCTAATCTGAAACCTGATTATAATTTTATGGATCTGAAGGTGTCATAAATGTTGGGGATGTACTTATGTTTTCCATGTGACCCATCTGTACCATTTCCTTACTTTTTCACTTGACTGTACATTTATACTTCAGTTTCAGGCATAGACCTGCCTAGTGTGAGTGCAAGGAGCAGATAATCACATGACACCGGCTTGATGTTTCAGAAATAAAGAAAGCAGTTGTGCACTGGATTTTGAATCTCATCTCTTAGATCTTATAACCTCCAGGGTCATATTTTATTTAAAGCATCAAATAAGATGCCATTCTACCTTATTTATGATGATTGTTTTAACTCCAGTAAAGCTGATAAAAAAAAAAAGCTAGAGCTAGAGAGCTAGAGAGGCTCTTAAACAGCACAGAGACAGCAATCCATCCAGAGAAATGTGGGTTGGACGAAGCTTTTCACTGCACCAAATCCACCAGGTAGAGACAAAATTATATTTTTGTCAAATGAAATGTTCATCTTCATTTTATTCTTGAAGCGATTTAAGGCTGCCAATTAGAAAATGTGTCCATTGCAATATTAAGTAAAGGATTACTCTCACTGCTTCTGGTTTGGGAGAAGCTGACAAAGTGGTTTCTTACTTTTTGTATGTTTTCTTTGTCTAAATCTCTCTGTCTTTGTCCTACAGAGGTTCTTTGTGAACGAGGCGTACTGGCGGTGTCCTGATGGTCCCGTGTTTCTCTTCATTGGTGGAGAAGGGCCCATCTTTGAGTTTGATGTTCTTGCAGGTACTTTAGGATGCAGCTCATATTTTAGTCTCTCTACATCTACACTTCCAAAGATCAGATAAGGAAGATGAAACTCACCAACAAAGTGCCCATCTGATGAGTGAAGCGTCATATTGTGATAGTAAGGTGATACCTGTTTCCAGCTGCACTAAACTGTGCTCAGTCAGGAACCATCATCCCTCACAAATATGTAAGTACAGGAGTAGAAGAGAAGGATGGTGCAGTTCAAGGCTCTACTATGCTGTCAGTTTATCACCATTTAAAAAAATACTGTGGTACATTTTACTATAAAGTTTTTTTTTATGTCTCCATGCTGATGACAGCCATGGTTGGAGACATGATGGCTTCAGCTTGTCTGTCTGTCCCATTATCAGGAGTGCGATATCGCAAGAACCCCTTGTAGGAATTTCTTTAAGTTTGGCACAAATGTTCACTTGTTCACAAGGATGAACTGACTAGAATTTGAGGGTCAAAGGTCAAAGCTAAAGGCCACAGAGATTATGGGAAATTTTGAAGACCAAACACCTAAGTGATCTACACTTTAATCATTTAATATGTGCCAGATGATTAAAAGGTTAATTATGACATGAATACTAACGATGTTAATTGCAGACTCTGAAGCACTACCAAATATAGGCTGACTTCACACATCTTCATTGCATCATCTGCAATATTTTTGAGCAGTAGTCCAACATTTATCAATGAATCAAATGACCACGTGGAATCGTCTGCATTCAGAATAATTTCGTCCCCTTTCTCCCAAGAAAAACGTACTTTACACACTTCTCGGAATTGATAGTGGTAGGTCAACGCCTCTTCACAGAATTTAACTTCTTCAAAAGTGACTTTTAATCCTCCCACATACTGCAGTTGCATTTCCTTAAAAAAAAAATACAAAGCACACAGAATCATATCTGCTTTAAACATATTTTCCCAGGTCACCATGTTGACATGGCTGAAGAGCACGGGGCTCTGCTTCTGGCTCTGGAGCATCGTTTCTATGGAGACAGCATTAACCCTGATGGCCTCAAAACTGAGAACCTGGCAGACCTGAGCAGCCAGCAGGCGTTAGTATTGGCTCTCTACCAATGTGTGTGTGTGTGTGTGTGTGTGTGTGTGTGTGTGTGTGTGTGTGTGTGTGTGTGTGTGTGTGTGTGTGTGTGTGTGTGTGTGTTCATGTATGGCTTTCACTCTTCTTTTTTTCTCACTTCCTCTTTCTCGTTGCATATGTATGTGCATCTGTCTTTTTCTAGTTAATTTATGTTTGCTCCGTTTTCACATTCCTTTTTTTCTATTTATGTGTGTGTATATCTTAATGTTTAAGTGTGTGTCACAATAGGGAGAACAAAGATCGACCATGTGTCTGGCATATTGCACATTATGGACACAACACAGCCAATCCGATTCAAGTCTCAGCACAAATCCTCATAGTAGACAAACGGGCATTTCACGCTATAAAGTGATCAAACAAAAAACCAGAACATGTTCTGTCCCAGAAAACCAAAATACATTTCCAGTACTCTCAATCCAAAATAGGGACTTCCTCCCTCAATCAGGACTGATGTCAGGCTCATTAAACATGTGAATCTGCTTCTGTCCCCGTCTCTTTCTCACCCGCTCTCGTTCATTTTCTTGTGTCAATCGATAAGTGTAAGAGAGGAAGAGTGTTGCATTTCTCCTTTCAAGTCTGAGTCTGTCTCTCCATTTCCATTTGTCTGTATGTTTGCAGGTATCTATAGACAGCGTTTGAACATTTGTGTTTTGTTACCTTCGGTTCAGGCTCGCTGACTTGGCTCTATTCCACCAGCACATCAGCCAAAGCTTCAACCTGAGCCGCAGGAACACCTGGATCAGCTTCGGAGGCTCGTACTCTGGAGCTCTGTCCGCCTGGTTCAGAGGAAAGGTACGAGACAAGGCTCGGAGATGAATCTCTGCAAGCATTCAAAGTCTCATTAGGCTTCAAAACCTCACAAACTTTAATTTTAAATAGCAATTCCCTAAAAGACAGAGATAACATTTCAGGAATTTGTTTACTTTTATCAGAAAACATGACTAATTCATAGGAAACCCTGATATATACACATAGAAAGATATTATTTTTATTGTTATGTACCATTTTTCAAAAACATATCGACGGATAAGAAATACCTGGTGAGGAGCAGAATTATGGAGAGGCAATATTTCATAAAGGTATCTCTTTTATTCCCACCTAAAGGAGATAAGAAAGGGCGTCCTGAACCTCCTCTCGTGTCTGAATTCATCACCTGCTTTCATGACTTTCACTTAGATATTTAGTTGGTATACTAACTGAAAGAAACTATATTAGGTTTATTGTTAACAACATGATATCTGGCTCTGATTTATGGTCACTGACATGCAATGATTTTAAGATTCTCCAACATTTGAGACAAAGTTAATTCAGTGTCTTCTGAGGAGGAATTATATTTTACCCTGTTTTAGCAGATGTAAAATAAGTGGCTGCCTCCAGTCTACAGTTTTTTTCTTCTATCAGTGGTACCTTCTGTGCTCCTTTACCTGTCTGCGGCTGTATACTGTAAATGTGAAAAGTAAGGTGCCTTAGTAACACAACAATGTGATTAAGGTTAGGAAAAGATGACGATTTGGGTTAAAATAACTCATTCTACATAATGTTACATGTCAGGTAAATTTAATACATTTAGTTATGGAAGTAACTTATGTTAGTTGAAGGGAATCACTGACTTCTGCTTTCTCAGACTTAAACACGTCATGATTAAAAGTGCTGTTTATTCCATCCAACCACCTCCAACCTCCTAATTACATGGACTTCATCCCTCTTTATACTTTGTCACATAAACTCCATCACGTGACCTCCTAGCTCGACCCTGGTATTTTTCATACTGAGGCGAAGTAAAACTTGACACTGACGCAGTGTCCTCTAGTGGACTGACGGGTGTATTACAGTCTTTGGCACTGATACCTACATGACACTGAGTTCAGGTGGGTACAGTAGATTTGAGCAAATGTGGCCATTTTCATTGAAAATAATGTGTCAGCTAGTTCAACGCTGAGGCTCGTTGATGTGTAGGATTAATCTTCTCTTGGGACTGACTGACAAAAAGAGATAGACGATCACCTGACTTTAACACTGATCTTATCAGGTGTTACTCTGTGGAAAACTACCTTAAAACCCGATCTCATATTGTTTGAAAAATGCATTTCTTTTTCTGCATATGCCACACAGATTAGAAAATAGAAAACATTTGACATTACGTTATTGCATCTCTACTACTGTACATTAATTAATTATTAGCTCTTGTCATTACTCTGTCTCCATTTTTTCCCTTTTCTACAGTTTCACAGCCTGGTGTATGGAGCTGTGGCCTCCTCTGCTCCGGTCAAGGCGACGCTGGACTTTTCTGCCTACAACAATGTAAAATGTCTCAATCAATAGTCACAATATTAACATCTGACCAGGATTAACATAAAACAAAGAAAGAAAAGGAAGAAAACTAAAACAAAGAATTACAGAAATATAATTGTTTTTAATTTTCATCCTTAATTATGGTCCACATCCTTTTTCAAACCTTTCTTTTTGTAAAAACAAGAAATCTTAAAATGTTTTTTTGTCATTTTGATAAATTATTTTACCTTGAAACCAAAACCAAAAACTAATTCCATGAACCTCCTCTGAGGTCATTAAACCCCACAAACTTTCTAGAAATATTACCCAGGACATCAGTGTCCTCATTTGTTGCTACATCCTGGCATGTAGTACTGTTACTTGATACTAATTGGTCTGTGATTTTAGTTTCCTTCTCACTCACACATCTGCCATTTCCTGTGTTTCAGATTGTTGGCTTGAGTCTGAGGAACGAGGCAGTTGGTGGCTCAGAGAAGGTGCGAAGCTGCCACCTGTCTGTGCGTCATGTGACAGGCATTAAATTCCCGTCTGTCACTTTTTGTTAAATTCAGCCTCATCCTCTTCCTGCAGTGTCTGGCTGCCGTTCAGGAGGCGTTCGCTGCTCTGGAAGCAGCACTGATGGCTGGAAATATCCACCAGTTGGCTGTGGACTTTGGCTGCTGTCAGATCCCCAAAGATCCTGATGATCAGGTGACGACTTTAGTATTTAACTGTTTTGGGGAAAATTAATGTGTGTTATACTTAACAAACGCTATTGTATAGCAGCTGCAGCACTGTGTTTGGGCATTTTTGTTCATTTTCTGTTATTTTTTGTGAGGTTTTTTAACACTTTTTTTTTTTTTTACCGTGTGCATCTCTAGTGATCTCTCCACACTTGATCATTCAACATGTGACTAAACAGGAGTTTGAGTTGCACTATTAGACAGAAGGGGTTCTTGACATGTTGGACGAAGCAAACTTCTATTATCACTGGTTCTTAATCCTTTTTTTAGACACCAAAACGTCAAGTAGCCTACCTCTTCCTCAACCATCGCATTTTAAATGTGTTCATCCTAAGAGATCCTAAAACTAGATATTATGTAACTCTAATACTAATTCAAGTGGATGTTGTTTGTACTAGTAAAATAATTTATACATTTAATCTATTTAGTCTTTTACGCTCAGTGGTGGAAAGTAACTAAGTAAATTAACTCAAGCACTGTACTTACAGTAAGTACAGTTCTGAGGTACTTGTACTTCACTTACATTTTATGCCACTTCATACTCCCACTCCACTACATTTCAAATGGAAATCTTGAATTTACTCCACTACATTTATTTCACAGCTTTAGTTACTTTTCAGATGAAGATTTAATGGATAATATAACAAGCTTTTAAAACCCAACACATTGTTAAAGATTAAGCCCGTAGTTTTAAACTTTTCCAACTTTGTCATCTTACAAACAGTTTAAATGATTCAACATCTCACCAAAAATCAAAGATTAGAAAAAAGTCCAAAAACTGGAAACAGATTTGTGGATCAGAACTTTGTTTGTTGTTCTTTCCTCTCTCAGTAATCACCTGATGACCGCTCAGATTGATCTGCTGTCTCTGGATATAAAATATAAAGTACAAATCTGCTGCAGCTACAACAGTAAATGCTACTTACACAGGGCCAGAGGTCCAAACCAGGAATTTAACTTTAATACTTTAACTACATTTTGCTGCTAATGCTTGAGGAGGATTTTTTACTCAGAACTTTTACTTGAACTTTACTTAAGTAAAGAATCGGAATACTTTTTTTGCCTGTGATTACCCTATACTATTCCAAATATTTACCCTTTATTTAGAGCTACATAACACTTTTTATGTACTTTTTAATTTTTTTTTTTTATCCTTTATCTATTACTTTTTAGTGACTATTTGCTCTTTATCCAACCATCTAATTTAAGGTTATCTACTATAACTATTTACCCATCACCCTACTGTCAGATAAATACTTGAACTGTATGTTCATCACTTTATCTTAACTATTTCAGCCAGTGATCTACTTTTGGATATTACAACCATTTATCTAGCTTACTATTAGCTAAAACTGTTAACTGCAGACTAGATTCATTACCTTTAGCGATCTATTTCAACCATTTATTCATATATTTCCCTCATTTGCATTGTATAAATCTGATGTTACACATAAACTTTTCAATCAAATCATACTTTCTATTCTTGTCATTTAATGCTACTTTATTTTCTCTTTATTCTGACACCAACTTTCCAAAATGTTCCTGTGAGGAATGTTCCTGTAATTCTTTGTTCCGTACTTCCTTACTTTAGATTGAGCTGATGGAAAACGTGGCCGACATTGTCATGGGAACAGTGCAGTACAATGAAGAAGGGGTGCTCATGCCCATCAGCGAGCTCTGTGCTGTGATGATCAATAAGAGTGAGGGACATGTGGAAGAGATGGAAGCTTACAGCCGCCTTGTTAAACTTTCCCAGGTAGGGGAAAAGGTGATGGCCTCCTTTTCTGTGTTGATGCACATATGTTACCACCAGATGTCACTGCTGAGCCATTTTAATGAACTCCTCACAAGGTAAGGGCTTGTAGTCCCTCCTGGAGTTTAAAATGAAACGGCGCCACCATTAGGATTTATTTTACTTACTAGAAATATGCAGCAGGAACAGGATGGGAACAATGTCTTTTATGATTTATGTGTTTTTTTTGTTTGTTTGTGCACTCTGCAGATCTACCGTTCAATCAGTGAGGAGCCGTGTCTGGACATCTCCCATGAAAACACAGTGAAGGATCTGATGGACACGTCTCTCCACTCCAGCAGGAGAGCACAGAGACAGTGGATGTACCAGACCTGCACTGAGTTTGGCTTCTGTACAACACACACACAAACACACACACTGAGCATCTCACATACAGTCAACCATCATTCTGTCTGTGTCCTGAATCTGTTTTTCATGTGCGTATGTGTCTGTAGACCAGACTTGTGAGGACACCACTTGTCCATTCTCTGGGATGTTGACCCTGCGGGATCATACTAAGCTCTGTGCAATGCTGTTTGGTATTTCCCAGCATTCCCTGCCTGCACATATCGCCTTCACGAACACATATTATGGAGGAGACAACCCCCCCACACAAAGGGTCCTTTATGTCAACGGTGAGACTTTATACATACATTTATTCCTTGACAGGCAGAAGAAGACGGCCTCTTGTTTCCTCATTATATAATAAAAGAGCGGTGCAGGACTTTATTGACCATTAAAAAGTCTGTATCATTATTACTGCAGGTGGGATTGACCCATGGAAGGAGCTGTCAGTGGTCCAGAACAGGACTGAGGAGGGGGAGGAGGCTCAGACAGTTTTCATTAAGGACACTGCTCACTGTGCTGATATGTCGAGAAGAAGAACTGCAGACCGCTGCTCACTCAGGAAAGCCAGGCTGGTATGTACGCCTCACTGACGTGTTATTACAGTAATCTCCATAACAAACATGTAGATCAACAAAAATCCTTAGTTCTCGGGCCGTTTACTGAAACTGTTCTGTGGCTTTCAGCCATGAAAACATCTCCTATGTGACAAAACATCTCAAATATTGAACCTTTAATAGAAAATATCAGCAACGATACAAATATATCAACCATATTTTATCAACACATGGTGGGTATTTTTGGTAACATTCTCTTGGTTGTTGAATTATAAAAGTAAAATTAAACTATATATTTATATTTCTAACACATTTCCCCCCGTCTTTTCACCTCTTAGGAGATCGAGGAGTGTGTGTCGAGCTGGCTGAAGGCAGCTGACCAGGAGAAGATGGAGAAAAGAAGGGTGTGATCAGATCACAATAGAACCTGATCAGCTCTTATCACGTCCCCTGAAACTGATAAGGACTAGTCAATAATCAGGCCTGCCTGGCTGCCCGGCTTCATCCTCCTCCTCCTCCTTGTCCTCCATTTCCTCTCCCCTGTTCTCCACCTCCTCGCTCTCCATTTATAAAAGGTTCACAGCACCACGGTTAATCTGTGTGGATTTCGTTTTACAGGTTTTTGTGTGTGCCTTTACAGATGTTCCTTTTATTTCGGACTTTGTAAGGAATTTCATGGTTATTTTATTTGTATTGATTTTTTGAGACTCTGCTTATTCACTCATAAAAACAATGACTTTATGATTGTTTCCCACTTAATAACTTTATCTTGCTGCTGATAAAATACACTGTTATGGTTTGTTTTTACAGTATTCATCAGTTGTCATAACCTTGTGGTGTCACCAGGGTGTGATATTGCTACATATGCGGGAAACCCATTTCTTGAGGCGCTGCATATCAAAGTTCAGAGAGGCGGATGTGTTGCTTTTGAAGAAATACAGTAAACCTGTTAATCTGACGTGTATGTGGATGGGATGCAGTTGTGTTGTTGTATTTGTAGCAGTGAGAGAAATCATGAAGAGATGGAGAGTGTTTGTGAGAGAAAGGTGAGGAAGCACCCAGTTGTCCCAAGCCCATCTGTTTCCGCGTGTGTGCGTGCATGCGTGTGTGTGTGTGTGTGTGTGTGTGTGTGTGTGTGTGTGTGTGTGTGTGTGTGTGTGTGTGTGAGAACGGCTCAGTGGGGGGGTCAAAAGTGGGAGGTCGTGACCCCGCTGACCCTGTGGGAGAGGAGATCATCAATCAACTAGGGGCTGGACAGAACAGCAGGAGGGCACACACACATACACACACACACACACACACACACACACACACACACACACACACACACACACACACACACATATACCTAGATAATGTAACAAACACCCGGTATAAAACACATCACAAGCACATTTGAATCAACTAAACAATCAATTATGAATCAAATAAGTGCATCTTGTAAACATGTATTGTATATTTCATTTCACACACACACACACACACACACACACACACACACACACACACACACACACACACACACACACACACACACACACACACACACACACAAACACACAAAGAATCACCCCCTCAGTTACATACATAAAGGCCTCTCAGACATTTACTGTTTTCCAAATGTGCTGTCTGTGTCTGTGTGTGTGTGTGTGTGTTTTCTCTTTGATAATATACAAGCTTTCTTAATCATGGAGAAAGCCACAGATGCTATCACACACCTGAGCTCATGGAGCAGCAGCCGATGGAAACTGCATTCCCCCCCATTTTGTCCTGTTTCTATCAACCTTCATCTCTTTACTTTAGTAAACAAGCTCACACCCACAAAAAGACACACACACTCCCACAAACTCAGAGAGACGCTATCTGGATTATCAGCCAGCACTTGCAGAGCGACGGGGCATGCTTTTTCTCTCTCCACCATTCCTTCCCCTCCTCCTCCTCCTCCTCCTCCTGCAGCCTGTCCTGTTGATCAATGAGGAAGTTCTTAGGCTCAACTATTAATCAAGGCCTATCGGCTATCTGTCTGCCGAGCCAACCAATCACAGCCCTCTGACAGCTGGGCCATGAAAAATGCGGCCTGGTGGATGTAGGGGAGGTTGGGGGGGTGGAGGGGTTTGCTGAGGTTGTGGAGAAGAGGAGGGAGGTGAAGGAGCACTCTATCTGATCCAAGTCAGGTCACGGCTGCACAACTGCACTTAATGCACTTACAGTTGATTCTTAACATGGTGATGGCCGCCACACACACACACACACACACACACACACACACACACACACACACACACACACACACACACACACACACACACACACACACACACACACACACACACGGGTTGTGTGACTGATACAGAAAAACTCATTTCAATCAACACATTTTGTTCCTGATTTACATTTACATCAATTGGAGGTATTTTGCAGCCATGCAGCAACGACTGTTACCACTGCTTTCATTCGGTGGTGGTTAGAGTGAGAAAATCTGACAAAAAGTATAACGAACAGTGTTTTTATCGAGTCTTTGTAGCAGAAATCTCCTCAGTGAGGAGTACAATCTATTGTCCAATAAGGAGTCCTGTCCTCACACCTCAAAGCTTCATCAACACACTACCATCCCTCTTCTGCATAATCACCATGCTCACACTCATCCATTCACATCTTATTGCCATGATTAGATTACATCTAATGCTATTACACCGCTCCCATCTCTCTCCCTCCTCTTCATGGATTTCTTGCAGATCTTATTAGTGTGTGATGCGGACCAGGTCCCCCCCCCCCCTTTTGGATTTATGAACCCTCAGACTTCTCTCCTTTAATCTCACTCTGCTCTTCCACTCCCGCATGTGTCCATCCATCATTCCCAGGGTTGTCTTGGGCGGAAGAGTATTAATCCCTCCATCCCATCTCTCATTCCTCTGGACAGATGAGGAAGGTGGATGGAGGAAGGTGGAGATGGGAGGAAGGGTAAAGGGAAGGAGGCCTCAGATTAGTTTTCATAACATTTCTGTAGCATTGTTGGTGGGGAGGTGGGGGATGGAGGGTGAGAGGAGGCATTGCAGGTGATATATGCAGATTTACTCAATGATGGGTCACGGCTTTGATGCCTTCAACAGCTATGATGATGATGCTGAAGATGCTGCAGAGGTGAGCGTGTGTGTGGGAGGAGGGCAGAGGCAATAACTGCAGATGGGATGATAAACATCTTAGTGTGGGAGTGTGTATGTGTGCTGGTCACCTTTTTGCATGTTTATTGGGGTGAGTTTTAGCGTGTTTGTGTGTGCATGTGTGTGTAATGGAGTTCAGGCCAAAATCTTTCCCCATGCATTTCTTCAAAAGGGCAACAGGAACTGCATCTTATTACCTGTTGGTGCCTGCCAAACACACACTTCAAATACACACACACACACACACACACACACACACACACACACACACACACACACACACACACACACACACACACACAGTATGTTCAACAGAATCCAATAAGCTCTGGGAAATCAATTGGACAGATCAGGACATTTAATAAGTTTGGTCCTTGCAGGCCTAATTCTGTGAAAAAGCAAACAAACAAATGTTCTATAAAGGAAAAAAAAGAAAGAAAGAAACCTTTGACCAGCGGTCAGCGTAAATCTGACTGTCCTCCTCCCCTCCCAATCCAACCCTGTGCAGTGACAGGTAGATTAAGGGGCGTGATAGATGCCCCTCTCTGTATCTCCCTCTCTCCACCCCCTCCCCCCCGCCCCTCTCACCCACACCCTTCCCTCCCCTCCATCCATCATGGCGGCTGGTGTAATTGCGGCTGCGTGGGGCTGGCAGAGGGAGCCTCCATCCATCTCCTTAACAACAAACAGTCACGAGGACGGATGGCGCTGTGCTCCCCAGTTAATCTCCATCTATAAGGGGTGGTGGTGGTGGGGAGGAGGAGGAGGAAGAGGAGGAGAATGAGGAGGAGGAGGAGGAGGAGGAGGAGGAGGGATGGAGGAGAAGAAAATAAGAAAAATAAGAAGAAAGGTAAAAAAAAAAAAAGAAAAGAAATGGAGAAGGGGAAGGCAGAAGGAAGGAAAGAGGGAGGGAAGAATGGTGTGATGGCTGAACAGGTAGAAGCAGTAAGACGAATGATTCTGGGTTGGGGAGAGCGAGAGAAACTGGAGGGGAAAAAGTTTGCAAACAGACTGCAAGAGCAGGTCGATAAGGGTGGATTTGCTTGGCTAGTGTGCCAGAAGAAAACAGGAGAAATGGAGGGTTGGAGGGAGGGAGGGGGAGGGAGAAAATTTATGTCCACGCTGCCAGACGACCCAGAAACTAGAGAGGCACAGGCTCATAAAAATGCACTCTGCACCCCTGACTGCCCCCCACTTGTACCCCTCTCTGTTTCTTCTCCTCATCCCCTCTTTCTCCATCAACAGGCGGTGCAGGGTCATAGTTGTGTGATGTTTTTCGGGTGGTTGTGTGTCGTTACCAGAGGTCACGGCAGCCGTATTTTCTTAACGCCAGAGTCACCGAAGTCAACAAGGTTGGGTGGCCCTCTGAAGTCAAGTAAAACTAGACTTTTGTGGCAAGATGACCAAACTGGGGGCAGCAGCAGTTTCCAGAGGTGGCTGGTTTTCATGTTGCAGATGATGAATTACAATTTCAGAAGTGTCAACAGCTGGCAGTGTCACGTTTATGTTTGCAGCAACAGGAGCATGCTGGGAAAACCCTACGGGAAAAAAGAGCTGTTTAAAGAAGAGGTAAGTGTGACATCTTCTGTTTCAAGCTTCATGAGACTACAGCTAAATTTCGAGGAAATTCACACATGTACACACTCCCACACACACTCCTCTGCTTGTTGTTTTCCTGTTTTCTAGCCCGGGGCATCGCCTGCAGTGAGGCCAAACTTAGAAGAGGAGCACCTTGACATGGCCCTCCAGCACGCAAGCACACAAATCCACACACACACACTCAACAGGCTTTGGTGAGTGCAGAGGAGCGAGTGCCTGAGCCTCGACAGGGAGTGACAAATAACTGCAGCAGCCCTGACATGCAGAACGGTCCCACAGAGAACCTGCACGACTGATACGCCACTCTGTGGTGCAGAAAACAAGCCGCTTCTTTACAGGCGGTCTCCACAGCAGGAGGCAATCACATAAAACCTGAGTTAACCTGAGAGTCAGCCTTCAGACGGGCTGTCTATGTTTTGTCTATGATTATGTTTTAATCAGTCACCACATGTGCATTTGTCTCAGCAAGACAGAATGTAAATGTTGTAAACAGCCTGAAATCACAGAAATGAGGTGCACGCGGCTTGATGTTCAAACTTATGGATTTTAGATAAATAGGGTAGAAATTTCACCAAGAGAACAAGGAAATCTTCCAAAGGCATCAAAAGGAAATCTATTTTATGTAGAGCAAAGACCTGTGGCTGTGCTTTGTTGCTGCATGCGTATATAATCATGATAATAAAGATTTGGTCTTTATTTCCTTTAATATTAATATCCCTTTCCTTTGACTTGATATGTGACATGATTAAACACAAGTCCAAATAGGCTTGATGTGAACACGTGAGAGAGTTATAAACAGTCCTGTCAACACCAATTACAGGTATTAAGTTGAAAAAAACAAAAGATATCTGGAGACCCCCAAACAGCTTTTTCAATTCAATAATCAGGTAAAAAATAGTTTAGGACATTTTTTATTTTTTATTTTTATTGCTTATTGTATATTATTTTTATAAAACTAGTTCTCATAAAATTATACAAAGTTATAAATTATGAAGCTGGTAAAACAATAATGTGACCCCAAACAGAAGATTGTTTCAAATTAAACAAAACAAAACAGATTTAAAATGATTAGTGTTTTAGGAGGATGTTGCAGTCAATAAGGACAACAGCACATGTTGTGTTAAAGTGTTGTTATTAAAGCAGGTGTATTGCTTTGATAGAAATGACAATCCTTTAAGTGTTTGTAATGTAAATGAGTGTAATCTACATGTGTAGATAATGGCCTGTTACACAGATGTTACAGAGCCTGAAGATTTATGGTCCGATTAAAGTTACAGAATCTGAAGAAAAACACTGAAAGCTGCTCAAAAAGTTATTAACATTTAAGAATAACTTGTAAAATAAAAGCGGAATAAATCCGTGCCAACATGAGGTCTTCACATGTTGCACACTTCTGGGTTAATCCTTTTCATTCAACCTGTTAAAGGCAAAACACGCCTCGGATCGCCTTTTCCAGCCCATTGACGCAGCTTCACGGTTGTATTACCGACTCAGTGTAGGAGGGGGTTGAGCGCTGTGATCACCTCTGCAGGAAACCAGCACCCCGCCGAGTTGAAAGGCCCCTGGCTGCAACGACGGTGCTGGGCCCTCACAGGCGGACCCCACGGCCAAACACCGTGCCGCCCACGGAGACGCCTGTCCGGGCCTGCTGATCCCCGCCAAGCCGCTGCTGATTGAAGTGCGGCCGCCTGTTGGGCCCCTCGCAGCGGGACCGGGGAAAGAGGAGCGTTTTGGATAATTATTATGTTACTTTGGTGTCATTTACAACACAAGACTGGGAGTTTAGCTGCTGCCCCACTAACATGTGAAAGGTTTTTTTTTTAAAGTTAAAATTAAACTTTCTCACTATGATTTTGTTTTCTTACTCTGCTCAATCAACAGAGAAGGAGGGCCAAAGAGAGACATTTGGGCTGCGTCAAAAGGCTGACCTTGAATAGACGTCGGCAAAAACAATAAAACACGTTGAGAGCTGTTATCAGCCAGTAAATTCCATGTCAGCAGCACGCTTCAAACTTATTTATGACCCTGTAAATAAGTTTTAAATAAATACATTTGACTACACTTAGCCTTAAAATGAGCTCTCATGCAGAAAAACAGCATTTAAGCCTATTTATGGATTTGTTTCTTCTAGGTTTAAAAGCGCATCCAAAGTGTTAGATTTGTATTCAAACAACAAAGATTTTGAGTGAGACAAATGTCTTATTTCCACGCTACAGACAGTGTGAGGCGGATTTAAAACACAGTAATTGATTGTCTCTATTTTCATAGATTCTGTTAAACATGCTCCACAGAGTTGCCGCGATTCTTCGCCCGAGTTGTGATGATAACGCAGCCGCAGGGGAGATGAGCGCAAAGGGAGGGAAAGATGGAGGGGTGATGGAGGAGGGAAATCAGCGCGGAGATAGAAACGATCGAGGGAGTCTTCTTCTTCTCCTCCTTCTTCTTCTGTAGCGTTTGATAAGGAGGAGGAGGAGTAAAGGAGGAGGGGGAGGAGGGATGGAGGGAGCAAAGAGGGGGGGCTAAAGAGACCCCGTCGCGTTTTGACCCTCCGAAACCTTCCCGCACACCGCCAACCATCACCACTCCTCCTCCTCCTCTCCTCCTTCTCCTCCTCCTCCTTCTCTTTCTCTCCTCTTGAGGCTGAAAACACCATCGCTCATTCCCAGCCGTGACATTTTCCAGCCTGTCGCCGTACGCTGCGCGGACAGCGAGCGCAAGGAGCCAAAAAGGAGCTGTGTGTGTGGGGGGGGTGCAGGATATACGCTGCTCTTGTCCGTCTTCCACAGTATCCCAGAATCCCGACGCTCTGCGATCCAGAGCGAGAGGCGCACCGGGCGGAGACGAGGCGCTGCAGGAAGCCGCTGCTGGACTGCACCGGACACGGCCCGGGCAGGACTGGATATATACGTCTCGGTGGGACATTTTACACCATTTACTGGAGCCTTGTGTTACTCCCTCCTCATCCACCGATCGCATTTAATAGGCTGCGAGACTTATTAAAGCCTTCATTACCTCTTAGCGTCTTATAAAGCGTTAGGCTTCCCCGCGATGAGCCGTCCATAAAATCTCCAGTCCCATCATCATGTTGTAATTTAAAACGCGATGGACTCTGAGTAAACAAGGAGCAGGTCTTGACCGCTTTCAAATCAGTACATTATTGCTTTTTTAATTTTTTTTTTTATTGCATCCTTACAGGCTTTACTTTTAAAAAAAATTTTTTTTTATATTAAATCTGTTTACAACTTAACTCCTGCTACATTATGAAAAACAAATGCGCTCTAATTTCCAGGACCCCAGAGACAGAGGAAGGGAGCAGAGCTCGCTGGACTAGCCGAGCAGCGCATCATCATCTCCGGTGGAGGTCTGGCTGTCGAGTCGCATGGAGAAGAGGGTAGGTCTGCTTATTATTTTTATGAGAGTGATTTAGACCACAGTCAGCCTGCTTGGGATAGTAGATATATTTATATATCACTATCATAATGGACGCACATGGTTGGGAATCCTCTTCGTAGCGCACAGCCGGGTTTGGCTGCCAAACAACAACACAAGGAAGGCCCATTAGAAACAGACCAGCGGGCTGGTTCTAGGATGGAAGTCATGTCTGGGGAGGGGGGGAAACGGAACAAAAATGTATTTTTATGCAATAAAACTATTTAGAAATCTTTCTTACATACCACCAAATGTTTATTTGCATGCACTTTAATGATGCAAAGACACAAAACTTTTAAATCTGCCACCTTTAACCCGCTCTAATCCCTAATTCACGAGGTGAAATGCAGTTCAGAGGAGGCTATGTATAACTTGAAGTGCTAATTTGGATCTAAGACTTCATCCTCTCCTTAAAATAATATGACTTTATTGTTGTGTAATGTCAGCCAGTGATGTTGGCACATCAGGGTTAGAGAGTAGTGTGGGTCATTAGGAGGCAGAGGAGATGCAGCCCTTCAACTCAGTAAGTAGGTCAGTTTTTTTGCTACAGTGATTCAGAGGCATGGTGGAGGTGGAGGAGGAAGAGACTGACGGGCAGCAGGCGGACTGAGACCTCAGAGTGGAGGAAGGCAGTTTGAGATGTACAGTGTGTAAACAGAAAAATCAGTACTGTATGAGAACAGTGCAGGCAGAGAGGAGGTCAAACATGCACTGAACCACCTGTACACTCTGCAGCTTAAAGTCCGAACATCAATCCAGATAGTCCAAATCCAACAGCAGAAATAGCAACAGACAGTTTGTGGGTGCAGTGAAACATTTGTTCAGTCACAGGTTACATAAGGGGATTACTTGGTGTTAAAAGAAGCAGCAGAGTTACACGTCACTACTCCAGTCAACTCCACGTTGTTATATTTTCTACCGTTGCAATGTAGATTATTAAACAGAAAGCTGCAGTTTTTTTAGGGCAAAAATTCAAGAAAATCAAATGGTGTCTGGTGGTCTAATTTGTCTATGAGGAAAACATAATTTATTACAGTTCCAGTTGTTTTGAGACACTTACATGTTAAATCTGCAACAGGTAATGTGGTCAGTTTTCTCTCCATAAAATGTTAAAGTGATTATTTTGGAAAGGTCGAGTGCAGCCTGACAATTTTTTATACTTTAGGCAACTTAAAAAAATCTGTAATTGCATGTTAAATACTTCACAAAAGAAAACCTTTAATTTGAAGGCTGCCACTCGTTTGATTGGAATTTTTTGCAACAATTAGCTTTTCTTTGTTTTATTAAAGTGGTGAAAAATGATTGGATTTAAAGTAAATCCATCCAGTATTTTGTTGGATATTTAAACAATTTCCTAACGTAGAATAAAGTTCACATTTCTTATTAAATTCATTTACTGAGAAAATGTCAGAGTTTCTTTGCTTGTTTTTTATTTACTGTTTCTAATGTGGAAAAGGGACAAAGTTTTACATAATAAATATTTTTGTTTATTATAATTCAAGATGTTTACAAAGTTAAGTAGCAACATTGATTAATTCATAGAAAAATAAGTTTATTAGTTGAGCCCAACTTTTACAAAATTCCTGACATGAAACAGAGCCGTTGGACCAAGTTATGTCTTTTACTTCTTTTACAAAATGTTGTGTTATTGTTAAACATGAAGTCAGTGCCACAGAGCTGCAAGACTCATGATGTGTCATTCCAGCAGAAGCAGCCTGTAAAGCCTGTAATAACTTTACGCCTACAATAACACAATTCAGGAATCAAAATGTTGTCTTTCCATCTGAATCCTGTTTACCAGCTCCGTGACCTAAAAAAAAGAAAAGAGAAAAGGGAAAATTTGTGGAATTTGTCATCTCAACTCGTGCGCTTTGATCCACAGAAACCCGATAGGGGCCGTGCGTAAAGAGAGACGCGCAATTCGATAGCAGTGATTGTGTTAATAGCCAGCCTCCATAAAAACTAGAAGGTGTCCGGGGACAGGGCCTCAGAGCAGGTGCTTTCTGTGATCCCGGGCGGCCATATGGGACTCTGAAATACAACAATTTGATAAGCTGTTTAGGACAGTGGTTCCCAAAATGGGGTCCGCAGACCTCCAGGGGTCCTGGGGAGGGGTTTCCAGGAGGGCAGTGCATGCACGTGAAGGGGAATAATTAAATTTCTCTTTTATGTCACTCCCAGAACATAGACAGAATGTGCTTTTATGTTGGTTGTCACTGCTGGCTGTCTCACCACTTTACAGTTTACTGATGCACTCAAAAATAACATCAGAAATCCTCTCAGATTGGATACTAATAGACAAACACCTTAATGTCTATAAGATATCTGGATTTAATAGAGCTATATTCTTGTGGTGAAAATGACTGAAAATCTGAGAACAAGTGTAAAAAACCTTCCCTGCTGCTATACATTTCTGTAGTGAATCCTAGTAAACCTCCTGTTGCAGCCGGCCAGGGGAATAGTCTCCACAAAAAAAACAACTATGCTAAGCACATCATAACTTTTACGGCTTGGTTAAAATAACACTGAAGTGAAAGGTGTCGGGGGGCCGTCCCACCTAGCAGGTGCTGTCTGTCTGTGATCCCGGTGGCCGTGCGGGACTGCGACGGGAGTCCCTTTAATCCAGCAGAAACAGAAACAGGAGCAAATCTGCTGACCTGAGCACCGTCGCCTCGGAAACAGAAGCTGCAGTGATGCACAATTTAGCTCCATAACACACACACAGAAAGAGAGAGAGAGGTGGAAACAAGGGAGTCCGACATGTACAATGTATATTCATGACATGTACAATCTGAGTGCTGCTGAGTGTATGTTTGTCTCTGCATGTGTGTCATTGTGTCTGTGAGCGTGCCATATGTGTGTCTGATTCGCAGTGTTGGAGTGTGTGTGTGTGTGTGTGTGTGTGTGTGTGTGTGTGTGTGTGTGTGTGCGTGTGTGTGTGTGTGTGTGTGTGTGTGGGACCCAGCGGGTCGTGAGGGACCTCTCAGCATGGCTCCTGTCTAGTCTGAGTTTAGGAAGGAGGAGATGATATTAGCAGCTACAGGCTCAGTCTTCCTCCGAGGATCTCATCTTCCTCTTTTCTCGTGTTCTCCTCTGCTCTTCTCCAAAGCGCCAAACACTCGACTTTTCAAGAACTAAAAAAAAACAACCTGTTTTTTTTATTTTTGTATTTTATTTTTTTTATCTCTACGCCTTTCTGCTACAGCTGTTGAACGGGGTTTTCTGAAGGTTTCTTAATCCTGAGGGTGGTGGGATTTTCAGCGGTGTGTGAATCCAGCAGGTGAAGCTAAAACAACAAAAAAAAAACATCTAATGAAGAAATGGGGATAAATGCACACATAAAACTGCATTGACATCCATGCACGCACACAAATACACACACACCAAATTAAAAATAATTGTCTAATTAATCAGAAATGATAATAAATAAAACTGCAGCACAAACACACAACAAACAGTAACTTCTTATTCATATTAAAAGGGAGCACAAAATATCTTCAGCAGTTTAGACACACGGCGCTGTCCGACTGTGTTGGTCCTCCCCAACAGCTCGTAATAAAATCACATCAGATTTGATGTCAGACAGCTGCAGATGTCGAACAGCTCTCATGTTTTCTGTCTCTCCATCTAATTGTGTTGCAGTATGAAGAGCTTGTGCACTACTCAGGGTCGGAGGGCATGTCAGTGGGGGGGTACAGGGACGATGTCAGGGCGCTTCCTCCCCCACAGTACGGACCCGCCATCCCTGACTCCCTCAAACACCACAAAGACCTGATCTACGGGTAAGTGTGGGTCTGAAACTGTGGCTGTTAGTGGCTTGAAAAAAACAGTTTGAAGTACATGTGCACTTTTAGTAGATTAACATAGAGCATATGTGTGTGTGTGTGTGTGTGTGTGCTGAATATGAAAATACATGTGATGTGTTTACAGCTGTCTGTGTCATAAATACTGTGGGATAAAGTTTCTTGTAACACATTCTGTAAATGTATCATGTGTACACTATGTCAACTGTTACTGTGTTTATGTGTAGTATGTTAACTGTATATGTGTGTGTGTGTGTGTGTGTGTGTGTGTGTGTGTGTGTGTGTGTGCGCAGTCACCCACTGTTTCCACTGCTGGCCTTAGTGTTTGAGAAGTGTGAGCTGGCCACCTGCTCCCCTCGAGACTCCGCCTCCCTCTCAGCCACCTCCCACCTCTCCGGCATGATGAATCACAGTGACGTGTGCTCCTCCGAATCCTTCAACGACGACATCGCCGTCTTCGCAAAGCAGGTGAGGGACAGTTTTGAGGGCCAATCAGAGCGCAGACGTCGGCTGATGTCGAGTTTGTTGTCAGATTTGTTATAATGATTTGAATTTATGTTGCAGATTCGTTCGGAGAAACCCATATTTTCTTCCAATCCTGAGCTGGACAACTTGGTATGACACGGCCACCAACATCACGCTAAAATATAAAACTCACTTTTTTACACATGGCATGGTGGAATATGTCATTGTGATTCATTTGTAACTTCCCCTCCACAGATGATCCAGGCCATACAGGTTCTTCGCTTCCATTTACTGGAGTTAGAGAAGGTAGATGGGATTGAAACATGTTTTTATCTCAACATTTTTGTTCATTCTTACATTTTCATGGCCTTTATGATAGTGGACATGTGTGGTAATGTGCTCATCTGAAGGCCTGAGATAGAGGATCTACATGTCAGTTGTTAAACAGCCCTATAGCTAAATGCTGTTGAAAACTATTGATATTTTACGATTTATGGGAATCTTTAAAGTTACATTTAGAAAACGGAAAGAAAGTTGATCAGGCTGTGAAAATCTCTTATTTTTATTTTTAGGATTCCCTCAGATGAAAAACAAGTTTCTTAATCTTGCTGCATACTACCAATGAATCTCAACAACACAGATTGAGACAGACAGGGTTTCATACATCACATACCGAAGGAACCAATCCTGTCAGGGCGGGGCTTCCCATTTCATCGAGCTCCAGGGGAGTGGCTGAAGGGTGGGTGGAGATAAAGGCGGGGCTTTTTTGCATCTCCGCAGATCAGCATATCCTGAATGAAGGCGAAGGTGTAGAGTTACATTTTAGTCACTTTAAGGCATTAGAAGATTTATTTTCCTGGATATGGGGACAGAGTCACCATCACCATTGCTAATGATGACTTTAAGCTGAAATGCATTTGTCTCTTGCTTGCAGTAAATTGAAGTTTGTTGATCTGTGATTGTTTCATTGATCACAGTTCAGTTTTTAGGTTAAATTGAACCGAATAGAGGGACTTTAAATGTGAACTTTAGGTACTGGTTCCAAAATGGCATCAACAGTGTGCGATAATGAAAATAAATGTGTTTCCTAAGGTGCACGACCTGTGTGATAACTTCTGCCATCGCTATATCACCTGTCTGAAGGGCAAAATGCCCACAGACCTGGTCCTGGATGATCGGGAGGGGGGCTCCAAGTCTGACATGGAGGACTTCACTGGATCCTGCACCAGTCTGTCAGAGCAGGTGAGAAACCACCTTTCACGTGTTCCTCTGTATCCACTGGATATCTTTACGAGTTACGACATACGTGTTTCATGATTCCTTGTTCTCCCGTCAGCTGGGAATTACCCCGTCTTACCTCCAGCCTCTCTTCTCTCTGTCTCCCTGCAGAATGCATCCTGGTTACGGGAGCCAGATGAATGCGCCACAACTCCTCTGGGAACACCAGGCACCTGTGGCCTGCCGTCACACAGCACCGCAGACAACTGTAGTGACGCAGGTACACACACAAACACACATACTTATACACAGGTTGGAAAACACTGCGTGTGAGAAAACATTACAGGGAAACAATATGCATCAAGATTCATACACAGCCTGTTACACATGTAGAGTGTATTATAATAAAGTAAATAATAGTATGTTCAAAGTGGCTATAATTGTGTGTATTATATATGGATAATTTCATTTTCAAGCAAAAATTACAAAACTCACAGCTTCCAGCTTTTTAAAGTCGGCCACTTTTTCTTCATCACATATGACAGTAGATTGAATATTTCAGGTTTTGATGCATCAGTTGGACAAAATGATTAAATTAAACACATCAACAACCTCTGATAAACTGTGAATGCCATTTTATTCACTTTTTTAAAGCATTTCACAGACTAAACAGTTAAGCCAGTCATCTTTAAAATAACTGTCTGACTATTCGATAATAAAAATAATCAGTAGTTGCAGTCCTACTCTGATATGATGAAAGAGTGGTTTAAAAGAAAGAAAGAAAGATTCATACACAGCATGTTACACATGTAGAGTGCATTATAATAAAGTAAATAATAGTATGTTCTAAGTGGCTATAATTGTGTGTATTATATATGGATAATTTCATTTTCAAGCAAAAAGAAAGAAAGAAAGACTGGTTTAATATTTGTTGCAGAAGAAAATTATTTTAATGCATCAGTCTAATTAGATTCCACATAAGTGCAGTGTGTATGGGTGTTCAATTCAACTTTATTCATACAGCGCCAAATCACAACATAGGTTATTTCATGGCACTTAACACATTAACGTCCTTACAGCAAGACGTTACAATATTATACAATATTGGTGGATCAGGATGAATGTGAGTGCAGATGTGAATCCAGATGGAAGGTCGTCAGTATTCACGCTGGGAGTCCATGCACATTATTTCAGCGTAGATTTAAAAGCTTCAAGTTGCTTCAAGATGATTCTCTTGTTGTTTATGCGAGTTTGGTGATTGTACTTTGGTAAATGCTGACACATTTTGGTTTTACAACGGTCAAATTCAACGAGTAAAATTATGAATATTAAAATAAGATATCAGCACAATGAGCTTTACATTGATTGGACCCTTATAAACAATCATACATACGTAAATATGATGATTTTGAGATCTTTCTCCTGCAGGCGATTGTCTGGACGGAGGAGTGGCCTCTCCCAGCACGGGAGAGGAGGACGAGTGCGACAGAGACCGCAGGAACAACAAGAAGAGAGGGATCTTCCCTAAAGTGGCCACAAACATCATGAGAGCGTGGCTCTTCCAGCACCTGTCGGTCAGTTTCGCCGTTTCATCTCCTCGCTACATCAAAGTTAATTATCGCACTGGAAAACAGTGAATGTGAGCAGTGATTCAAACCATCCTCACAAACAAAGGAAAGCCTGTGTGTAATGTACAGCGATGCATGAGAGAGTAATTACTGAAAGAGAGGATTTAGTGTGGGACAGAACGTCACTGACAAGAATAGACAGAGAGGGGAAGCGAGTGTATAATGGAGGTCAATTAAATTAAATGAAAAATCGGGGGATTAAGTGATTATGTGAATATGCTCGCTATTGAATAATTGTGGAAGTGATAGAAATGGAGTGAGTAATTGTTGGTGAGGTGGTTAGATTAGTAATTAGCTACTAAATGAGGCAGGTCAAATGTTGCTTCACTCCAATTATTACAGTGTGCGTGTGTGTGAGAGAGAGAAGGACGGAGAAGAAGTGGGGGGTTGCTGGGGTTGAAAATGTGAGTGCAGATGTGAATCCAGATGGAAGGTCATCAGTATTCATGCTGGGAGTCCACGCACATTATTTCAGTGTAGATTTAAAAGCTTCAAGTTGCTTCAAGATGATTCTCTTGTTGTTGTTTATGCGAGTTTGGTGATTTATTTAACCCCAGCTGTGTGTGTGTGTGTGTGTGTGTGTGTGTGTGTGTGTGTGTGTGTGTGTGTGTGTGTGTGTGTGTGTGTGTGTGTGTTTGTGTGTGTGTGTGTGTGTGTGTGTTCTTGCAGCATCCGTACCCATCTGAGGAGCAGAAGAAGCAGCTGTCGCTGGACACGGGACTGACCATCTTACAGGTCAACAACTGGTCAGTGCACTCCTAGTCAATACACTAATTCCAGCCCCGCGGCTTCTCAATAATCAGTTAAATGCTTGTGTTTAAATGTAAAGTGTGAACTTTCAAATTAATATGCTGCCGTGTCAATAATGTATCGGTGTGGTAGTGTGCAGCAGAAATATATTGTATTTAACAACTCTTTTTTTTATTCTGTGCATATTCTGATGGATAAATGTTAATTAAATAAAAGGTAGCACTTTTACAAGATGTCACAACACGACTATAATCTGCTTTATTGGAGCGTATCTTCGAACAGAAAAAAGAAATGTCAGACGAAGCAGTTTTTTCTCACAGCTGCAGCACCATAAAATCCACTTTACTCCACGTTCATAAAACCGAATTGCAAATCAATATCCAATAATCAGATAATTTACTGCTCCCAAATTTCTCATTCAGGTACACATGCGTGTAGACAGATTAAACACACACATTTCCATGTTGCAGATCAAACGGTTCCTTTGGAATCGTCCATTTAATGTGCCTACATGGAACAAAAGCCAAAAACAATGAGGTGTCTGGTGCATGTTACGCAATAGATTTTGACATTCGATAGCTTCCATGTTTTCATTTGTACCCCTGCTGCAGCGCACACAGACACAGTTAGAGCAACCCAATCAATGCCGATCAATCAATTATCACAGGGAGGATCGATAGCTGCACTGCCTTAACGTTGATTTACTCTGCCCTCTGAAAGGGTTAAGTGGTTGTAAAAGGGAAAAGGTTAACAGTCTCCCGGTCCGCCTTTTTCTCCATTACCCGGTGGCCTTGTCCATCTCTCTCTCTCTCTCTCTCTCTCTCTCTCTCTCTCTGAAAACACGTTCTTTCTTTATGTCTCGTGCAGGTTCATCAACGCAAGGAGGAGAATCGTCCAGCCGATGATCGACCAGTCAAATCGCTCAGGTGTGTGTGTGTGTGTGTGTGTGTGTGTGTGTGTGTGTGTGTGTGTGTGTGTGTGTGTGTGTGTGTGCAGTCGGTCTACTTGCTCTGTAAACCTCTCCGTGTGTGTATATATATGAGTGTGTGACAAGGCGTGTGTTGTCTCACAGGTCAGGGTGGCCCCTACAGCCCAGAGGGAGCAGCTCTCGGGGGCTACGGGCTCGACGGGCAGGCGCACCTCGGCCTTCGAACAGCAGGTACGGTGGCCTGCAGGGAAACACTGCTCTCAGTGATAAAGAATAACTTCTGTGATTCGATCCTGCTGCTTAAGCCTGATATATGTTATTCATTTAAGCTATTACATTCACAAGATAAGCCTTTGTTGCACTGGGTGACACACTTCTTTATTATAATGTACACAAACACTGCTGTCCTGTCACACTGCTGCAAATATTCACCACCACACGGCTGGATGGATTCATCCGCGTCTGAAAATAGTCCCCGAATAACACCACTTGCTGCTGTTTGGGTAAAATAACTGCAGTGCCCTGCTGTGTCTGGAAATGGTTTAGACTTATTTATTTCAAAGAAAGTATACATTTTTTTTTTATGATTTATGTCTGAGACTGAAAGATGGGCAAGAGAAGTATTAAGAGATGTTAATTTTTGTCTTTTTTTGGTATTTGTTGACAATAAGAAAAGTACAGAATATTACCAGCCGTGTCCTTTAAGTGCACTTGCAGTTAAAGTTAAAAGTAGCCCACAAAAACAAAGTCTCTACTGCGAATGTTTCTCATAAAGAAAAATGATGAGGCCTTGAGGGGACAGGGCTGAACTGAGAAATCTTATAAAAGATGTAAATATTTGTACTTTACATTAAATACTATAAATATTTATGAGGATAAGTAAAGTGTGACTCAGCAACTATTTAACGATAGGTCAACTGTGGTTTCTGTTTAATTTATGAAAGTACAGGCGACTATTTTCATTGGGAAAAGTCTGTGATTTAAATGTAAACAAAAGAGATTGCTCAACAGTTTCAGACTCAAACCTCTCAGACATGTTTTTAAATATGTATCAGAAGACGAAAACGATGTTTTCTCATGTTGTTAAAACCTCTTAAAAAGCAGCAGCCTGCCATTGGATCAATCGATGCAAACTAATGCAGTGCAGCCAGACATCCTTCAAACTCACAACATCCAGATGATGTGGGTATTAAAAGCACATCTTGAATCTTTATTATTTCAAGTGTAAATAAGATGTAGCTTCAATGAAGACCTGAAACAAACTGATACAGAATATAATGTCTCAAATAAGATGACTTTTAACAAAGTTTTTGCTGCTTCAGGGGGAAACAAAGGGTAGAGTCTGTGCCGTATGTTGAGTTTAAGTAAAGTAAACAGCAGAAAAATAGGTCCATACTTGAACAGACCTGTTTGTTTCGAGTGCAAAATGTGTGGAGAACCTGCAAAGTTTGTGCTCTGTAATGCAGGTCCCAACATGATCTAATAAAGTAAAAGTACTGATTTAAGAAAGATAAAATCCTCTTCTCCGCTCTTACTTCCACACTTGTTTAGGATACTGTGGATGAGGACGGTCGGAGGCAGATTATTTAAAATTTCTGCACTATTGCTGCTCTGTAATTCTACATTTAGGTGCAGCCAAACAATTATTCGTTTTACTTGTATTTCTTTTCATTTCAGGTCTCCAGGGAATGTCCTCTCTGCAGGGGGACTACCCCGGCGCTCTGCTGTCCCAGCCAGGCTACCCTCCGCACCCGGGACCGTCCCTCCACTCGTACCCGGCCCCACACCCTCACCCCGCCATGCTGCTTCACCCGCCGCCACACGCACACCCTGCAGAGTCACTCCTTGCCCAAGGACTGGACATACACGCACACTAGCTATGGGGGGAGTAGGTGTGTGTGTCTGTGTCAGTGAGTGAGGGAAAATTCATGTATGAATGTGTGTGTGTGTGTGTGTATGTGTGTGTGTGTGTGTGCGTGGGTACTGGGATATGTGTGTGTAGTTGTGTATGTGGAATGACGCATACAGAACACTATTTAAAGAGAAAAGACACATGACTCCGAAAGTTTACATTCCCAACTGAAAGACACTGACCTCAATGTAGCTCTTCCACTTGTTAACACACACACACACACACACACACACACACACACACACACACACACACACACACACACACACACACACACACACACACACACACACACACACACACGCATGTAGACAGAAACATGACACACACTTCAGTCTGGACCCACAGGTTTAAGCCATACCTCTTTCAGAGAAGAAGTGCTTCCTCCTCTTCGAACGTCTCCACTGTGTGCTGTGGGTGAGACACATGCTTTAAACTACACTTCCCATCATGCCTGCTGAACCACAGGAAGAAGCTCCATCGGATCGGAGACAGATGAATATTTGTCCCTAGACTTTTTGTGGCAGCACATGGACGACACCGGATGGGACTTGGTCCTGTGAACATGCCTTCTTCCCTCCTCCCAGTCTTCCTTCACACGTTGACTGTCAAAGACACACACACACACACACACGCACACACACACACACACACACACACACACACACACACACACACACTTTATTTAAAGCTTTTTTTAGTTTTTTCTTATTCTATTTTTATATTTATGTGTGCCACTCCAGGCGGATGCAGCTTCACGTGAGCTTGTTGAAATGTTAGCGCTCTTCCTCAGCATGAAGCTAAACACTATGAATGACTTCCAGTCTGCCTCGCTCTCGTACCACTGACCTCCTTAAGACGCCAGCCAGCGTCCGTTAGTTTAGGATCTTTCCTATCAACACGCAAAAACACGCAGCAAACACTACACCACACTGAAAGCCATTTCAGCACAGACACACACCACACACACAGACTTCTGTAAGCATTTCTAGTACCTTGTTGTGTGAGGGGAGCTGCAGCCAAAGGACTCTTCAAACATTCGGCTCCCTCTCCGCCCTGCTCGGACTGCTGAAGTATTTCTGATTGATAATGATGATGGGAAATACAGTTAAAATATTAAAATGTTTTTTTGTAAGACTTGTCACTGGTCATCTGTTTGAATGTGTGGTGTGATTCTACCAGCAGCTAGTTCAGTCATAGTGATGCAGTTTACATTCATGAAAGAAGCTGCAATCAGTTTTAGAGTATTTTAATTAATATCATTTATTTATATGATTAATATCATTAAATCAAAACTCTATACTACATAGAATTTCTCCAGGGATTGGTGTGTTCAGTGAAGCAGTGGATAAATTCAGCATCCTCTAAAGAGTCAGTGAGCATAAATGTGCCTGATTTCTGAGTGTGTATGAAGACTGCACGCCACACAAGTAGGAAATGAAAGAGTGCAGAGACATCCCCAAGAAGATATCTGGAGTAATAGTAAATTTTAGGAAAAAAAAGTTGAACTTTTATAATTTGTTTTGCGCCATTACTCGATTAGCAGAAAAGGTAATGATGATTTATACTGCTTAAATTATAAAAACTCTTATTGAGTTATGTCTCATTTACAACAGAGACTTGAGTACAGCAGGGGAAACTAAAGACAACAACATGACCAGCCAAACAAACAGCATTACAAACAATCACACACTTACTGTATCTAAACATGTTCAAATTCAGCCAAATGGGATGAGAGTTCAAAATTGTAACGTTATTTAAAGTATTGAAGGCTATTCCCCTTGTTGATATTCTTCTCCTGGGATCTGAAGTACTGTTCAAGACGACATATGATATATGGAGGCAGTTTTGATAATAGAAAATTATAAACAAAATGTACTGGTAGTTCACTTCTTGTTGCATCAAAGTATTTTAAAGGGAAATGAACAGCATGAGAGTGCAGTCATCACACAGCCATGATGATTGACTGGATGATGTTTTTTTGGTCCTCAAGACCAGAAAATATCATAAACATTTGTTATGATATTTTATATCTTTATCTACATTTTATGGCAGTTTTTAAAGTTAAAAATTAAGACTTTTTTTTGGCATGTAATGTAAGTTTAGGTTCACGCAAAAGAGTCTGATGAACATTATAGACAGACTGCGGTCCTGCCGTAGCTTTTGTAGATGAAGAGCTTTGTATCATCTGCATATAACTTTATATACATGCTGAATTGATGACACTGTTTATGAAGATTGTAAATAATAACGCACCCAACACGTAGTACAGATTGTCGTACTATAATGAACAAAAACATGACAGAGACTTCATCTTCAAGCTTGGGCATTAAACCTGCATGTTTCTACAGCTAATGAGACTGTGTCATGGAAATATTTGACTTTTGGTTACTGAGAAGGTTCCACTTTGTAACTGTTTCTATTAATTATTAAGGTTTGTACCAAATAACACTAGACATGTTTCTATATAAATCTGCACTGTAACCTTTTAGTACAGATTTCTACAGGTATTTTCACAAGTCTGTTAGAAAAATCATCAGGTTCCCATCCCACACCAAACATTATCACGACCAGAGAAAGATTAGGAACTCAAGAAAGCACTGAACTGCTCTGAAATCAGTATGAAAATCAGTGTGTAGTGTTTATTGTATCAGGGTTTTTACTTAAGAGCAGGTATACAATCAAAGTCAATGGATCTTTGTTTGTTTGAAAATATATTACTGAGCTTCAGTGCAGGGCAGACAAAGCTCAGAAACGGCCTTTTATGAGCAAAATGCTGGTTGTTTTTGATTTTACAGAAACAGAAATGTATTTATCTTTAAAAAAAAAAAAAAACTTTAGCACACACACCTTACTTGGAAATATATTTGAGGTGCTCAAATGGTTGATTTTTCTATTACTTTCAGACCTAAAGATTTACCAAATTATGCAGATATATACATACTGTATGCATTCTCTGTATCCGGCTTCCAATCTTTAATGATTCCTTATTAACGACAGACAAACAGTGCTCCAAAAATCTTTTGCAGGTGCTAAAAACCAGACAGCAAAACGAATGAAAAAAGCAGCCTAAGTAAATCAAGTGTGCTCCTGATTTACAACAACCCACTCCATTTAGAAAAAATGTGACTTCTGAGGTATTCAAACTTTCATAACAAACATCCATTCACTTTCAAATGACTTTTTCTTGACAAATAGGTGTAATGTTCCTCCTTTTTTATAATCATAAGTCATGTCACTCCGACGATCTGTTTATCTTTGGCAGGTGCCTCAGGCTGCAGCTGCACAGATCTGTCACACAGGCTGGATTATCACAGGGAGGAAAGAAGTCCGATTTTTAAAAATGCTTTATAGCACAGACCAGAGCACACAGTCTTCTCTACTGCCCGTTTATCACTTCAACTCGGGATGATATCGTGCATTGACAAATACAAACTAGCAAAACCTCTACATGTTCACCCCTAAATTTCCTCTCGCAGTTCGAGATGCACACGTCGTATCAATAACCTTCACCTCTCTTCTGCTCCGCATCTCTTTAGCCATCAAACATCCATACATAATTCCACCTCTTGCCATCCTACATCCTCCCACAGCACCCCCAGCACACAACAAACACTAGATACCCCACCCTTGTCCTGCCCCGAGTTGGCCTGGAGCAGTGGGGGGGTCAGGGGCCAGAGTTCAGACAGAGGTCAACAGGAAATGGCTGTTCTCCCTGGCACCCAGGTCCTGACCTCAGCACCCCTCCACTTTTCTTTTCTCTTTGTCCCTCTATGCACTCACCTCTCGGCCATGTTGGACTCGACCGGCCCCTCACTTTTACTCTTTCACCTCCTTACAGGTTTGTTTGCCTGGTAATCTTTTTCACAACACTGTCATGTAAAGCAGTGCGACCACTTTTGTTTCAGTGTGACCTCCAATGTGACAATTGGGAAATTGAAATCAGTTTTTTCGCAAAGGTTGTTGTGGGAAAGAAAAAAAAAATAATGACATTTTTCATCAGCTTTTAGATTTCTAAATGTCAAAATATCAAATGACTAAATGCTCGGTCCGTAATCAAGAAGTGTACACATGGAAGACTACACACTGCCTATAATTAAAATTATGTTGTTGGTTTAAACCAATATAAAAATGAAAAATGAGTCATTTAAAATCTTTTATCTGTTCAAGAAAAAGGGGGTGAGGGGAAATAAGACAAAAAAAATATAACAGGAAGTGTTTTTTCCATGAAGTGTTGTATATAAAGCAAATCAATTTACAATTTCTTTCTTAGATCAGATATATTGGTGCGGCCCAATATTACGGCAAAGTGTGCAATACACCAATCAGCCCACTAGAGGACACCGTATCAGTGTCACGTTTGGCTTCGCCTATAGCGGGAAAAGTACACGCATGTGTGACCAGCACATTTTCATTCAATGTGGTACTAAGAGTGATATAGACCTCATTGGGAGGAGTAGGGGGGGTGAATAAAACAAACACAGCAGTTTCATCCAGGAGGCTGGCGTTCAAGTCTGTCAGAAAGCAAAGGTCAGCATGGACTTTTTAAAGTAATGTATGTGCGACGTATTTAACATTACACGTAAAATGACTTGTTTTAACCCCAAACCATGATCGTTGTCTAACCCTAACCCTAACCATGTGGTTTTTGATGCCTAAACCAAAGGCAACGCTTTTCATGCTTATTTGGGCCAAAATGTGAGACTGTCGCAGTGTATTACACCCTTCAGTGGGATACTGGGTTGATTGGTGTCCGCTGACAAACAACAAGAAATATCGTTACAAAAATGCCCAGGATGCATTTGCAGTAATTTAGAAACAATGACACTATAGTTTACATTGACTGGGGGAGGAATACCTTGGAGCACTTAAAACGTTTTGAGGGTAACATGTCAAAATGTATGGTTTCTGTATCACAAGTATTTGCTGAAAAAAATTGTTTTAGACTTTTTGGGGAATATGCTCTCATCATGAGATGAGAATATTCCTGCCAGTCTCATGTCTGTGTGATGCATAAAGTCTGGTAACTAAGGGAAACAGCTACTAGTACCTTTAAAGCTTAACATTTGATTCATCCATACAAAACCCAAAGTGTAAAAACATGTCAAACTGTTTAATGGTACATATCTCTGTCACATAGGAAGATTGACCTAAATATGTTTTCTAAATATGAAATATCAAAATGGGTAGTCTTTTTTCCTGCTGAACTAGTTGATCTACTTTAAAATGAAGCACTTTATTCACATTTGTTCAAAAGTAAGCAGAAAAATCAACAGTCTCGCTTTAATCGTACATCAGTGTGCAGGCCTCACATACAATATAATTCAAAATCATATAACCTCAGATTATAATTAGCTTGGACCAATTGCCAGCTTCGTCTCTCACCAACAGACTCCATTGGGTGGAAATGACACTGCATAAAACCTGCCTTCATGTTGACGAACAGAATGAAAAAGGAAGCCAGAACATGCTGGTATGTGTTTACGTGTAAAGTGTGTTTACGAGGTTTAGAAAAGGATTTGTAATGTAGCCTGTGGAGGCGGGTGTGTGGTACACCAGTAGATTATTGAGCCTTACAACTTCACAAATCAGCTACATTTTTAGAAAATGACTAAAGAAAATTTTTTTTTTTAAAATGAAATGTATTTTTATAAAAATCATATATGATGTAATGCTGTATAAAATGACAACAGTGTGATTGGCATGTGGAATGAGCTCCATTGCAGCGCTGTTACATGTTGGCCCCGTGCGGGGCGACTTCACGTATATATTGCACTCGGTGTATTGCTACACTCCTCATAATGTTTCCATCATTTCAACTCCTACTGGTTTGAATTTGACCATTCAGGCTGTAAAAGCAAAATGAACACACATGTGTGTAATGTGAAAATGTGCACACCTGTGTGTGTAGCTGCATGAATATATATGTGTGTGTGTGTGTGTGTGTGTGTGTGTGTGTGTGTGTGTGTGTGTGTGTGTGTGGGAGGAGGGTTTCTCTGGCGGTCATTAATCATTCAATTACACACCTGTCAGAGTTCAGACAAGTGGGAGAGAGCTAGGGGTGGGGGAGGGAGGGAGGGAGTAAAAAGAGAGGGAGGGGTAGAGAAAGAGAAAAGAATGGAGGAATGTGGACGAAGAGCACAGAGGAGCCCCAGGAGGGTCAGAAAGAGGAAGAGAAAGGGAGAAAGTTTTATTGTGGCTGTGTGAACGAGGCGCGACAGAGGCAAGCTGCTGGATGGTGACAGCCTCTGAAAAGGCTGCAGTAAAGACAAAGACACTTACATGTAGTATGGTGGGGACGAGTGACAGATGAAGACGTGGCAGGGCAGGACAGTAAAGATGCCGTCTGACTCGCTGCACTTCATCCAAACTGATTTAAGAGGAGCTTAAAGTGAGGCAGGTTTGGGTCACTGTAAGCTCAGTGTGTGTATGACAATAATCAAAACCAGACAGAGCAACTCAACAGTTTTTATATAATGTAGCATACAAATGCAAATGTATTTTTTTATTGTTTTATTGCCAATAAAGTGTTTGAATGGTAGATTTCTTTAAAAAAAAAAAAAAAAGGTCATCCCAAACAAAATAGTATTTTATTTTTCTTTGTTGAATATAAATGTAACATGTTTATTTTATTTTTTTTCTCAAATCCTTATTACTAATGCTAATGGAAACTTGAGCAGTGTTTTTGCAAATATGTGGCCCTTTTTAAACATTTTTATTTTAGTTTTTTGTGGTGTCTGCAAGAAATTACCGTACCACCCCTTGTACCACTGTCAAATTTTAATCTGTAAAGCAACTCACTATCATTTTAACATAGTGGAGAAAATTAATTTAACTTTGTAATCATATTACTATATAGATGTGTTAAATAACATTAAATCTAAATTTTCAAGCAAGCAAACTGTCGTTAATCATCTTTAAAAAAAAAAAAAAAAAAAATCAGTTTTTTTCCTCAGTAATAGTTGTGGACACTGAGGAAGTAGTGCCACCGTATGTCTGTACTGTATGTAACTCGTATCTCCCCTTCTGCACACTGTATGTTTATGTGTATATCAAAGCAGCATTTAATAGTCTGTATTTGTGTGCGTGTTCGTGTGTGTTGCAGTCCCCATGTTTAGCTGCAGTACCTCAAATGCCTCAGGCCACAGCCATCTGTGCCCCCCTCCTCCTCCTCCTCCTCCTCCTCCTCCTCATTCTCACTCTCTCACACACACACACGCACACACACACACACACACACACACACACACACGCACAAACTCCTCCTCGTCTCTGCACACCCCCTCCTCCACTGCCACAGCCATATATCTAATTTATGGCAGTGGTGAGTGTGTTACACACTCATGTATGCATAATATATCACGTGTGAAAGAAATGCGTGTGGGAGAGTCAGTGTCTGACATTATGCACTGGCCAGTGTGGTCCAGACCGTAACTCTCCTCAATGCTTCTCCAAATTTTACCCAGTGTGTGTGTGTGTGTGTGTGTGTGTGTGTGTGTGTGTGTGTGTGTGTGTGTGTGTGTTTGCATGCTCACGAAATTATTCAGCGTGTTTAACTCGGTGTCTTTCACCAGATCTAAAAGCACTGATAAAGTGTATGAAGAGAAAATGGGAGCGTGTGTATATATATGTACGTGTGTGTGTGTGTGTGTGTGTGTGTGCGTGTGTGTGTGTGTGTGTGTGTGTGTGTGTTAAGGCCCAGCTGTTTCTGGGGTTGACATCCACATGCAGGCAGAAAGCCAGATGTCTCATTAGGCAAATTTGATTGGCCCAGTCATTTCAAATGCAGCAATGAGACGGTTCCATATGTGTGTGTACATGAAGCTGTGTGCTCACATTTACATAAGAGGCCCCCCGTAACTATTTACATGTGTGCATGCTCGATGTATGTGCATTCATTAACTATTGTGGTACCATTTGAATGTACAGCGTGTTAATTACAGCGTAATTGAGAAAAATAATTGCTTTACAATAACGATTTAAAACTGACCTTGTTTTAATTTGTTATGGAAATTACAAGAAAAAAATGACTAATCACGATTAAAATAGATAAAATGTTATCTTATTGCCTCGTCACTTCCTCCAAACATTTCAACTGCCTTTTAAAATCTCACTTGTGCTCCTTTAACTAACTGTGTGCTCTATTTTCCACTACACCTGCTTTAAAGTGCCATAACCTTAACTGTCCCCATACCAGTTTACTTTCAGGTGTTCTGATTCTCACTTATTTACATTTACATATTTCATTGCTTTAATATCAATGGCTACTTTCAAGTACTTTAACTTCTACTGTCGCTTCAATTGCTAGATGTGCTTCCACTTCAACTGCAGCTTCAAATCGTTAACCTTTAATTTCCACTACCACTTCAACTCCTTAAAAAGCTCATTAGTGGGGTGTTAATTTAATTTATTTAAGTGTTCCATCTTCATCTTTACTTATGTTTGATGCCTCATTTTTATTTACCCTCCCTCACAAGTTCCACTGCTTGTTTCACTCCTTCAATTGATTTCACTGCTTCTTCAATGTATTTTAGGTTTAGTTTATCTCCCCTCAGTGCTTTAACCGTCGGCCTTTGTGATCCAACTTTATCAGGTATATCTTCTTAATTGCTTTGACTTCAACTATCATTGCAACATATTTAAAGAGCTTCACTTCTGGTCACTTCACATCCTTTAATTCCTGATGTTTATAGCTGTCACTTTAGATTGTGTCAGCACTCAAACGCAACCCTTCATTCAACTACTTTTAATGTTCTGCTGCTGATCAGCTCTTTTAAGTCCTTTAATTTTAGCTGACATTTACAATTTTTCCAGCGCTTCATCTGCACCTTCTGCTGTAGCCACTTCAACTCCTTTTAGTCCAGTGACTGTAACTTCTATAACCTGCTTCAGTTTCAGCTGCCACTTCAAGGAAGCTTAAACCCACAACATGTACAGAATTTTAAGTATTGTATGTTAAGTTGTTTGGTGTGTAAGAAAAATATCCAAGAGCAAACCTGCTTCTGAAAACTGCAACCAAGAGGATAAAAGCTGTTCATCTCAGAGGTGTAATGCTGCCCTCTAGTGGTCCAAAGGAAAAACATATATTTCTGTTGTGTGGGCATCACTTGAGAGGCCAAAACGATGATATAATGTCTGTTATAATAAAATGTGTTTCAGCAACAGTGCATGTAATTTACTTACTTCCTGCCTGAAGAGCAGAACCAACAAAACGTGCATGACTTCATTAATTTCATTTCATTTTTGGGGTTTGTTTTGTAATTTTGTTGTTGTTTTTTGGACTGTCTGTTCAAGGAGCAAATTGGCATTGTGCTCTGATAAATACAAGTCTGCTGTTTGGGTACTTGTATTATTTTAGTCCTCAGCAACTTGAGAAAGACGTCTTACTTTTCTGCTACGAGCTCAATGACCTGCAATTAGAATATTCTGAAAAGACAAACAGGGTCTGCATCGTTCAGAGCTTTTTGCTTTTCTGAAAACAGCCACAAGTAGTGAAAAGAGCAGCTACAAACTACACAACACACTTTTTTATTTCATTACTTTACTCTCTTTTCAAATTTATTGTCTATTATCATAGTAATGTATTTTGAAATTTAAACCTGTATAAATTGAAATATAAAACAATTCCAACTCAGGTGGTACCTTACAAAATGTCAGGAGAATCAATTTAAGAAAACAATGAGGTGTGACAAAGCTCCTGTATAAGATATAACAGAAATTTGCTTATGTTTACTGAAAAAAAGGTGGACTGATTGCTGACGACTAGCCACGTTATTAATCGATCAATGTGATCAATTGTTAGACGTAAAGTATCCGCTGAGAGGAAACACTGTTCCTGTGATATATTTACAGTATTAAATTACTTGGATTTATTTAGGTGCCTAAATAAGCATGAATTCAATCACTTTTTCTATAAACACTTCTGTTCTTTTATGACAGTAAATTCAAGGTAATTTATTCCAGTGTGTTAACAACCTCTTTGACACACGACCTCAGAGCAGCATCCACTTGTAACTCTTTGGCTTCAGCATGGACTTTGTAATCAGTTTAACTACAGTGATATTTAAGTCCTGCCGATAAAAGGTGTTCAGTAACTTGCAAGAAAAAAGCTAACATTTTTGAAAAGTCCTAAAAAAAAATATATTTCCCCGTCTCTCCTAATCATCCCTTTAGGTTTATCAAAGTATTCCTAACAATCAGGTTGGCAAACATCCCATTAGACATATATATTACTCAAATATAAAGCTTTCTGTGCCTTTTTTAAGGAAGAATTTACCTGTGTTTAGTAGAATTTTGACCCAGTGAGAACATTTTAAGCAGCTTTGACCTCCTGGTTGTTTTGGTTTTCATCTCGGCTCCTCTCTTTCCTCTCCGTTACAGTCCTCTTCTCCTGCTTTACAAACAGTCTGTCTATCCTCCTGTTTGGTCATTACTCCCTCTTCCTGTGTCACAGGTTGACAGTCTGATGTTAGAGACATGTCTCCTCCCTCAGTGTCTCCAGCGGCTCCGTGATGCTTTCTGTCTGCTTCTGTGACTCATCAACACCAGCACCTTCCTGTTCTCTCCCACCTTCCTCGTTACCCCCAGTTTCTGTGTCATCTCCCCTGTCCCGACACACCTGCCTGCGGATGGTCCGTCGGTGCTGACTGCGACGCGATTGGTCGCAGTGCAGAGTGCGCCGCCGATGCCATTGGTTAAGAGAATGCTGGGCTTCCACGCTGAGCTGACGGGCGGGCAATCGTGGCTGGAAGCTGCTGATGTAGTAGAGAGAGGCGTACAGAGTCGTAAGGTAGTAGCCGCCTGTTGATACGAGAGAGAGAGAGACTGTGAAATCCTAAACCTCCATTTAGAGACCCAGACTGGGTCTACCAGTCAACCCAGTTATTCTTAAGTCAATTTACTAAGTTTGGAAAATCCTACAAAATTTATTAGACACCTCTAGGTAGTTTCAGACTAGATTTAGAAACTTTGAACACGAGGGTGTGTTTGAGTAACGAAATACATTAATGGCACCAACCACATTTCTTCGATACTATCTAGTTTCAAAGAGGATTTATTTTTGGTAATACATTTTGATACAGAGTCTGCATTTACATATTTTTATTCTAAAACCCACGAGTGTCTCTTTACGTGGGACTAAATCTCAGCAGTGTCAGTAAGCCAGCACATCATTTCCCCTACGGAAGCTCTGCTTGAGCAGCCCACCAGTGTAGATAAAATCTCTCAGGTTTAACTTTAGTAAATGTCACATTAGAACGCCTTTTCACATCATGTTTGGTCCAACACCAGCCTGCGCTGCATGCACTTCAGCAACTTAGGACTGCAGACCTCTCTGTACACAGCAAGCTAGCTTGCCTGTACTGATGGCACATCGGTAAACTGCAGCATCTAGCAATACTATGCATGTGAGGTGTTTGGGGAACGTGTGTATATTGTAGCCACAACCTGGGTTACACTCTCCCGCTCAAAACTACAATAAAAACAAAAGACTTTTACTGTAATTTGTAATCACATTCTCTTTTTGTTAAAATGGATTTAATAAAATTTGTATAAAAAAAAAAAAAAAAAGTAGAATTCAGGAATTGGTATCAAAGTCAAGGTATCTGTAGTGTACAGCTGCCACATTCAGACATTTCTTTAAAGGATACCCTGACCTAGTTTGAGTCTTACCCTCTCCCTGCAGCTGTGTGGGGTCCAGCAGCTCCATCATGTAGTCTGTGTCCAGCTGTAAGGTGACCAGGTCACTACGGAGCAGCACCCACGTCAAGCAGGGCAGGAAATCATCTGCTCCAAACGCTGTACCTGCACCAGAGTTGAGTTTGACTTTAATGGGATACAAACAACTAGAACCACAATAGTAACTATAAGAAAACACCGGCGGGCTACCTGAGCTAGCATTGGCACTCATGCTGTGATAGATGCTCTTGCAGACTTTGAGCAGGATCTGGACCTTCTTGTTCGGGGAGTAAGCCTCGTGCATACTACTCCACCTCTGTTGGATCCTCTCCAGGGTGACGGAGTCTGGAACTCCAACTCCCTCCGATCCTCCGAGCTCCTCCACCTGGTTCCTCTCCAGCACACGCAGGTTGCTCTGGAGACGCTCGAAGCTACCGTCACTGGTGTGGGAGGTGTGAATGCAGGTGTAGAGGTGGATGGCGACGGGCTTCAGTGCCACTTTGTGGAGGGAAAGCTCCACCAGGCAGTCTACAGCAGAGTCAACAGATAAGTCAGGAGCAATGAACTAAACAATGATGCACTGAGTTACAACATGTTCTGTCAATGTTGTGTATCGTCAGTATTCACCATAAACTCACTCACCAATCTCTGAGTCATTTAAGTCGGTGATGCTGTCCAATAATGCCTGGATTTCTGGATAGTCCAGCAGTGTCTCCCTGATTGACATGAGTGATGACCTCGCTTCCTGTAAGAACTCTGACCCCGTGACCTCGCTGCCTTGAGTCCCTCTCTTCAGCATTGTCTCCACAAATCCTCTCACAGCCTCTGCGAACGCGCCGCCTTTCCGCTCGCTCAGCTCCTGCACACGATTGATTAGTCTTTTCTTCGGGCACACCAGCCCTCCTAGTACCTGGCCCACCGCCGAGAGCCGGTGGATCACCTTATCGGCCAATCGGTGCGCTGAGGGGTGGTGGTGCACCGGGTTTGGCATCTGAAACTCCTGCTCTTCCTCGATGCTGCTGATCGACAGCGAGTCCAGCTCCAGCGACGGGGGCTGGAGTAAGGAGGAGGGCCTGGGTGGAGGCAGCCAGACTCCATCCTCGATCCAGGAGACCCTGTGGGGGGACTGAGGCAGGGGGCTGTTGTGGAGCTGCAGCTCGGGCGTCACGCTTCCAGGGGTGGAGGGGGTGGATAGAGGCAGGCTGTCTGTGCTCGTTCTGTGTGGTAAGGTGGTGTCAGAATCTCGGCTGGGCCTCCGGAGGACCACCCCGGCTGGAGTGTTAGGGGTTGGTGGTGAATCAGCTGACCTTGCTCTGATTAGACCTGGACAAGGAAACATGAAGTACAAACACCACATTGGCAGTGAAATCAAATCGGCCCACTTTAAAAAATACATTAAGGAGCACAGAGACCGCATTTTTACTCCAATCACAAATAAAAAAGAGAGAGATTTTCCTACTTCCCACTAAGATTTAGCAATGCAGACAGTTTTAGCCTGATAAGGTTTGATGATATCTGTTTCGATTAAAAAAATGAAAATTTCGACTGAATAAATATTCCCTATTAAAAAGCTATTGACAAACACGTCACTTTTCCTTTAAACTTTTCAAAATAAAAGTTTTTCCAATTCGTTTTCAAGTGCAGTGAATCTCAAAACCTGTGAGAGTGAAATTAAAATGCACGGACAAACATTACTACATGTAACAGAGGAAATATGTTTTCTTAATTTGGGTCATCTCAATATTAGTGCAAACTTCTAAAATGATCTATTCATGTGTAAAACTTAGCTGACCTGAGCCCTCTGTACAGGCAGCGGAGGATTCCTGCTCCAACGAGATGGCTCGTTTGCTCTGTAACCCCGCCCCCGCCCATTTTCGGGTGGTGCTGAGGCGTCGCTCTCGTCTGTTATTTGAAGGCTGTGCGGCGGTCGCCCTGTGGGTCAGCCAGTCATCTCCATGCTCATGGAGGTAGAGGGGATTGATGATACACAGGGCGCCGTTGGTGGAAGTCAGCTTTGGAAAACATAAAAAAATTAAGAATTAGGAGGGCGGGACTCACTCAATACCACGATGAATGTGAAAAATAAGCTCTTTTCAATGCAAGTTGTGGAAGCATCAATTAAGCTGACGGTCACTTGGGAAGTAGACCACACTGTAAACACAATGCTGACACATAATCATCTCAAAGTTGATATGACAAACACATTAGTCCACTGTTTGGCATGCCAGGAGACACAGAGCAACCTTACCTCATCTGGAAAAATCACAGCCTTGAAGTCAGAATTATAACGTAAATATTGACACGAACTCTATTTTAAGATGGAAACTCACCGCTTTCATAGAAGCTGAAAGCATTAAGAGTTAAGAGGAACCTCGAATATACTGGATCCTTCACAGAATATTTAGAAGATGTTTTGAGCTCAACATTTATAAATGAGCAAGTTCTGCCTTTTAAATTATAATTGAAATTTGAAGCATCTGTTTTCGAATCCGTTGACGAGAAGCGAATTTCAGAATAAACTCGGTTGAAAGAAAAATAAGATTTTAGAAACTGACATGAAATGGAAAGTTAAACTAAATGCATTTCAGTATTAAGTTCATTATGTAAAATGTGAGCTTCCTTCTCTGTGTGGTGTTTGATATTTCGATGCTTCGCCACCATCAGACGTTCTGGTCAGCTATCTGGCTTTTAACTTCCTCAATGGTGCAAAAAAGGAAGTTGTTTTCCCCTTTGAGCACGGCCACTCCTCCCTCTTTCTCACGATGCCACATACCTGTATGGAGCACATCATGCTGCTTGGCTCCCTGTGTGTCATTTCATCTGTCTGGTCCTCCGGCGGTGTGGAAAGCCACGTTTCTTCAGAAGAGAAACACATGAAATGAGACAGTTTCCTGTAAGTGCCTCTCTGGTTTTGTATTTTTCTTAAAAAATAGATTCTGGAAGAGGGAGGCTCAGAGAGGCAAAGACTCACTGGGTTCAAGCTGAGAGAGACGATCTGTTTTTGTCTCATTTACACTGTAGATCCAGCGAGGAATTGACAGACAAACAGCCAACACATCCCTGATCACAGAGACAGAGATCAAAGAGATGAATGATAAAAAACTGATTAAACATTTGGATTTAAGAGGTTTGCACAGACCTTAAAATGGCCAAAGTTCTTTCAGTGTCCAAAGATTTACTGATTGGGCTTTTAACTAAAGTTAGGATGTAGTAAAGATGTGATTCACTTCAATTCAGTTTGATTTTAAAAGTGTAAAATCAGCAACATTGTCCCAAAACATTTTACAATCAGAAAAGAACATATAGGAAGCAAACACAATGACAAACAACCTTATTATTAACAAAAACGTTAAAGAAATGCAGCTACTGAGCCCTATAAGAGGCTACATATACATATGAGGTCAAAACCACCATGCAACATGGTCCCGCAAAGAGACCCACGTTTAAATGGAAGTTCAAACACACACAGACATCAGTGATATGTCAGTTTCTTACCTGGTCAGAGAGTAGAAGAGAACCAGCTGAGCCAAGTCAGAGAAAGACAGACAAGACTCCGACAGCTGGAGGACTGTCACAGAGAAACAGAGAAAGAGTGGGCAGGCAGAGGGAAGTATTAGTCTAAAATGTTCTGAAGGAGAAGAAGAAAAAAAAAAAATACATTCCTGGAAACCTGAACCATGAAGACCGAAAGGGGAATTCTGAAGATAAACATATCTTCATTAGCTATATTTCCACACTAGATTTTCAAGACATTCAAGGTTTTGTTTTTTTCAAACACTGTGAGGTTCATAACGCTGAGCAGGTTGCTGCAGGTCAGGAGGGTCAAATGACTCTTTAACATGATCCTATTAGATATAAACATGACAGATGGGAAACTGGATTACGCACACAGAAGAAATACTAGTAGATCCAGGTTTGCCTGCAGATAGTCTGTACCTGTGCCGCTGCTTTTGATATTAAAATCAAGGACGTCTTCATCCGGTGCTCCAGCAGACACACACAGGAGGCTGGGCTGAGATGTTGCAGAGTCCCGCACAACCAGGAAACTCTGCAGGGAAACACACACACACACACACACACACACACACACACACACACACACACACACACACACACACACACACACACACACACACACACACACTGAGTCATTCAGATTTTCTGAAGTGTTTCCGAAGCCTGTTGAACAGGTTTTCTCTTAATGTTCACACTAGCAGGTGACATGACGTGAATCCATGGCAACCAGGCGGCGTGAAGAGAAACAAACAGCTGGATGGACCAAGACAAAAAACAAAAAACTGCTAGTTTCAAAGTGCACTTTAAATAAAGGGCATCAGGCCTTCTGTGACAACACTGGGCTGATTTGATCTCGATGACAGAGCGTCATGCACACAGCAAATTTCCGAGGGTTCATGAATGCTGACTAGAGCTGCGGCGTTTGTTTGCCAACTCATACAGCTCTATGAACACTGGTTTAATCCTAAAGTGGCACAGGACCTCTCACCTTTTCCATTTTCCGTTGTGTTATATTAGTGCTTCTGCACATGTATTAAAAGTAAAACCAGAAACTGAGCCCCACGAGCAGAACTGATCCTTCAATCGGATCAGAACAAGCTGCATCCGCTGAAAAAAATACAACTGAAAAACGATGTTAAAAAAGACAGTAAATGGGCATTGACCTTGAGACTGTTTAGTCCAAATATTTTCAAGGTCAAGAGTGAATTTTCATGTTTATGATTTGATCAGTTTCTTCTATAGAGATGCTCTTAAATGTCTGATTGTACTGAGAGCAGCTGTGAAATGTGTTCTTCACCTCTCTTTTGAAGACAAAGTGCCATCACTGCAGAATAACACCTCAGGGGTCGACTGACTCAATGTTACTACCCAGCCTCACCTACCAAACACCTCACTAACACACAGGATGCAATGCTAACACTAACACTATTAAACACATTGCTCTACACAGGAGAGATACTAGTGTGCAGTATGTCACTGGGTTTATCAAGTGGACACCACTCACACTCACCACCTCTGCTCTGTCCATTTAGACTGTCCATCCAGTCTAGTATGACTTGTGCCTACAATGGCAACGTTATCTTTTCTCAATCAATGGTTTGTTTGTTAATCTCTTCATGAATTATAACTAAATTGGTTTTCTAAAACTAAAATGTACAGTAAAGTTTTGGTTATTTTTATAACTTGATGTGAATGTGAACTCAAGTACGCTTCTTTGACTGCATAAATGTTCTCTTTGTAGGTGTGATCACATTATTCTGTTAGAAACAGAGACTAAAAGAAAATAATGCAGCTGGTTGAGACATAACTTGGGTAAAACAAAGTGCATGTAATTCAATCGTATAATAAGATCACCACAACTGAATTTCAGAATTGCTTTCACACACCAGCAAACATTTATAAACACACACACACACACACACACACACACACACACACACACACACACACACACACACACACACACACACACACACACACACACACACAGGAAGTGGCTTTTGGGCTTTTGGTGTACACAGAAATAAAAACTAAAGAGTTCACTTCAAGGTACCAAGTTTTGTGAGACACGCAGCGAGGCAGTGGAGATTATGAACAATAATTTCTCCAGTGATTCATAACAGCCACCAAACTGTCACTCATTCACTGTTACCAGTGGAACAGAAATGAGCCAATTCCCTTTTTTGTTCAACATTTAAATCAGAAATACCAGTAAAACTACAACCTCCACAACACATCCTCCTCCCACATCAACAGTAACAGTAAAGTCAATGACTTGCTGCCAGTCAGAGTTTTGCATTTCTGGGTAATAATCTGAACGTCACGCTTTAAAATTAAATCATATTTATATATATAATAAATAAATGTTCCTCTTCTACTCACATTCCCTCTGTGCAGCAGACATATCCACTGTGTCATGTCATTTCCCTGTCACACACACGCTTTTATTCAACACTGCTTCTGCATTTAGCCAAAAAGCAGTTTGTTGTGTTATCGGATGTCAAACAGAAAAAGGAACTACTTTCAATGTCGTATGTGAGCGTTCAGTCTGGCTGAGAACAGACGTGTGTAGTTTGACAAAATTTCCGTGTGGCACACAAACATTCATGCAGCGTTTTCTTTTTTTCATATCACACTTGGATTGGATTAATTGACGAGGAGCAAACTAACCAAGAGCTGACAGGATGATATGCTGCAAGCTGGGTTACATGAGTGGAGCAGGGAGAGGAAGAAATAGAGAGGATCAGAGAGAGGACACATGGAGAGATGGGGAATACTGATGGAAAAAAAAAGGAGCAAGTCAGAAATCTCTGTGTAAATACCCAAATCTGTAAGTCAGCAAAGTTAAAAAGAAATACATGCTTTCATGAGTTATATGTAGTGAGATTTCTTTAATGCAACAAAAGGAGTAGTGGGCCGGGATCGAGACCCTCTGCTCTTCAAGGAGGAGCTGGTATTATTTTAATGATGATCTAAATTTGGGATTTTTGCCAGAATAAAAGTACATGCTTCAGACTAAGTGCAATGTCGTCTCCAGTATGGAGGCTGTAACTTTTTCTTAAAGCTTTGCACTTTGCTAAATGAATTATATGTAAAAGACTCATATTACACTTATTAGTAAATTAATAATAATTTTCAATATTAAAAACAAATTAACATGAATTTCCTTGGATGAGTGGATCAATGGTCCGACTCAGTCCAAGGAACCACACTAAAGACCAGATGCCACGTAATAAAGGTGTAAGGCTTGAACTAGGTGATTTGTTCTCACCCCAGCAGGTGTCCCACAGAGAGCAGCGTGGGCCCCCTCTCTACCCCAGGGTGCCGCGGGGCACCATGCCTCCTGGCAGCACCTCAGCTTCTCCAGGAGCGACAGCTTCCTCCTGCTGCTCCTCCACGGGATGGCTGTCATCCCATTAACTGAAGTGTGGACTGCCCTGGACACAAACATATGAATATAAAGAACAGTGTACACAGACAGCAGATAATGTAAAACTGCTGATGCCTCCGGGTCAAAGATTGAGAAATAATTCAGGTTAAAGTTACATTATTATTATTTTTTTTAATTGGAAGTTTTGAGTTTCCTTTAGGGCTTCTGACTTTTTGGACATTCATTTTCAGTAATAAATCATCAAAATCAATAGAAGACTTAGAGAGACTTAAAACAAAAACGTATGTGTGGAGTAAAAATAGTCGATACTCACGTGTTGGGCTGCCTCACTTAGTTCATGTGTCCGCCCTCTTCTACGAACAGTTTCTGCTCATATTGCAATATTCTCTTTGTTGAATTCTTCCTCTGTGAAGCCACTTTGTTGCTCAAGAGCTCAAAATACCATCAGAGTTTAAAAAGGAAGCTCACAGACACATCCTCAAGACATTTCCTGGTGTAATGTGCTGAATTTTCTGCGTCTCAAAACGGAGGTTATTTGTCATAGGGCTGCCATGTTTGCCTCTTCTGCGTCTTTCTCACATTTAATGCAGTTTAAATTTTCATGTGAAAATCTTCAGCAACTTCCTCGCCCTCCCCTAAAGCCTGCCTGTGGTTAACCCAGCTCTGTGAACAGTAACAAGTCACTGCATCTTCTATAAAGAGCTACAGGGGCCTATTTCTTAACTTGCTGCAACACCCTTTCTGCTCAGAAGTGATGAATTTGAATATCCTGAAAATTGAGAACAGACACTGGTTTTAAAAACGCTTTACCACAACTCTGAGATCATGTCTATGTTACAGATTTAATCTTGCACCTGCACTAAAATGCATTAGTTGGAGATGTTAACATACAAAATAAGAATAGTAAAAGAATAAGTAAAGAGACACAGGAGCTCGACTTCTTGGCTGCACAGAGGGAAGGATCTGTTGCAATTTTCTGTCAAGTACATGCAGGTTGGTTTTCTCAGTGTTCATCCGTTCTGCCTTTCACAGAAACCAGTTTGAGGTCTTGTTGATTGGTCAACATTTCTGTGGCAACAAGACTCATGGTTTTTCTTTTTTTGAAGCAGCACTCTCACACTTTCTGCTTATGGTTTCCTGCTAGTGCCATGATCTATAAAGTGATGATGAGCAACAGTCAGCTGCTGCTACCAATGAAACCGAAATAGAACCCAAAGTAATTCAGCAAGCTCAGCAGTGTCCTGTCAAAACAGATTAAAAAAAGCCAGGAGCAAAAGGCATTGAACTCGGCTTTTTTTTAAGTTTCTTTTTTTTTTTTAAATTTACCCCAGTTTTGCTTATTTTGCAAAGATAGTTCTTAAAATTTGTACTGTTTAAGATGAAGACAAACAATATTTGTCTTTCAGCCATACTTGGCCATGCTGTGGACACCAATAGTCTGAAAAATCAGGGTTCTTTACGCAAATCTTCAGAGAAGTGCTCCAAAGTGAAATCCTGTCATCTACCTCATTCCCACAGTGTCAGGTTTCTACCACGTTTTCGTTTCGTAGAGCTGAATCACCTTCTCTCTCACAGTGTCAACAAAAGTGGATATTATCAGCTTTACAAAGGTAAAATTTATTGCAGTATTTTGTATTGGTTTCTATAATATTACACAGATGTTAATTTTTTTGTGTCCACCCCAGTATTAGTATTTATTTTATTCATAGCGCAACAATTCATGCTCTTACAGCTGTCACAGATATTTTACCATGAAACTGAGTCATATTATATCATATTACAAGTAATTTTAGCGACCCATGTGTTTATTCTTCTTGCGTCTCTGCAGGACTTTTTCAATCCCCACAGAATTATAAGGAAAAATCAAATAAGGCGCTACACTAAGGTCTTGACTGAAGGAAGAGCAAAGTTACTGTTATTTTTTGAGTATTAGTTATGAGTTAGTTGGAACATAACTTGTGAGACAATTGTGTTAAAATAAATTACAGAAAACCAAATGGGAGAAAAACATGAAAAAACAGTTATTTAAAAATAAAGACATTTTCGATGTTCCACCATAACGGAGTCATTGCCATGTTCCCAGGATCTCCCAGTCTACATACGTGATTTCCGAAGGTCGCTCTACAGAATATAGCACATAAAAAGATGAGAGATGTTCCCCAGCTCTGTATACTTTCTATAACACGGGCTATTGTGGCTAGGGTTAAAGATAACCTGTGGCGCATGGACACCACATTATCAGCCTGTTGTTATATCTACATCACCATCAGTTCACCTCTCAGGAAGTTTACTTTTATCAGGCTAATCAGGTTTTAGCTAAGGGAAAAAAGATGACAAATAAAAAAAGCCTTGGTCATCTTTTGAGGAAATTAAAATCACATAATCATCAAATAAACAGAACTGTAACAGCTCAGCCCGCACCACTTCATCAGAACAGTTCATTAATTAATTTGGAGATGTCACTTCAGGTTTCGTTCAGTGTAGCAAAGTCACGACCAAACAGCGTCTGTTTCAGACAGAAGGGTCGTAACCTGACCTTCATGACCTTCAACTCGTAGAAACATGCGTTTCTGATACATGACCAGTTCTCGGTACTGTGGAGAAACCTGCCTATGCAAAGAGAAAGAGAAAGAGAAAGAGAAAGACAGCTGGTGTGAACTAATGCCAAAAGAAAGGAGGGTACAGTAGTGTCAGTAAAGTGCAAATGACTGATATAAACAGTGTAAAGCACAGAGACATCAAATGTCCTGTGAGTTTTTAAATGTTTGCAGATGAAGTATTAGAGCGACAGACACCCATCAAAGCTTTCCTTTCAAACACCAACACTACTGTCATGACCTCCGGTGAAGGGCCAACATCAAAGTGTGACATCACTAGAGTAGCTTCAATTAAAAAGGAGGCTTTTCATCTAGTTACTCCTCCGCTTGGGGCTCCGGTGCCACCGAGGCGGAGCTCGTCTTGGCTGCAGCTCCTTTGCTTTCACCGGCCTTCTCTTTCTTATCCTGACTGTCGATCCTGGCATGCTCCTGCTTCACCAACTCCTCCAGCTCCACCTGGAGAGGAGTGAAGGCAAGACAACATGACTAAAGCACAGAGAGACGGAGGACACGCTGGTGACAGAGACGTGATGGCAAGAAAAAGATGAGATAAACAGCCCGAGCTTCGTGTTTGTCGACACGTCCTTCCACACTGGTGACCTGCGACAACATGTCAACACAGGAAAAGTTTCAGAAGTTCTCACCTTAAGACTGAATGCGCTTTGTACTAAACTGTTTACTTTGTATTTATTAGTCCCGACCCATGCAGAGGTTTAATTATATGGACAATAAACTGACATTTAAACTCCAAATTTAATCACATTTAGTCATAAATTTTTGCAGTCTGAAACTATGTTAAGATGTTGTTTAATTTTTAATTAACATTATTTCAAACATATTTAGAGCACCTATGTTTACAGTGGATGGAGCCTCTAGATAGATAGATAGATAGATAGACAGATAGATAGATAGATAGATAGATAGATAGATAGATAGATAGATAGATAGATAGATAGATAGTTACTTTATTAATCCCACAAGGGGAATTTTTTAAAAAAAATGATTTAGATAACCTATGACTCATGAGGGATGAGTTAAAAAAATAAAAAATTCCCTAACTTGCAATTTTTTATAATCATCGCAATTTTAAGGCCCAAAAACAAAAAAAGTACTAAAAATTTCAGAAATTATATCACAAAATCAAGCATTTGTTATTGCAACAATCACAAAAAAACAGCCAAATCCCAGAGGGGCTGGTTGAATCAGCCACCAGAATTTTTCTAATCGTGAATACTGATGACAAAACCTTCTTTTCTTCAGTTTATAGCCATTCAAATAATAGGACGTCACTCATCAGACAGATTATACTTTTTACTTTTTTTTGTCACAATTTGAATGACCCTTTGAGAAACAGAGTTTTATTCAGTTATTAAACTGAATCATTACTTCTCCACTTTTGTGTGATTCTCTTTTTTAAATATCTCTTCAAAAATCTTGTTAAAAGGATTTCTTTAAGAGTCGTCCATGAGAACATCTACACCACTCTCATGTCTGTGTGCTAAACAACAAAGGGAATCAGCTAACCTGGTTCACTCTAAAGGTCAGAAAAAGAGCAAAGTATCTCTGAGAGATGATCGTGTACCAACCTTCCATCCCAACAGGTCAGCGAGAGCCAAACAGCCATCGTCACAGGTACTGATGTGAGCTACATCTCTGCAGAGAGGAAAACGATCACAGGTTACAATCTGTAGGTGACTTCTTTTATTTTGTTTATGACATTAGACACCCATCTGTAAAACTCACTTCTACTCGTAGTGCGTTTTTAGTGGCATGCATTGGCTGAGAACACTGGACATTTTACATTTTAATAGACAATTAATTGACATAAAAAATTAGCAATTTATTGACATTGAACATTGGAACATACAGTATATATAGCCACCTTTTTGGTGCAAATCCAAGAAAATTTGGTGCAAGAAATCACCTCCTTCAAGATGCCAGGCTCTCACTCATTTGGCTTAAAACCAAAATGACAGTGACAGACCTCAAGCAGCTACAATGAATGATTTATGACAATCAAAACCCTTGAGTAGCTGGGAAATTACTGTGTGAGATACTGAGCCACTACATTAAGAGTAAATTTGTTCCACTATCCTTAGTTTTGTAGATAGTACAAAGGATCTATCTACAAAGTATCTGTTCACTTTTGGATTTTCTAAGTTCTTCATTTAACTCATTATGGTGGGTAAGTCTTTGGCACCCTCAGGTGGTGTTGTAGTAAACAGCATGATGTCAAACTAATATACTGGTCCATCTCTATTCCACTCATTATGATCTAATCTGAAATCAGATCTGTTTACATCTCTGATATAAACTGCAAAGGGGGGTGGGGGGGATCGAGCTGATATAGTAAAACAGTAATAATCTCCATATCACCTGTATGCCTTGTCAGAGTCAAAATCCATCCCTCCTCCAAAACCGAGCAACCCGAACATCGGATCAGCCTGCACAGAGAAACACACAAACACATCATGCTGCAGAGAGAATTCAAGAAATAAATATATGACAGAAAAGGCAATTAGGTTAAATGAAGCTCAGGGTTGATAAAGTGGTGATGGCTCACCTGCCCTGCTCTCTCCATGTTGATGAGGAGTCTGGGGCAACTTTTTGAAACCCTACGTGACAGAGAAACACAGGACAGAACAACCTCTTCACCACAGTGATCTATAAGAGCTTCTAAAAGGTGGCTGAAGCAGCGTCTTCCTCAGAGACTTTTCAACAAAGCCTGAATCTTTCATAATGCAGGACGGTCTCACGGGCTGCTGCACTACAGTATACACCCAGATTATTTCTGCTTTCAGACAGGAATGTGAAACTTGATTTGCAGTACCTGCCGACGAGGCCTGCAAAGGGTTGGACCTGCAGAGATGTTCCCATGACGATGAGAAGATCGCAACGAGGAAAATCCTAAAAGGCAAATAAAGACGTGATATGTATTTCTGTAAAGTGATGACATCACATCCCCTCAAATTATGCCGGCATGCTCACAAACCACCACCACGTGCTCACCATCTTCATTGAGGTGAAGAATCTGACCGGCAGATTCTCTCCAAAGAACACGATATCTGGGTGAAGAGAGGCAAACGACACAGAGAAACAAAGACATTATCTAGCAGTCATGTTTCAGTGAGATTTAGTTATGTGCAGAGAGGTCAGAAGGTCTTGTAAAACTAAAATGATCGATACAAAATGACACAGACAGAGACAAGCATTCGACTGACCTGGTTTGACCAAACTGCTGCACTTGTCACATCTGGGAATGTCATCGGAAAATATCTTTTCTACAAGGCAGAGAGAGATGGTTAAAATCCCAAACGGCTGGAACCACAACAGCAATATATATATCAATAATCCCGAACAAAACCACACCTTTCATCCAGTCCAGGTTGTACTCCTTGCGGCAGCAGAAGCTGACACAGTGAGACGTGTAGAACGTTCCGTGGGCTTCAATCAGATCGTTTCCTTCGAGCCCGACCACTCGCTCCAGGGTGTCGATATTCTGAAGGAGCATGCGCGGTCATGTCAGTACAGAAATAGTGACTTCATTGATGTGAAGCTGAGTGTTTTGCCAACCTGTGTGTAGCAACGACTCAGCATCCCCTTGTCCTTCAACATCTTAATGAAATAGTGACAGATTGTTGGCTAAACACGGGAAGAGGAAACACCTGTGAGTTTTCTATGACAAGATAAATAATCAGCAATGATCAGGTCGCTCGTGTGTTGTACCTTAAACTGTCCGGGGTAAAGCTCCTTCGCCAGGGCAAAGAACGGCTCCGGATGTTTCTGGGATACAAGAGGGAGAAAAGGATTACATTTTTTTGTAGAGGCAGTGGTCTGGACTATCCCATCTTGTGGTACAAAGTTGAATTACGAGATGGGATGGGCCGGTGCTATATGGTTAACTTCTGTAGACTTCTGTGCAACACAAAACATAGAAATCTTTGACATAATGTCAACGCTGCTATTTTTTCACATCCTGTGGACAATTCTAGTTAGTCTTGAATGTTTTAAACTAAAAATCGTACATATTGCACCTTTAACACCACCTGCAGATGACAATACTGGAGTAGCCAATCACAGATCAGCATTTGTGTTTGTGTTGCCCAATATGAATATGAAAACCATTTTTGGAGAACATAATGCATAAAAAGATAATTGGGGTGAATTAGAAATCTTCTTTTTTACAATTATTAAATTCCTTGAGAGGTTTACTGTTTTATTGCACTGATGTCAGTGTGGATAATTAACTGTTAAGTATCCAGTCTCCATTACACATCATCACAAGTGTTAAAAGTGTTTGTGTTTTCTAACCACATCTGAGGGCTCACTGCAAAGAAAGTTTGTTTACATATACTGTATACACAGTATATAAATATGTAAAATGTAGGTCTATATACTGGATTTTTCACCTCCTAAATGCCGGTATCGCCATCTGACTCAAAAGTCCAGTAACAGTTGGGCTGAACTTTACAGTACTATGGAAAAAAAGGGAACTCAAACTCAAACATTCAAAAACTGCCCAGGATGTTAATGACCCTGAGAAAAGTCTCATAGACGGCTTCATCCTTCAAGCAAATCCAACACAATGTTTCACACACCTTGAAGTAATCTATCTGGAAGATGGCCTCCGGGTAAGGCAGGTTATATTTTTGCAGGTTTGCATAAAGGCCAGTTCCTGGCGAGCGGAAATCCGGGATCCCAGCAGCTGTGGAGAAAGATGATGTTAAAAATATTGATTAAGAACTTAATCAGATAAACATGTAAAAATAATGATCATTAAACAGTTTATTATACCTTGAAAATGTTCATTCTGTGATATTAAAGCGGAGTTACTCACATGTGGATATTCCTGCTCCGACCATGCAGATGATGTTTTTACCTGAGTGGACGCAGAGAAACCCGTCAATCAGTCGGTCATAACTGCTTTATGGTAACATGTTTGTATGCAGTAAGTCGATCCACTATGGTCAGATGTAACGTTTGGGCTCAGTGGAGGAAGGCGAACACTCACATTTTTCGCTGTTTATGTATCGCGCCACTCCGTCCAGAGTCAGCTCATCCAGAACTTTGTCTGCTGAGCCGAGGCCCAGAGTGCTGGAGAAGATGTTGCGTAGGAAGTCCACTGAAAGGAACACATGAGAATCAGGGAGCAAGATCAACATATTAACACGTGTGTGGTCAGAAAATCAAGTCAGAGTCATCAGGAAGTAGAAATTCAGCTTCAACATGACACAGCAGACAGCACTTATTTCAACACAGTGAGACATTTTGCATCACATGGGTCAACACAGGCCCTACATTTGTAGAAAATGTCGGTCCTGGCGGGTATATTACATACATGTCAAAATGTAATGTGTCTTCTCACAGGTAGGTACTCGCCGAAGTCGTGTGTTGAAGTTTTGCTGACGAGAAATCCGAACAATACACTGCAGGACATCAGATCAGCTCTCAGCACGTTAAAGAAAACAAAGACGCACTTTTAACTAAAAGCACCCGTTGGGTTTCTGCTGTCTGATCGCTGACTGAGAGGAGAACAAGTTGATAAAGAGAGCTGGTTGTGTGAGATGGTGCCAGTTCTTCTCTGCGGGAACCCGGAGAAAATGCAGACGTCACTCTGGGCCGAGTGAGTTTGATTTGTGTGCAGCAGTGTTGAGACCCAACTTGTTTGTCGGTTGCAGCCACGTGTGAATTTATTGCAGTGTCCTTGAAGACTGGTTGAGGTGAATTGAAGTGCAGTGACCCGTCATTTATCCCTCGTGGACCTTTTGGGTTCTTAGTAACGGTCGGGGTGGCGGTGGACTACGTGATTAGCCCCTTTTGGATAAAAATGACTTTTATTCTGTCTGTAATGTGTATTGTTCTGGTTAAAAAAATAATACTATCAGTTGCCACAAAAACCAAATGAACCAACAACAGGAATCAAATAATCAAATCAAATAATGATCCAATAAAATCACTGAATGTTACTCAACAGTGAAAATGTAAAAGTGATCTGCCAGATGTGGAGTTCACAACCCGACAGGTGTCAATCATATTTCTACACCAGACAGCACCACCTGTTATATGTGCCATGTCCATGTCCATGTCCACCTACTCTGTGTCGGTGTCTCGGCCTCCTCTTCACTGCTGTCGTCCGACTGCTCCTACAGAGGAAACAGATCATCTGTTTAAATACAATTGAATCTTCTCTGCCGGGGTCAATGATGATATTAAAAGATCTGAAGTCTAGTTTTTGATCATTTGGAGTCATCAGTGTTTTATTACATGAAGCGGATTCAATTGGTCTGAAGTTGACATGGTTTCTACACTAATAGTCATGAACGGTTTGTCTTACCTCTGGCTCCGGCGTGACCTCCTCCTCTTCTTCTCTTTTAGGAAGTTCTACAAATGCAAAAATTAAAACACGTCAAACTCAACACACACTTCTTGTAAAAGATGTCGGTAGCTGCAGAGCTAACAGAGCTAGCGGAGCACCGGTCCGTCGTCAAAATTGTAACTCAATTTACGGATCCGACAGCCGTCCTACCTGATGCATCAGACATTTATCCGTCTACTGAGACCCTGAAACCACAAGGGTTCGGATGACAATGAATTAAAACCCCAAATTTTAACAAGTTGTGGCAGATACACAGCTCAGCCGTCTCGTCTTGTTGTTGTCCGTCAAAAACACGGTCCGTGTTCATTATGACCCAACTCACCGCTCATGATTAGTTCCTACCACAGATCAGGTTATTTAACAGTCTGGTAAATACATTCGAAAACGGAATAAAATCATCAATATAATCATCAAATCACTTTTAATGAACAGGCCACACGTGAAAGGTTTATAAGAAATTGTTCCCATTATTACTTAAAGTACTTGGCAATACTACCCAACATGAAGTGAAACGTGCGACCAGATTACACCACATGATCTTTTCACACCAAACCCAGCTACCAAATCACTGCAGATAGTTTCTTTACATACAAATGTAGAAGCAGTGTCTTCAGCCCGCTTCACTTTTGTCTTCCAGTCTGACTGGTGTCTTCATCCGTCCACTCTGGGGTGTGACACTGCTGCAGAACAAGGCTCACGCTGGATTATGGGCTTTAGTTTCCTAACATGAATTTCCACAGTGAAGATTAGAAATACATACGGCCACTCTGTGATGTGTGACCACATGGTTTGCATTGTCTGTTCAACATGTAAAAGTAAGTAAAAAAAGTAATTCACAAACAAGCATGAAATTAAACAATTAATTGTTTATTAAGTACATTCATATTTACATTCAGCAACAACTGTTTGAGAGAGAAATCATGTCGCACACATTTAGATTTACATCATAAAAGTGTACACTTATCTGGGGTGAAGCAACAAACTTGAGTAACCAAAGTGTGACAACATAAACCTCGGATGAAAATGTTCAAGAAACCCGAGGTAGTAAATGTTTGTTGCAAACGTGCAGGTATTTTTCTTCTTCACATTGTTTTATTTGACTGTATGTGGACGGCGTTCGATCAGATCTGAGTCCATAGCTGGTTTATACTGATGAACACGAGGTGTGATCGCCTGTCGGTCTCAGATCGGCACCATGACGTGCACGGAGCAGGGGAAGGTTATAACCTCCTATCTTGATCGAAAAAACAGCACTTGAGTCACACATGTTTTTGGGAACAGTGATACGTCTGCATTTACAATCTCACCATGAATCTGAGACTTGAGCCGAGAGCGCAGCTCAAATTTTTGTCAAATATTTGGGGAACAGAAGGAATTAGAAGAGAGCAAAACCCAGTGAGTTCGGGTTGTGGGGAGTGTTATATTGTGTTGTTACGGGCGAGAGACTCGTGTGTTTTCAACTCACAACTGTGATTGAGCGTGTTGTCTTGTTGGAGAACCAAACTACCATTCCACTACCGTTGTTCGGACTGAATGTTTTACCTCAGACGCCTCGGTGTAAACATGTGTAACTCAAAAGTTGATCAAGTGACGTAACTCCTCTCTCACATACTGCAGTTGTTGACACATGATCTCAGAGCAGAGTCCTCGCTGTTGTCTCTTGATTCCTGTCCTGATCCGAGCGCTACCTCTGTCTTTGTACGAGCTCCTCTTCCCCGTCTCCTCCCACCTGCCTCAGGTTGTGGTCGTAGCCAGTAGCTGTGATCTGGCACTGTGGCAACATCTCCTCCAGCAGGATGACGACCAACCCGGGACTCGAAATCCCAGGGAGGGAAGACACGTCCAGACGCTTCAGTCCCCTTCAGCACACACAGTAAAAACAAATGGAGGAAGTTATTATAGCAGTGACTGGTGATACTAACTCGGCTATGTTATACATTTTGGTTGATTACTTGAGATTCCTGAGCGCAGCTAGGCCGCCTGTAGTGATGTGTGGACAGTGAGAGATGTCCAGTTCCTCCAGAGAGTCCTGGAACACATGAAGCCTGGCCAGGAACCAGTCGTTCACCTCAGGACAACCTTGTAACTTCAGAGTCCGCAGAGATCGTTGCTGCTCTGAGGGGAGACGAATCAGATCAAAAACTAAACTTGCATGCTGAATATCACTGAAATAAATTAACAGCAGATGTGCATGGAAAAGTGATCCTGAGAGAGGGCACAGTTGGAGCTCAGTACCGAGGTTCCCCAGTCCTGTATAGTTGATGACAGTGTGGCTCATGTCTACTTCCTCTAGAGGTGTGTCTTTGTGATCCAGGAAGTCCCAGTTGAACTTTCCCTTCCAGTCGGCACGGAACCACTCAGACTGACCGACGTACCTGAGGACGCAACACAGATCATACAACAGCTGGATCACGGCAGCACAGAAAGTGCAACACCAACACTGACATAAAATAAACTGGTCAAAAGAAAGTTTCTGAAAGTTTTCAGTGCATTGGACTTATTTGAAGACATCAGATACAAATGTGTAAAGAGTTTGTAAATTATTGGCTTGAATACTGATCAGTGTGTCCAGAAACAAGGACAGAGGCACTTACCTAAATCCTCCCCTCAGACTCAAGATGTAATACGCTGATGCAATGTCTCGCCCATACAAGTTCTCGGTGTAGCCATAGTAACTGTGAGGGACAGCAGGGAAAAGTCAGTAATGTCCAAATGTCTGCAGTAACTTGACAACTGCAAACTGCATCTTAAATGAACTCAAAGCATCCAGTAATGACCATTATTTCAGAGTTCTTGAAGAACTGTATGATCATGACCATAACAGGCGCCGTCAGCTGTTCAGATAAACATAGAGTCATAGATTTTTGTGGTGAGCTGAGTGACAGTTTTGTTTTAGCAGCACTGGTCCGTTTAACGGTGTCCAACAAACGGCTTCAATCGCACCTTGAGAGCTGCAGCTGTACATTTCATACCTGCTGAAATCTACCCAGCAGCAGCGGTAAGGATGGATCTCTTAAGGTCCAACACGGACAAAATGTGTCTTACAAGTTCTTCTTCTGAAGCTGGCTCCTCATCAGCCGGGACCTCCAGCTCAGGAGCATCTCCACGTCATAGAACCGCTGGGTGAGGTAGAGGAGGAGCCTCGTGTGCAGAGGAGGAGATGCTGAGCTGGAACTCCATCGTCGCCTGGCAACAAGGAGGAGAGCTGACCGCTGGCAACATCTGTGTAGAGACTGAGGATGCAGACAGAGAGGATGAAAAGGGAGGAGGTGGACATGACAGCGCTTTTTTTTTTTTCCGGTCACTGACTTGTATACAGTCAGGAGACTAAAGACACGCAAAGCTACAGACCCGACACGCTTCCCTTTAACGTGCATATGTGCTGTATGTAAAACGTACATCAGCTGCACACACAAACACAGTAAATAGCTTTTAGCTCACGTTACATGCAACGTGTCAAGCAAAATCCCAACAACAGCGCACGGCTGTCCACGGAGTGTAAACACGGTCTTATAACAGGCTACACGGACACGTGTGAAGACGGAGTAACGTGTTTTCGTTCGTCTACCTAGTTAGTGTGTGAAATTTGAAGGGCAACTCACCATGAAGCCAGCCGACATGACCACGCTGGTCGACGGAACGTTGTTTGGGACAAACCTCGCGCTTCCGCATTTGGCAGCTAGTTGGAATTCTTCATTTTCACCACAAGGTGTCGCTCAAATACACGTTTCTGAGCCTGAGCTGACCTGAGACACAATGTTTAAATTTATAACCGTCTGGAGACAAACCAGTCACAAACATGGAGACATGAAGACATGAAGACAAAGTGTTTTCCACAACCAGTGGTGGAAAATGTATTCAGATCATTTAGATAAATAAAAATAATGATACGATGAATGACACTGTTACTAATAAGTGTTGATCAACTAATAGATTGTATCACCTGTACTAATATATTTTATCAATAGTTTAATTCACAACACAGCATTTTTATTTTATAAGCTATTCATTTGTTTGTGTGCTTAATACGTAAAGTAACTTGCAATGAAAGCTGTCAAGTGGAGTGAAAAGTAAAATTTTTCCTTCCAAATTTAAGCGGCGTTGAACTTAAAGTAGGATGAAAAGAAACGCTCAGCTACCTCAAATTTGTACTCAAGTAAAAACACTCCACTCAGAGATCCATACAAGCAACTTCAAATGGCTCCATTCTCCATCACAAACTGTTGACTTTATATTTTCACCAACTATTTTAAAATGTCTGCTGCAGTCTGAGACTCTCGTGTTTTCTTTCTTTCTTTCTTAGACGCTCGATCCAAGCAGAGAGTGTCTTTCAAATCATCTGCAATATGCCGTCCATCAAGTGTGCATTAATGTCTTTCGCTGGTGTTTTCTTTCCTGTCTACAGATGCCTGATGGGCCTCCTGAAGAGGCTCAGGTTCACTCAGTAGCTGCAGATGATGAAGCTACACCACAACGTCCACCTCCTCAGGGAGCTGATGTTGACCATCACTCGGGGAAAACAATCACACACCTGAGCACAAACAGAGTATGCAGACTATATGTGTTTGTGTTAGCAGTGTGTGTGTGGGGATGCTTGTTTTTATATCCCAGTGGGGACTCTAACCTAAATGCACACTGACCAAAATTTAGGTCACCACTGGTAGAGTCTACTTTGTGAGGGTTAAGACCTGGTTTCAGGATTATAGTTAGAGTTAGTCTTTGGTTAAGGACATTTGGTTTTGAGTTTGGCATTTAGTTGTGATGGTTGAAGTCAGGGTAAGGGGTTTGGGAATGCTTTAAGTCAATGAGTGTCCCCACAGAGAAAGTAAAACAAGAAACATCCATTGACTATATGTATATGTGTGTGTGTGTGTGTGTCTTTCTATCTTTGTGAGGAGTTTTGGTTATGAACCATATTTATAGGGAAAAACACACGGAAGGACATTTAGCCTGTTTTTCAACCACTTTAATGGGCTATTAGAGTCAGGACTTAGTTTTAGGGTTAAGGTTAGAATAAGGTTTCGGTCAGGGTTAAGGTAAGGGTTGAGGTTAGACACTTACGTGTGATGGTTAAGGTTCAGGTAAGGGGCTAGATAATGCATTATGTTAATGAGTGTCTGTGTGTGCTTGTAAAGTTAACTGTTGTTATTTGTGATTCTTCTCATGCTGAGGCTCGGTACATTCTGCTTACTGTCATCAGCCATTTACACTCATTTATGTAATTAAGGGAAGCAGATGAGATAACAGGAGTAGAGACTGTAACCTTGAAACAAATATAAATGCCATATTTCCACTGTTATTCTGTGTTGCTTTTATGTGTTAACAATATGACTGTTGCTCCTTTCATTACATAACATTTGGCTAATCTACTGGGAGTTTGCTCCAAATTTGCATGAAATAGGGATGGAAACTTGGCCGCTGTTCTTCTCCTCAGAGAAGTTTCATAATCTCCAGTTCATGTTAGGACACCTGATGTAAGAGTGATTCTTCTCCTTGAGGACAATACATCAGTGATGGACTGCACATGGAAGAGACCATGGACGACCCAGCTGGCTCCACTAGAACAATGGCTGTCACTAAAATGAGGGGAGACTTTCTTTGTCACACAGGCTCTCCTGCCAAAGATCATTAAGATGGACAACACTCAGACACCCTGTACTGAAGACAATTAGTCGTCATACAAAGTCTGATGCTGGTTAAACTGCTGTTTTTAAATGGTCTGTTAGTGGTGGGAACATGACGGGCTGCCGAGACCAAACCAACAAAGATTCCACCAGGAGCAGAGACCTGAACTCATCCATCCAGGAAAGCAGCCATATAGAGTTCAAAGGTAAGCTTGTTAACTCTCCTCTCCCTGTTATTGTGATGCAGGTGGTAAAGGTGGAGGTTAAGGGCAGCCACCGGTTGGTCTAACGACCTGGAGGCGACGGAAAAAACCCTAAATCCCAGGAGGAAGGGATCGCCACAGTCACGGAGTAAATTTACCATCATAACATGCAGATGAGTTGGCTTGCTCTCTGGGGATGACCATAAAATCCCCTCGTCAATCCTGTTTCAGATGAAGAAAAACGTGTGCAGATGGAGGGAACCTTGCTTGGCTATTGACTTGTGAAAAGAAACACTGGCTGCATTTTTAGAGTTTAATATTTCTGCTCTGACAGGTTGATGGATGGGTTAAAGAGCCTGGAGGTTGCAGAGGCAATCGAGAGGCAGCCAGCAGCAATGAAACGTGTCTTTGTTGACAGCCCAAAACCCCTTGAAATGCAGGATCTGCTGCACCTCCTCTTCAATGTTTGTTTCTCAGATCCTGGGAGCAACAGGAGAGAGTGAAACCAAGATAAATATTGGGTGACTGATGATGTGGATAGGTAAAATGTATTTTCTTTGCTGTGCAGTTTTTCAAGTGTTTAATACATTCATACTAATTGTGATTGACAAGGGTGGATCAAAAAGTTCAGAGAACCTGTTGAATGACATGTTCATGAATGTTCCTGTTGCGCAATAACCTAGAAGAGCACAATTATGACCATGTAGGCGCAAGAAGTAACTTTCATGCATAAGTATGTAAGTTTAGGTTGCTTAATTATCAGCAGCACCTGTGATACAAGTGTTTTTGTGAGCATTTGTATGTGGGTCTGGCGATCTGAACATGGACCTGAAAATTGGGCAGAGAGCAAACATCTAATTTTGTGTCAAACTCAGGAAATCGGAAACGGAGACCCTTGAAATGCTTCAGAAAACCTACAGCAATGAAGCAATGAACCCGGCGAGGTGTTTTGAGTGGCATTCTCGTTTAAAGTGAGACACAACATCACTGGAAGATGACTCGAGGTCAGGGAGACCATCCGCGAGCACAAACCTGGAAATGTCCTCAAAATCATCATGTCGCCATCCGGGACATTGCTTAGGCCATAAATGTGTCATCTGGAACAGGGCAGACAATCTTCAGCTGCACTTTGAAAATGTTCTGTGCTGCTGCCAAGTTTGTGCCCAGGCTCAGCATCCTGTTGAAGTCTGCGAGGATCTCTGCCAGCAAGCCTGGAACAACTCAAGCCCCATTTCCAGAATAATCACAGGTGATGAGAGTTGGATCTGCAGCTTCAACCAAGAGACCAAACAGCAGTCCTCACAGTGAAGGAGCCCACAGTCTCCAAGACCAAAGAAGGCACGTCAGATCAGAAGCACAAACAAAACCATGCTGGTGGTTTTCTTTGACATTTGCGGGGTTGAGCACTTTGAATTCATCTTCCAGGGTCAGACTGTAAAGACTGAACTCTACTGTGATGATCTGAGGCGTCTGAGGGAAAACATTCCCGTGCTGGCATTTGTGTTCTCTAACATTAAAACCTGTTCAATCGCAGCACGCTGAAAACGCACAAGTTTCTTGCCCGCAGTAACACATGGTCGTTCTCCACCCTCCCTACTCACCGAACCTGGCTCCCTGCGACTGCTTTCTGTTCCCCAAAATGAAGTTCAAGCTGAAGGGTCGCTGTCCCTCCACCAATTCACCAGTCCCTCCAGGAAAACATGATCTTGCGATTTCAATAATTAAATCCAAATTCAATCAATCTCCAATTTTTCCAAATAACACTTTATTGAAAAAAAAAAAAACTAATTTACAATCAGCAAGGCTCTTCAACCTCTCATCATCAAACCAAGCATGGGCCGGTTAGGGTTCATGGGAAATAGGGTCTTATGAGAATTAGGATGAGGTAGATGAGATGGAGTATGATACAGTTGTAAGAGATTACACTTAGTTTTTTTGTGCACTCAGTATGTGTTGATTTAAACAGTCTGTTTGATCAACTGTTTTTATGTCGAAAACCGCCACTAAAAACAAATTCCACGCTTTCATTTCCACTTTCAGTTAGTTTCACTGTCTCCCTCATTACTGTGCCCATTTCCCAGAGACAAAGATAACACTTTACAATTTAATAGACGCATCTACAGGGAGGTCAGAGGTCAAGTGGTGTCTGTGGACCTTTTTGCTTAATGAGCAGGAAAAATCTATTATTTGGTTCAATGTCAGCCAAAGTAGATCCTTCCTACCAGAGACACTGAAGTCACATTATACATTTTCAAAACACATTGGACATTGATAAGTATTCTCCCATCATCCTTTTGGTGTCTGGGTCAATCTGTTTAGCTTGTAAGAAATCAGATTGGTGTGAAAATATTCATGTTCTGTCTGACTCAATCACCCCGAGGCACACAGCCTCAACCTCAATCTGATGCTCATGTATGTTGTATTACATCTCATATGTCAATATTGTTTCCGCATTCAATTTCCCTCCAAGCGCTCTGTATTTTCTCTTTAATACCATCGGGAGGGAAGACGGCCTGAAAAATCACTCGCCTGACAGATGTGTCACTGACAAGCATACCCAAACCACACCCACTTTACCGATGCGCACACACACACACACACACACACACACACACACACACACATCTGCAAACACGTGTGTGGACCTCCCCAAGCTCATCCCGTACACGTTTGACGTGACAGATGGCTCACACCTGCTGGTACACACAATTAGCAAATGAGATCATGGCTCGCACTTTTTCTGTGTTTGCAGAGGACTAAGGTACAGATGATAGCGAGATAAACAGAGAGGTTTAGTAGAGGAGCGATCAGGTACAGTATGTTCAGTGCTTTAGTCGACCGTATTGCAACAGTGATCATCATGTCATATTTAAAAGTAACCACATGGTAGATAGATGGAAAGATGGAGGAGGAGACAGCATCAAAGTCTGTGTGCAGCCAGAGCAAATCATATTACTGAAGGTTTGGTTCAATGAACATATGGACTAGTGAAATGAAGTTTCAATGATTAGTGGGTGGAATAGATAGGCTGCTCACTGGACCAGAATCGTAGTGCTTCAACGGTAAAGGTGGATCATGCTTGTACTGCCCTCATGTTCGAAGCGCCTGCCAAATAGTTACTGCGTGTGTTCACGTGTGCCTCGACCCTCATTAAGATTGATGAGCAAAAATTATGATCTGTTTGAGCTTTGGAAAATAAATATTCCTCATGCAGTTGCTGTTGAAAATATCTCGAAACCAATCGATCTCTGTCAGGTTGAGATGTGATTATTTACATCAACTCCTGAGAATATTCATGTGCTCAGATCAAAAGCTTTTTCTCTCCGAAACTCACCTTCCTGTACTATTGATGGGATTTTTATATCTTTTACGTGAGGTTTGATGGACTGTATTTATACATTTGTTTATACTCATGAATATTTGATTAGGCTGTGACAGACCTTTGAAAAACGAGCCATGCAGTAGCTTCAAGTTCGAGGTCAACAAAGCGAGTCTACATATACTGTACACGCTGCTGTTTAGTACCATAAGGAGAAAGTGTTTTCTCTCAAATGTCAGTAAAAGGCTTTAATGCTGGAGCATTAGCTTTTCAATGTTACTTAAAATGCCATTCAACAGCCAAGAAGAGTGGCATTACATCAGTTTCTTGAAGTGTAACGATTACATCCTCATCCAAAAAGCTGCACAATCAGCGATGCAGTTCATCAAAATTGGCCAATTAGGATGATTTTATGAGGAGAATACTCTGACTAACCACAGCACTTTGCTCTGACAACTGACGAATCTACATTAACCCACAGCATCCTGTTGACTTCACTTCTTATACTTGTAGCTTGGAGACATAAAGCTGTTCTGTCAGGATCTTTTTACTTTGCTTTTTGTGAAACTAACTACACAGCAACTCTTCGGCATAGCATTATTGTTTGAACTGGTTAATTTAATGAAGAAATTTTGAGAAAAGTCTCAACTTCCTTTTGGTTCACCGTTGCTGTCTATGTGGTATGTGGATTTTTTTTTTTCCCCAGAAAGGAGCGTGGCACTGACAGCCTGCTCTGGATGATGTATTGTCTGATGAATCCTGAGTCCCGCAACATTTTTAATTTTTTTAATTTTTTGAGCCTTTGGGTTTTTCTTTTTCTCTTGGTGAATCTTAACCTCCACAGACAGCTGCTGATATTAAACAAATCTCCTGATATTTACATGTTGAGCACATTTTGAAGGTAATGATTGCTGATGCTCCTTCATGAGCTTTCTGGACCCCATTTTTAATAATAATGGGCCAAAAACAGATCCTTAAGGTACCTTGTGGTGAATTAAAAGGGGTTGATTTGAGACCTTTAGTGCACATCTCTTCTTTTCTATCAGACAAATATGACATATTACATACATACCAAGTGATTAATTGAGGGATAGTTGGCACGTTAATAGATGATTCATTTTCATTCTGCTGCTGTCCCCACTTTGCTACTGTGATATAAATCCACTGTTCCCTCCCCTTTCTTGACAGACTATCACTGAGTTCACAGCGGTTTGCAACATATAGGCAGTTTTAGACCTCACCAGTAGAGTTCTCTCACAATTACGAGCAGATCATTTCAGCCCGCTCCTGTCAGATGCTCATTTCTCCCACTATGTTATTTCTCATGCGAGAAGAGGCAGAACTGCTTCCAGAGTCTTGTTAGCAGATGAAACCTGAGGTTTCCTAATGTCTGCTCTCCTGTGGTTGCCCACTTTTGTACTGAGTTGCAGTAAGTGGTGACCCTGTGGGAAAGCCATGAGCCACTGGTTGTCTCTCTCGTTCTTAGTGTCTTTCCTCTGTTTCTGTAGAGATGTAGTACAGGCACATCACATTGACACACACACACACACACACACACACACACACACACACACACACACACACACACACACACATGCACGAGCAGCTTTCTCGAGACCGTTAGCGGCTGTCAGGGTTGTTTTGTTTTGACCAGCTCCCATAAGGCCTGCAGAGTCTGTGAATCTCCAGTGTTGGCAGGAAAGCCATTAGTGAGCGGTCGTACTGGGCCAGCTGCTTAACGCTCACACTGAGGGACATCGAGACACTTGGAGCGCGACTGGAGGGAAAAAAGGGCGAAACGAACAAATGACCAAATCAGTGCTTAAAGTTCACATATACAAAAAGATTGTTATTTAGTTGACCCCGCACTTCTGAATACCATCTTAAACTCTAATTCAACAGAAAACAGGGTATCAAATTTACATGATTTATTTAGATTGATAGGTACAGTGTTGTCATGGCCGAACCAATTTTCCTTTCCTGAAGCAAAATGTACCCACAATACACCCTAATTGGCCTCACACACACACACACACACACACACACACACACACACACACACACACACACACACACACACACACACACACACACACATCTTCTTTAATTAAGTGTTCATACCATCTTTGTGCTATTAATGTGACGTCTTATCTGTTGTACATTTGCTCATCTTTCAAACACCTTTGCCGTGGCTGTGTGTGCCTGGACGAGAGCACATAATCATCATTTCGTTATCTCTCTTTTCCATACATTTGTGCTAATATCCATTGACAGAATTAATTATCATGGTGACGAACAGCATGTCGACCCAGCCCCATAGTCATACCCACACCGCACAATTATGCACAGCACCATTATCTTGTCGGGAGATGTCACTCGGAATAGCGCCTCAGCCAAAAATAGCATAAAGCTGAACAGAGCATGTCATTGGATAAGAAGCGGTATTGACTGGAAAATGCTGATCCACCTAAAATCACGGGTATTCGCTTCACGAGGCGTTGAACACACACACACACACACACACACACACACACACACACACACACACACACACACACACACTGTGCCGTAACAGATACAAAATCTGGCTCCTGCACGTGCAAACACCATCAAATGCTGCAGATTGGAGATCCATACTCTCTGGGGCCCTCAGTGAGACGCTCCCATGTGGACGTAGACCATTAAAAAAGACTGGAGCGAGGTTTGGGTTGGGTTCTCTTCAGAGAATTCACACCAGAAATAAAAGCTTTCTTCTCCAAATGCTTTGAACATGCTGACTCACAGACTCATGAAAAATCCTGTGAATTCTGCTTTGTTTATCGAGTTTTTTGAATTATGGGTTCATTGCTACATACAAATCCTGCACTGTAGTTATCATGTAAAAAGAGCCTCCTAAATATTTCCCCACGTCTCTCGTGTCTCTGTAAAACAGTGACTGTACATACTGTAGCAATATTCCCATTACATTGGAGAGAGTTTTCAAAGTGTCAGCTACATAACAGCGGATGAATAATGCAAAGGAAATGAAGGGTTTTTTTCTGCACTGCAGCTACATGAGCTATGATACATCAGCTGTAAGTTGTAAACTCATGCTAACCTCAAAACTTCTGCTTGACTTGGCATCTCTCTGGGTGACTTCTGAATTGCTTCTTGCATCCAAAGCACTGAGACTTTGAATTTAGTTGGCTTACAGTATATGTTGTGTGTGATGCTACTAGTCTTAAAGCGCCATCTCATGTGAATTAAATAAAAGCCCTTATTTATGATAGATAAGCCTTAAAGGGCAATGTCTAAAATGTATGAATTAATAAACCTTTTTATCTAATTGTATGGTGCATTCATTCACTGTTGTCATAAATGATTTAATGACTTTGACATTACGCCTAAAAATAGATATTGTTAATTTAGGGATAATGTATTATACATTTCACTCATTTGATATCCTGTCACAGTTACAGATTCCAGCTCTTCTCCAGTCTTCTCTCTTCTTTTTTTTTTTTTTTTGTCATGTCTTTTTTTACATCCTCTTCATTTGCTCTTCTTCAAAACAAAGATATCTTCTCCTGCCTCACCTCTGTCGTCTTCCATAAAGCAGCGGGTGTGCAAGTCGGCTTTTTTTTTTAAGGTGTAAACTCGACCCTATAGCGTTATCATTTCTATTCACGTTCTCTTCTAATCTTCCTTCCCTCTGTCTTTGTCAGCAGAATATTGAATTGAGTCTGTAGTAGTGCATAATAAGAACATGTACTGTACAGCTCCAATGCACACACACACATACATATAAATACATGTCTTAGAAAAAAAGAAAAAGATAGAAAGGGGAGACAGAGAATTCAAAATGATTCTCAGATTGAGCTGCAAATCATGAATAACTAATAGCATGTTCATATTCTGGCTGTATGCTCGTGGTGTCATCAATCACGGCCCTGTCTTTTTACTCCCCAATAGCTTCATTAAGCTGATAATGGACTCTGTGCTGCATGTCAATGAGGCAATATCTGCTTCTATTCAAACTATGATTAAATAACCTCTCTGAGCAGCCAGACTCACTTCAAAGTGTCATAATAATGTAGCTGATAAATGTCTTTCATGGGTACCGATGTGTTTACTGTACACTACTGTTGTATGCAACATAAGTAAGTGTTATGTCACACTCTGCAATATTCTTATTACATAACAGGTCTATTTTTATCTTTTAATCGCAATTTTTTTTTTTTTTTTTTTTTTTTTTTATCAAATCACTGCATCTACAGCTAGAACAGTGTCATTTCAATTTTAAAGTCTGATTGTTACTAATTTTTCTATAAAATCTTCAAACCTGTGCTGTAAGGGAGGCTACACACACATAACATCCATCCCTTAAATTTTGTAAAAATGACTTCACACCTTGAAGTTGACACCTTTGGTGTCAGACAGAAGCATCTGAAGTACTTTCAGGGGGAAATGAAGTCTGAACCTAACTCTTATCCACAACCTGAACCGGACACGTGAATTAAAATCAGGCTTCTGCAAATTCTTATATTTTTCCCTGAAGCATTGAGTTTCCATCTAACCAATAAGCAGCAACCTTCCAGGACATCACCGTTGGTTTGTGAACTACTGTTTCAGCCATCGCCATCTTTTTCTTTTGGAGCCAGAAGGGACCATATTTGTATGAACTAGATCTGACTCTATCTGAGCCGTTAATATTTTGTTTAATTTGTGTTGTTAAAACCGCTTTGTTGCTACTTTATAACTCCACAGCTCACAACCCATGTTCTCACCAAAACAATTAGTCAATAAACAAGATTTTTGTTCCGCATGATGCATGGTCAGATTTATTTTAAATCTAAGACATTTTTTATTTCCAGAGAATGATTGAAGGGATGAAGGAAGAGAAGACCGAACAGAAAGAGAAAGTCCGGATGCAACAGCGAAGACAGCAACATGGAGGGAGAAGAGAAGCTGTGAATAATCCAAGAGAAAAGTGCAAAAGAGACAGAAACTGATTCAGAGAAGGAGTCAGGCAAAACATGAAGGCAACAGTAAATCCAATCAAGTTCAAAACTAGGATTTCTTGAAGGTGGAGACAGGTAGGTCCATATTTGCATCATCACTGCCCTCATAGAGTTGTAAGGTATCCCTGTTTCAAACAAACCTACGGTGTCAGGCATGTAAAAATATTGAAACTGGCATTGATAAATGCATCAAATATGTTGCGGGTCGACAGCGAGCTATTACATAATACCAATCTTTCTGTCCGTAACCCCAGCCATCCCCTCCCTCATCCCTCATCTTTCAGGTGATAAGCTGATTACTGAGATAACCACCTCCTGTCATGGTCCGACACACAGTGGGAGGTCTGATGAAGCTGAGCCAAGCTCGTGTCTAAAATAATGATGGATCCTGCTGTCTACTCTGAGAAGTCAGATGAAGATTATCTGACTAACAGCTCTCCCAAAAATAATTTTGATCTTTAGATACTCGTGGAGATGCCCAGAATAACATAGTTAATTCTGGAAGCTATATGCAGTATCCTCCAAACAACAGTAAAGAATTAGTCAACATTTATTGCAGAAAAAAGTCATTATTTTTACACTTTTAAGACCCATATTCTTTCCTAATGCTGGTTTTATGAAGATACTATACATATTACATGTACATAATTTGGCATATGACATCACTCAGGCCTCATTTGAGGTAAATAAACCCAAATTTGATGCAGGTTTGATGAAATACATTATTTTTGACCCCCACATGACCAACTCTGTCCATCACACAACCGATGCATCATGAATATATAACATTTATTTCAAATTCTTTCTGCGTCTTTAGTCTCCATTTGTCGCTGTCTGATGTCCCGAACACTGGGTCCATTTACAGCTTGAACGTTTTTCATCACTACTTTCGATCACTCAGTATGCGGCTGTCACATCAGTTCCCTTGAAAATTCCCAAAATAAACTGTACAAAGCAGCGAGCTCTTTGCTCACTGACTGGAAGTGACAACAGTAAGATTCCTCTGAGACAAACTGTGATTCGGAGCTTTATAAATAACACTAACTTGATTTGTCGTTTCACTTCTGCATATAAAAGAAGCTTGATATTATTTTTAATAATGATACACATTGATAGTGAATCATTAGGGCTTCTTCAGATTTTTTTTTAATAAAAAATGGATAAAAAGACATGTTTACACTGTACATGCTTCTCGTTGGCTAGCAATGTGACATTGATGACAGTTGACAATAAGTTAGAGTGTTTTTTCCTGCTGACCCGGCAGCCCGACCAACCCAGGTTACTAATAAATGTGCATATGTTTGTCAAACAGCTTGAACATATCCAGACAGATAAAAAAACAAAACAGTGCCACAATAGTATGTGCGTGTCTTAATTAGCTTTTGGACATTGTGTATGTTTCCGTCATGGAGGGACAGTTTGTTTTGTTTGAAGGTGAGTCAAAAAAGGAACCTTTTTTTATTATTACCTGCAGTAGATGGGAGTTGGCCATAGATTGTGTATAAAAGTGGAGGCCAATGCGTAAGTGCTTTAAAGAGCATTACCACTAGGGGTCGTCTCCATAGGCTCCCATTCAACTTCTCGTGAAATACAAAGTCACAAAATTTTTGGACCATGTCATTTTGGTGTCATTTGCTGAAGTCACTCCTTCTTATTAGTTTTTTGGCAGTCCATCTGAAAATAATCCCATTGTTAATTAGATATTCAGCATTGAATTTTAACCAGCACCGAAGTGTTAGTACGCATCCAAACTAAGATGACTGAGATTTTTGCCGGCCGCGCTGTCTGACCTCCACACACACATGAATGGGCTTAAATAAAATACTCATACAGCTCCTAATGTTACGTACCAAATGAATTAATTTCTGATCAATCAAAGTGATGAATGTAAAAGTTACAGTAATGCCACTATCTAGTACTTTTTGTACTTAAGCGTGAGCACATGGTTATTTCTTGGAGACAGTATGTACCAGAATAAACCCGAATGTACCAGACATACCAGAACGAACTCGGTGGTTCATTTTGGGCCAGCACTAATTGGTGGATGGAAGCAGACATGTAGGCCTTGAGCATACATTGTCGGCTACCATTAACTACTGACATTGTTAGTCATGAATGTTCCCAAAACCCAATTCAGTTTTACCTTGAGCTAGAGCTGGTCTGAGTGCTTTAAAGTTGAGGTTTCAAAACAGGCTGTCTAGTCTGTGTAACTTTTATACATGCTTTAAAAGTGAAACAAAACTGACCTCAGATCTATCTAATATACTCAAATCGAACCTGAGGTGAACTGGTTCGTATAGAGGACTTCTACACTGCAAGGGATTTCATATCAGGTAATCAGTAAACTTTGTATTTGATTATTTCTATTTGTATTCTATCTATTCGAGATGATCCCATGTGAAGCACTTTTTAACTTTGTTTTTTAGTTATCTTTCAATAAAGTTTTTTATTAATGTTGAGTGTTGAGTGAGCGAAGTTATGTTTCTGCATTGTGTCGATGCAGAGAGCTAAATATTTGCCAAGAGGAGAGTAATTTGTTATTTTTACACTTGGAGAAGTGTTATATGTCATTTTTATGATTCACTGATTCTTACTATGACAGCTGGATGAACTCTACACAAAACATAATATATCAAAATAATGTTTTAAGATCCCACAGTGTATCTCATCCGTTGTGACAGGAAAAACAGCTCTGCACCACAGCATTACTCATTATGATGGTTGTAGGGTATGATTGGCCTCATGCAAACAGATAGCAATGTAAATAAAGGCAGTCGTCATCCACACGCTCGGCTCTCTCCCACTTCCCAGTATCGTTATCTATCCGTCTTGTCTTTATCCTTCATACCCTTCCCACGCAGTCTTATCATCGTCCTCTCCTCCTCAGCTCATTCATTTCCTCTGACATACCCACAATGTCTCTCCAATTTCCTCTTTCACCCTTCACCCATCCGTGCACTCATCCATCCTTGCAGCTCAACCTTATGCATTTGCCTCGCCGTCCTCTTCATCACTCCTGCTCTCTCGTGATTTCATACCAATAAAGTTTAATTAATTTGCACTTTAATAATAAGCATCAGCTTCTCTTTCCCTCTTCTCTTCTTTCACTCATCATCATCCTCATCATGATCCCACTGCTGCTCCACCCATGCACGCCATCAGTGCTTCCTTTATCATGCTGAAGCACAGAGGTTGAAAGCTAATTTATGAGGCTCAGATTTAATACATGCTCAGCCATGATGTTCATGACATGTGAGCACCAGCTGGGAGTTGAACAGCTGCAAAGAGGAAGCACAGTGCAGCCATCAGCCTTTCTACTTATCTTTCTCATCTTCATCTACTGTGCCTCGTGATCTTCTGTCACCTCCTTTTGTCCTTCCTGACTTGTCAGTCTCTTAAAGTCGAATTAGTTCTGTGCCTCTGTCCTTCCTGTCTGCTCTTTGCTGATGTTGTGCTTCTGTTAGCTTCGTCAGACCACTATTTTGAGCATGCACTGTGGCGGTTTGCAGCCCATTGTGAGGCGGATTTGATGAGAGTGAGCACCTCCAAATCGGCCATTGCTCTCTATGGCTTGCTCCCTCTGGGTTGGCAGTGAGTTGCTGCCCCAAGAGTTCAAGTATGTCGAAGTATTGTTCACGAGTGACAAAATAGATGGAAAATGGAGCAAGACTGAGGCGGATTGGTGTGACATCGGCACGAAAGTAGGCCTTGTATTGGGCCGTGAAGTCGATCATCACCCCAGTCTGCACGTACAGCTTTGGGTATCAGCGGAAAAAATTAGATTGAAAATACAAGCAGTGAAAATGAGTGTCCTCCAAAGGGTGGCTGGGTCTCTGTTAGAAACAGGGTAACGAGTTGAGACATCTGGAGGGAGTTCAGCATGGAGCTACGGCCACTTTGCTTTTAAAAGAGCTGTTGAGGTGGTTCTGATCCAGATGTCTCCTCGTCGCCTTCTATTTGGGTTTTTTCTGGCACATCCAAACTAAATTTAAAAAGTAATATACATCGAATAAATATGATTGCTTTCAGGGCTAAATTCTATTCAACGTTTTTTCATGGTTGCCACTTATAGAGAGGCAGCATTGTGCCCAGAAATAGTATGTGGTTACTGAGACAAATACAATGGAAGAATCAGTCTTAATAATTCAGAACGGTGTTTGATTCTTTTAAATGTATTTTGGCTTCATGAAGACAGAAAAGGAAATAGATTTTTCTCAGAAGGAGCCTTTTTTCTGTGTCCATTCAATGGACCAAATTGTTTTGTAAGAACATGTAAGAAATGTTTGGATTCACTTGGATTTGTATGTTGTGAGATGTGTCCTCTTGTCATGTTTTTGAACAGGATCATTCTTAGTTTGGTTGTCCCTTGCTTTCTTTCTCATCAGCCTTATCTGAGCAGATCAACTCACCACTGTACCCACAACAAATATAGGTATTTATCTTCACATTTCAAACACAATGAAAGTCTAATGTCATCCTACACATTATTACAACGGCAAATACTACATCAGACATATCATATTTATCTATTTATTTTTATTTCCTTTCTGATCTGATACTAAGTAAAACCGACGGAGGTATCCTGGATACCAGTACAAATTATTTTGTGTAAAAGCTGGATGTGTTTAGAAAGGGGAAATAAAATAAACTGACAGCTTGAGCTACTCGCCAGCTACTGTATGCTAAATCTTACTTAGCTTAGGCTAAGGCCTCTCAACATGGGGGAATCAACAAGTTACATATGCTTGCTTTTTTATGCTGGCTGTTGTGTTATTCAAATTTGGATAAAATATTTATGTATTTAATTCTAAATACATAAATAGACTAATACCATAATAAAGGTATAAATGAATCAATAATCTATCAGCTGTCAGTCAAAACAAATGAGACCGAGTCAGTGAGCATCACTGGCTGCTCATTGACGTACAATAATTGAAGAAAGGTTTGTTACTTATGGAGTAAATTATATGAAATGGACACATGGTATTAAGGTATATAGAGTATTGGCAACAATACAGCCATTTTTGCACCACAGTCTTTGAAAAATAACAATACAACTGAATTAAGAGGCATTTTATTTATTAGACGTAATTCCAGTGAGGAACACAAATCGCACTCCAAGATGAACTGGAAAGTGTCAACCCTAATATTTATACAGCTGTTCAAGTTGGTTATAAAGTAAGTAATGAAATAAATAAGTGCCACAATAATTTTTTTTGCTGGCATATTTATTTAGCCGAGTTCTGCCTGGGTGTTGCTCACAGCTTCAGTTTTCTTTGCTGTGATTATAGCCTGGAAACCCTGTTTACATTAACGTTAGCACAGCGATGTTGAAGAGCAGACCAATCAGTGATTAGTGGGGGTAGTCTAACTTTTTATAAACGTAGTTGCAGTGGTAGTAAAATTTAGGCGTTGGTCTATGTTGATTGTTTAAATGCTGCTCCATTAGTTGCAAAATTAACCTGAGATCTTCGCCCAGTAGGAAGCTCTGGTCTGATATTGATTTATACCAATTTGAAATGACATTCTGTAGTTTTAAGAATGTGAAGGACTCTTATTGTTTGAACATTAACATGCAAACTCTATCCTTGATGGATGTGAAGCACTGATAAACGTGATAATCATTGATAAATCTTGCCATAGCTACACGATCTCTCTTTCTGAGTTTGGATATTAAGCCTTTAATATTAGAATAGAGCCTTAAACAGAAGCATTGGGATCGAAGTATCAATATTTCATCATAGATCCACATAAGACGAACGTCTCAACAGACTTGAATATCGAGGCATCAATGATTACAGAGCTTCACCATTCCCTTATTAGTCCCTACATGTTTAACGAGACGAGAGGGTTTTGGCTGCCCACTCGCTCCAGAAATGATTTACACTTCCTCATCTAGTTTGTATATTTGATGCCACAGCACAAATAAAATATAGTGACTTTCAAATGAACCAAGCTGAATCCTGGTGAAATCAGTCCTGTTAATAATGCTCGATGAGGGGAAATCCATCTTAAAATCTGATGCAATTGTGTAAAATATTCATGGTAAAAACGATAATATAATGATGCCGAGCAATGGCAGCACACACACACGCGCGCACACACACACACACACACACACAGACAGATAGACAGCTGTGTATGCATCCATGCATATAAACTCACATTCCCGCCTAAACACACACCATCTGCTGGATGAGTGGACCCGGGCTAAAGGTGTACACCAGTGACTGACAGTATGGAGTCATAATGTCCTTGCTGATGGCCTGTCATCAGTGATTCAGCCTGGAAGGCTTGGAAAAAAAAATGTTTCCCCTCGGGGATTAATAAAGTAACTACCTAACCTAACCTAATATGCTGGAGCAGACTATAGCCTGCAAGTCAATCATTTAATCCTGCTACACTTTCTGTTTACACATTTATACAGTATAATGTACATATTTAATGTGATACAAGTGTGTCATTTTAATTATTTATTCGGCCTCTGGACCGACAAACATTTGGAAATGAATATGTATTAATGTTTCATATTTATGGACTGTATTCTGACAGATTGAATGATCTACATGGAGTGATTTCACTTTCACCTCAGAGCTGAGGTCAACCCCACACGAATCTCATTAATAGTTCTCCTGGTTCCTCTGACATGCAGCGTTTTCCTGTTGAAGAGGCAGCTGACTCATCTGTCCATGCTCATCCAACTTCCATCGCCCGAAAGAGGAAGAATTATTGATGGCGCTTTGGCTTATAGCTGCAGCCAAAGTCAGATGACTAACTGCTGATGCTGACAGACTTGCTGTGAAATTACAGGGATGGAAAGTGACGGCTAGTTCTTACTTCGGTACTTTTGAAATTTTCAGCAGGAAACATTTGTTCTTTGGGACGCAGTACCAGCGACTTCAGTCGAACACAAATATTTGGTAAAATCACATACAGCCCCCTACATTTCATAACAATTTAGACTGCCAAGTTAGAAATAAATGTGGTCTCTACTATGATGACATTCACAACAATGTGGCAGCTGCGTATATGATTTCACATAGTAGCTACTTGAACATGATGTTTGTGAAAAATGCATATTTCCTTACTTGCTGTAGGTTGGATGAGAAGATTGACTGAGGAAGGACTGGAGCCTCCCAGCTGACACTAAGTGAGAGGTCGCCAGTCAATCACAGACTCACACCTGCAGGTAATTCAGAGGTGTCAGTGAACCTGACCGGCATGTCTCTGCACTGTGTGAGGGAGGTCAGAGCACCTGGAGGAGACCGACGCCAACACAGGGAGAACATGTGAACTCTGTGCAGAAAGGCCCAGACCTTTTCATGCTGTGAGGCGGCAGCGCTAATCACTGCGCCAGCCCCGTCTGTTAAAGATATGGCTAGCTAAAAGGTCCCTGGGAGGTTGCCAGACAACCAACAGTGACTTCAGGAGGTCACTGTGCCTGGGTAAGAAATAGACCAGAACAAAACCCTCATGAGACCACTAACTGTAATTCTGCCTCCATGTTTTTTTAGTACACTTAAAAATTATTTAACATATATATGATATGTGAGCTTTAGAGGAGACCTTTCAACAAAGTCAGGCTAGTTGTTTGAAGTGTTTGTGCTGAGCTGCCTGCTTAGCTTTTAATTTTAACAGACAGATATTAATCTAATATTATCAACCTCATTATCTAACTCCTGAGTATAAACACAAGGAGTGATGAGAAAGTTTGGAGACAGCACCATGATGTGCACAGATCAGGCTGAAGCTACTATTCCATGTTATTTCTTTTGATCAACATTAGCACTTGAGTTACACACATTTTTGTGACTGCTGGTACGTTCGCATTTGCGATTTCATTTGTAACTTGAGCAAAGAGTGCACATCAAGGTTTGTGTCCAATTTTTGGGAAACAGAAAGACGTCTCACAGAGCCAACTCCCCTAAGCAGTGGTGGTGGATGTGATCATTGTGTTGTTGCAGGCGACACATTTTGAATGCGCTTTAAGAGGGTGAGTTGTTGTTCTGTCAAATTGCCCTTGTGATAGTTCAGATTGTTCGCGCCAAATGTTTTCGTTCAGATGCCTCAGAACATCACAGTTGAATTTAGTGTTGACGTTCTGCCCCTGACAGTCATGCATACGAACAGACTCGATCAATAAAAACAAGTCACATCAAAATCAAGATAAGTTAACACAAATCACACAAAAGTCTTAAGTAGAGGTTAAAGCAGATAGGCCCGTGAAAATAAAGAGGTTTTTAAATGGCTTTTAAACATTGGTAAAGTGGTTGACGACCTAATATGAAGGGGAAGGTTGTTCCAGAGTTTCGTGGCTGCAACAGAGAAGGTACGGTCGGCCCGGGTCGTCATTTTAGATCTAGGAACCACTAATAACTGTTGGTCGAGAGACCTGAGTGAGCGAGGTGGGTTATAGAGCTGCAGCAGGTCGGACAGATCGGCTCCATTTAAACACTTGAAAACAAACATTCTGTACTTGACAGATGGCCGATGAAGACATTTTAGGATTGAAATGTGTTCACGCTTAAAAGTCTCACTGCAGCATTTTGTACCAATTGAAATCGTGATAAAAGATTCTGGCCAATTCCCGCATGAATTACAATAGTCCAATCTAGACGAGATAAATGCATGAATAACTTTCTCAAGGTCTTTTGAGGAGAGAAAGGACAAAAATCACACCCAGATTCTTAACGTGAAAATTACAGTAGGTTGCCATGGGAACAAGACACAATGAAGGACTGTTCGGTGTAACAGCTGAAAGGCGAAAGGGATTGAGCAGCAAGATCTGTTTTACCTTCATTGAGGCATACAGCATTTTGCGAGAGCAAGTTTTGATATCAGCCAAGCAGCTCATTAATGAATTTACAGAGGCAATGCCAGATTTCAGGAGAAGGTATATTTGAATATCGCCGGCATAGAGGTGATAAGAAATGTTGTGTTTTTGGAAAATGGATCCAAGAGGAAACATGTAGAGTGAGAACAGAAGTGGACCCAAAAGGGACCCCTGCGGTACCCCACAGGTCAGGGGGGCCTGTTAAGAGGAGCAGTTGTTTGCTCATGTTAACAGAAAATGATCTGTCATTCAGGGAGGACTTAAAGCATTGTAGGGCAGAACCTCGGATGCTGACGGAGTGCTCAAGGCGGGAGATTAAAATTTCATGCTCCACAGTGTCAAAAGCAGCAGTGAGATTGAGTAAAAGGAAAATGGCGGGATCACCAGCATCAGCAATGAGTAAAAGGTTGTTAAAAACTTTTAAAAGGGCAGATTCAGTGCTGTGAAAGGTTCTAAAACCAGGTTGAAAAACATCACAGATGCCATTAAAACTGAGAAAAGACTGAAGCTGCTGAAATACAACTTTCGCCAAGATCTTGGACAGAAAAGGCAAAGTGGATATTGGTCTGTAATTTGATGGGTCAGAGGGCTCCAAATTATCTTTCTTAATGAGAGGAATCACTGTTGCATGTTTAAAATAGACTGGGACTAAACCAGAAGACAGACAGCTATTGATAATTGACAGTATACATGGTCTAATTTTATCAAAAACCTTTTTAAAGAGAACTGAGGGGATGATGTCAGAGTGGCACATTGTAGTTTTTAGTTGGTCAAACATTTTAGTGAGAGCTGTGAGGGAAGCGGGTTCAAAGTGGTCCAACACAGCAGAGGAAGTGAGAGAATTAGTTGGATCAATGTAATGGGATGTAACACCAGACCTAAGTTTTGAAATTTTATTCTGGAAGAACCTAAGAAAGGTGTCACACTGTGCCGGATACATACTTGAACATGTAGGGATTGGGGGGTTGATAAGAGAGTTAATGGAGTTGAAGAGAACTGTTGTCCTGTCGCAGTGATTTGCAATTAAGTCAGAGAAGAAGCTGTTTCTAGCTGACTTAACTGCATTCAGATAGTTTGTGAGAGAGTTCCTTAAGATTTCAAAGGACACGTGGAGTCTGTCTTTCTTCCATTTTCTCTTAGCCCTCCTGCACTTCTGCCTGAGTGCCCGAGTGGCTTCATTTAACCAGGGCTGAGGTTTCAGCTCGGGGCAGTATGACCTCATGGGGGCGACACTATCCAGAATTACAGAGCAGGTGGAGTTAAAAGTTGTTAAAATATCTTCCGGAGAAAGATGTGATTGGGGAGTTTGATTAAAAGAAAACAGTGGAGTGTCTCTAAAAGAATTTAAAAATTATTGTGCGGTGTAGGAGGTGATAAGACGAGAGCAACGAACAGGAGCAGGAGAGAGAGTGTCTGAGCCGACAGTAACAGCTTCAAAAACAACAGGCTTGTGATCAGAAAACGTTGCTTCACAAATTTCACTGATGCTCACAGAAATGCCAAAAGATATGTTCATGATTGTGACCAGAGACGAGCTGTTCAAGATTAAAAGAGTCAATCAGGTTTAAAAAGCCATTCACCATTGGCTTAAAAGAACAACACACGTGAATATTAAAATCACCGAAAACTAAATACTATCATATTTTGGAAAGATTTCAGCTAAAAACTCAGAAAACTCCTGGATGCCATGACAACCACCACTGCTCTGGTTTTGATGCTTACCCTGAAGGAGTACCAGTTACCTGAAGACGCTGGCCATGCGATTGCAACATATGACTTCTATGTACTTGATTATTTACAATTTATATTACTAGTATGGGATTATGATATAACTATAATCAAATTTTAATCAGCTAGACAAACATACTTTTACTTTTGATACTTTTAGTCCTTTGCTGATAGTATTTGTAAACATGTATGAATGCATTGCTTTTATTTGTAATTGAGTATAGTTAAGGATCTCCCCTTTCTCTCTCCTCTTGTGTCTTGTCAGCTCTGTGCTGGACTCTGACTAATGAAAGGAAAACACGGCACCCTGACTGGTCCGATGGGTTGTTGTAATTTAAAGGCCCAGTCATGAGAGATGACCCTTCAGGTTTTGGTCTCTTTGTTCTTTCTCTGCAGGTTGCTATGTATTTAAAGTGCACCGCTTGAAGAACGTCATGAGAGCAACTCATGAGCACCGAGATGCAGTTAAAGTGACGGATTGGAGCTTTAAAGCCCCTGTAATGATCTCTCATGTTGAAGATTATATAAGGAGAGTGTATGTCGATTAGATGGATGGTGGATCTCTCTGGTTTGTGTATGCGTGGATGGAGGCGGGGACAGAGGAGTGTCAAGTTCAAAGGGGACAGGGATGGGCACATGCATGTGTACTTGCGTACAGATATACTGCCTATATGTATGTGTGTATGCGCGTATATACGTGCCTGTCGATGTAAGTCATCCTGCTGCTCTTGCTCTCTCTCTGAAAACACTCGGCAGACACAGTCCAGCAGTCCTGTAACAAGAGCTCCTGTCTAATGTCCACTGTCCCTCTGTTCCTGGGCATTATGTAAGGAAACACTGGGGCCTAATTTATTCAACATGCTCTTTGACATCATCCTGGATTTAAAAGTGCAGTCATTTCAACAACTGTAATGATAAAAAAAGATTTCAAAGTGTTATTACAGACATGCACCATAGACAGTTTATTTTTAGCTTCTGATAGGTAACTGGAATTGAAAAAAAGATAAATCCTGAACAAAGCAAAGCGAGATTACAACATGTGAGCTCATTGGAGAGACTCCTCTGGAAGCAGAGTAAAAAGGAAAGAGATCAAAGGCACCGCTAAAGTCGACTAAAAAGGATTTTCTTCATTTGGCAGTTTAGAGCTGTAATTTAAGTTTTCTGTGTGCTCAAAATCTCCATCATATTAGGACATTTTAATGATTCATTTAATGTGTTAATTTGGGACTGATTTAACTTGTAAGCGTGAATTTTACATTTTATCAATGAGGCCACTGTAAGGGAGAAATTATGTAAAGCCTGAGTTGGAGTGACATCATGGCTAAAATAATAGGCTGACTCTCCCAGAGATGGTCAATAATTAATAGGTGCTTTTAAAGATGGAGTGGTTTTGGGGCACAGACAGGACAACAAGGACTAATTTCACACAGGCTGAGCAATCACAATTAATATTAATATCTGCTGTACAAAAGCAGCATAGGGATTTATTTTTTTTAATAAATCACTGGTATTAATTTATATTTATGACTTACGCAGTATGTAGAGTAAGCGTCTGCTGGAGACATTTAGAATCAGGCCGCTTTAAAGGGCATGTCAGGTTGAATATACCATACTTGTGCAACGCTTCACAACCTGCCATTTGACGCCTTTATAACATCATGTAGGTCACATAAGAGCTTTTAATGTGATCAGCAAGAAAATACGTTCACACACAATGGAAATGTTGTGATATTGTATTTTTAAAGTAAATTTATAAACTAAAAATTCACATCCATAAACATGAGTGAAAATATCAATTGGATTTATATGGTTATCAGAGTCACGAGGCTTCCATGTGACCATAAAGGGAACGGTATATGTGGTGGTGTTTAAAAAGAGCTGTGGGTTCCTGGCACGTTGTTCTGTTTACATTGAGGTTCCTGGGCTGTGTATCACTGACTGATCTTTACGACTATTTGTAGTCGTGGAATTTCTTGTTATTCCAATGGAAATAATACAATTTTGTCACTGCCGGCACCTCCGGTTTATTCTTTGCTATCACATCCTCATACATAATAAGACATTTTTAACTGCCTCAGTTTCCCTTTTGCATGACAGGATCTCAACATTTTTGTGTATACATGACTGAAAATATGCCTCTGTTAACCTTTGAGACGCTGTGATGTACGTCTGTTTCTTACAGTAAAACTTAGCTGCTGCTTTCTTGATTTTTTTTTTCTTTGATATTTTTTTTATTTGACTGGTGGCTAAGAACGCCAACTGATAGATTATTTCTTGAGAGAAACCTACAGAGATCTCGGCCTTGTCCCCATTAGTAAGGATACTTAGCAAAACAAATACAAGTCCTGTACATTTTGGCCTCTCATCTACTGTACATGTAAATGCAGTTTTTGTTCACTGAAACTGTGATTTTCTTTGAAATGCCTTCCAACACAGATTTGAAAACATCTGGTCTCTGTGTATCCTTGTGGACGTGTAAAACGTAATGAAAACAAAATGAGAAACAATAACAACAATGACGGATATATACTGGTTTCTTTACATTTTCTTCACCACTTCACCACTAGCAACCACACGTTTACAACTAAACTATGAATGAATAAATAATTAGCTCCTTTTTAAGTCACTACTGGTAAAGTAAAATCAGCTCACTATGCATACTAAGAAAGCTCTTTTCATCGTGTGTTAGTGTTACAGTAAAAGTTATATTTATTGAATCCTCCACTATTTGTTTCAGCTCAGTTGTGTTTGCTGCCGTTCGTTTTTAGAGCCTCCCTGCTCATGTCATGAATAGCTGTTACTAAATAATTGATAATAGCCTTTTTATTACAATAACCATGTGGTACCTTTCAACCAGAGTACACTACAGCAGAGTACTGCTGTACTAACAATAAGGACAACCTTCAGGAACTTTGGTATTAGTACCATATTCTCATTTAGTCCACTACCTGACAGTCATACTTGATGTTTACTTTGATATTCTGCTGCTTTCAAATGAAAGTTGTGATCTAGATGCAGGAAATGCAAAGGTGTAATGAAAGAGGGAAAAGATGAGCTCTCTGGGAAAATGAACATTTTCCTAAGACGTATTATCAAATTAGAGAAAAATTGCAAAATAACTAAAATTGCAATATATTAGCTTCACATCCAACATAAACTGAACTTCCAAAGCAAACACCATTTTCATAAACATCAGCAAACAAGTCATAACTCAAGAACTCAGAGCATTCAGAAATGTCAGAGGTTGTGAATACCTCAAACACGGTAAACTCCATTTGAAGACAGCATCACAAACACATGATCAGCTTATAAAATATGTTGTACTATTAAAATAAACACTGCACAGCCAGACAGGTGTTTTCAGTTAAATTACTTAAGTTAATAACTTGTTATCTTGTGCATATGACATTTTTAAAAGTCATCTTTCAGGACCTCGGGGGCTCCATAATTTAACACTGAAGAGTGACGTTGCTACTTTTACAACTAGTAAATGATCTGAGTGCTTTTTTCCACTGCTGGGTGCCTCTCAGCTGTAGTAAAAACAAAGGTAAGTAAGTAATTTAAGGAAGTACAACACTGTCAAAATGATGTAACAGTGTAATGGTAATGTACACTTTTGTTTACTGGGTGATGTACATCTCACGTACAGGCTATATATTCCAGATAGACTGCAGGAGCATGAAGGGACTGGTGCTTGAGGAAGTGTCCAGACGTTGCCTGGACACGGTGTCATGCCACTGAAGGCCTGCCAATGCTCCTGCCAATGCTCTAGTTTGCATATATCATGTCTTTTTGAGTATGTACAAGCAAATTGGTGCCAGGATCCCCTTCAATGCTGTGTAATGTGTTTGTGTGTGCGAGTGTGTTTGTGTGTGCGAGTGTGTGCACGTGCTGGTAATGTGGGTGTGTGTGTTTGTGCTGGCGGTCAAGGAGGGCGCCTGGGAGGACTGGTGTTTGATTGGCGCATGCCGCCGAGATCTGCTTCTTCCTGTTAGCGTACGCATCACTTCCTCTCACCCTGCCCAGAGCTACTGCCTCGCCATCTCACAATCACTCTGACACAGTTCCTTCCCTTCTCCTTATTTTTTTCTTCTTCTTCTTCTTCTTCTTCTTCTCTTCTCTTCTCTTCTCTTCTCTTCTCTTCTCTTCTCTTCTCTTCTCTTCTCTTCTCTTCTCTTCTCTTCTGACTTTCTGTCTTTCGTACTTGTCGTCTTGCTTTCGAGCCTTTCTTTAAATATACCTCCCGATTCTCTGCTCCTGTTTCACATTTCTTTCTCCTTCATCTTCTACATTTCTATCTTATTCCCACTATCATGGTGCTCCTCCCCCTCCCCCAGTCCTTCTCCATTTGTCTCTCTCTGCTCTCCCTCTTAACTCTCTCAAGACCACTTTTGTTTTAACAACATGACAGACAGTCCATCATCCTCAATGAAGCATTTCTTCGCCACTCGCTCCCAGTTTCTGCCCCCGTCAAACACTCCAATAATTCCCTCCCCTTCCTTAACCTCTTCCTCTTTCCATATCTGCTCTGTATTCAGTCCCACAGCAACCCCCATCCTCCTCCTCTGTCTCTTCCTCCCTCTCTTCCTCACCCCCTTCTTCCTCCTCCTCAGCTGCTCTCCCTGAAGACAGAGCAGAGTCAGCCAGGCAGAACAGCCAGCATGTTCCCATGTTCTCTTACTCCAGCTCTGCGGCTGCAGCAGCCCTCTTAAACCTCTCCGTTTCTCTCTGCATCACCCCCCTTTCTTCTCCTCCATACATCCTTTCCTCCATTATCTTTTCTGAGGTTCTCTTTCTTACTTTTTCTTACTTTCTTCTGTTGTGTAACTTTCCTCATTTTCAATTCATCTTCTCCTTCTCCTTGCACTGTGCTCCTCTTCCTCTTCCTTTTATTTACCCCTCTAGGCTTTATCCTTGGTCCTTGTATCTCTCCTCTATCTTCTCCCACCCTGCCAAACATTCCTCGAGGCCACTGTTGTCTCCCTCTTCCTCCAACTCTCTCCTCTCCTTTCCTTTCCCCTGCTGTTTCTACCATTATCCGTATGGTTTCCACGCTTCCTCTTTCCCACGGCTTTACACTAAATCTCCGCTGCTCTTTTGTTTTTGTGATTCTCTGTTTTTATTTACTCCTCAATTCTCATCATCTCCTCCTTCCCTTCTCGTACAGTTTTTATCAGTGTCACATATTTATGGTAATGATTTTCTTGCCTATTTCTACTTTGCCCAGAGCCCTGTCACATCGTGTGCAGCGGAATTTTGAGGGGCAGTGGCTCTGTCTTAAAAAAAAAAAAAGAAATAAGACACGCTCATTTAAATAAAAGACACACAGATAAAAGCACATATTGGAGTTGTAGGAAGTGGCTGCGAGACATCTCACTCAAAATGATTGAGCTGTTGGCTAGCTGCTGATTCCAGTTGCCTCTCAGCAGTTTGTCTTTAAACACTCTTCGCTCATGTTAGCTCGCTACAGTCATGAATTCGCATGCTACAGTCATTTATTATTAGTTCCATGTATCTAATCCCATTTGATGAGACCCCTGATGTCAGTTTTTTTACAGGCATAAGAACATTTTTCACACACATAGGCAATTCAATTAAAAAGCTAAATTCATTCACATGTACTTGAGATAATTGGTGCTGAAAGCTTGGCGAGACAGAACTTTTAAGAGAGAAGTTTTATCAAAGGATAGATGGTTTGATGTGCTGTGCACAATGTAAAGCCCTTTGAGGCAAATTAGTGATACTGGGCTTTATGAATGAAAATGACATGACTATCAAATGAAGTTAAGTCTAGGGCTGAATGCATACAAAATGGAAATTACTGTTATTATGAGTGTTGCTTCATATTTGGTGAAACTGAATGGTTCAACAGTCAAGATAATGTCTTGGAAGCCTGATGATCACTAGCAGCACATAAATTAGTTTGGATTAGATGTGATCCAGCATGTTTAGCTGGGACCATGACGGTGACTGCATCATGCTGTTTGTGAAACACAGAGGTTGGAGGTCTGCTGATAACGGGCTGCATGAGTGAAGGAGGTGCAGAGGTGACATTTATACATGACACAGTGAATGTTATTTTACATCATGGACTGTATATAAAATGGACGTAGTCTGCAGGGTCTGAAAAGTGAAGCCAATTCTGAAGTGCCTTGAAGTGCACTACCACTGATGGCCACTAGGGGCTGGCTCCAGGAAACCTCTGTCTCCAATAGACTCCTATTCAGCTCCTCTTATTAAATACAATGCCAATAAAAAATTTCCACATGTCATGTTGTCATTCACTCCTTCTGATCAGTGTTCTGGTGGCTCTTCTAAAAATAATTCCATGATTAATTAGATATGAGGCTTCAAAGAGAGCTATGTTTGAGGGGCATTTCTGGTTTGATTGATAGTCCAGAGGTACAGTCAGGTTATAGATATAGGTGGGTGGGCATAGTGTCCTCATGTTTGACTTCAGAAAGTCATTAATGACTTCATATTTCATGAGCGAAGTTGTCGCTGTTCAAATGGGAGACTATTCGGAGGCAGCGTTGTTTTGGAACGAGTCCCTAGTGGCCCTCAGTGATATTACATTTTAAGCCCTTCACTTTTCAGACCCCAAAGCAACATCTATTTACAGTCTTTGGTCAGATTCAACCCTTGGAAAGTCTTCATATGTTTGTGTGTGTGGCGATGGACAAAAAGCGATGGCCAAAATGCCAAACTCAAGGCTTTGAAATTCACAAAACAGTGTGTGACGTCACTGTGGATTGCTGTTTTGTTTCTACATACAATTACTGAATGAAAAGGCAGCTCCCAGGCTCATGGACTTTCTAAAATGACAATATTCAGAAAAATGTGCAGGAGAAAGTAGGAGGTAGTACTTTGAGGCCTGTATTGTCAATGTAGTCTACCTAACCAGTTTCTTTTTTAATTATACCAGTTGTAAGATCATTTCATTTGTCATAATTATAAGATGATATAGATTTGAATCATTTACGATCTTAGGGAAAGTGCACGGCAATGTTCTCAGTTTTATACATACTTAAAATGGACTTCTCAGTGAAGTTGGGGACATCGCGTCCAACAGTTTTAAATAAACAAATCTACATCTGTTGAACAATGACCCGAAAAACTGAACACATCTCAGATGTGCCGACAGTCTGCACCCATGCTGTGCTTTTGGTATTCACACTGCCTTGTTCTCATTTCTGCACTTATGCAAATGATCAAGAAAGTAAATCAAGAGCTCTACGTGTGCATGAGGTGCAGACCCCCTGAACCATGAACTAAGGTCCTTTTTCCACTAACATGCAGCTGTGCTGATGAATGGCAAAGCTCACAGGGTGATTTAACAGATACCGGGTGTATTGATCCATGTGGGACGAAAGCAGTTTCAGATAATGGCCGTGGTGTTTCAGATGATAGTGGTGGTAATGGATATGATGATCAGGGAAGAAGAGTGGTGGCTGTGGTGGGTCATGATGAGGACGAGGAGTAATAATAGCAATGATGAAGGCTGATGTGGCTATGTGGATGGCTTCAGTCTTGGATTTTGGCAGAAGGAAGATGACGATGTGTGTGACTGCATGCCAACGGAAGTGAAGGTGATGTGAAAGGATAAGGAGACAATAACGATGAGGATGATGATGGTGAACATGAATCCTGTGCATGTGTGTGTGTTTCAGGAAGTGACGCTGAGCAGCAAGCCATCTGTCGGCAGATTAATCCTGGCTGTGCTTAGAGATATTACCGGCTGGCTTATCGCCGTGGCAACAAGCCTTCAATCCCAGTCCAGCGCAGCCATCATGTGACCTTGCTGAGGAAGGTGGATGGGGGTTGGACACACGCACACGGCTGTACGCACACAAACACACACAGGTTTACAAATATGGCGCATACATTCATAAATCCCATTTTTCTGAATGTACACATGCTGTTACATGTACATGAACTGTGCACTCAATGGGAGGGAGACACACACACACACACACACACACACACACACAAACACAAAGGCACATACATGCCTCCTATCCTCTCATGATCTAAAAGTTTTAATCCCGCTGAAAGGTTTGAGTGTCATTCATTGAGTTCAGAAATGTTATTACAACTACCAGCTGCGCTGCACACAACTCGCTACAGATATGGTCTGCTATATATAGACCTGTATCAATATGAATTGTGGCCACCTTGGTTTGCTTTCCTTCACAGCACAAAATGCTTTTTTATTTCCTAAATCCCATCATTCCCACCCACTCACGTTTTCCACACACACACACACTGTACAGGAAACAACACAATCTCAAACCCACAAATGCACGAACACACTCGCTTATAGGTCATAAATCAGCAGGCACGAGGCCAGTTCAGGCTTGATGTAACATTCAAGGTTTTATTCAGTCTTTACATACAGTACACCAGTCAAAAATATACAGTGGACCTTCAACAAAGGTCCGTCACGTACATCATCAAATCTGCACTCAGTAACGACAGATTTTCCAATGAAGGTTACAAAGCGTGAGCGTGTTTGAGTGTGTCGTTCTTCTTTTCAGTCCATGTTTTTACCTCCATACAGATGACTATAGAAGCTACGCTGAAGAATGACAAGTTCCTAGGGCTAAAATCTTTAACTATTTTCTCTTTTAGAGCCCCTAAAAATGTATCACCACTACTGGATGCCAAATATTGGCCACATTTGACATTGCTCCCCCACTCCCCTGACACCATTCATCCCTCTCACTGTTGCATCTGGTTTATCAGACAGTTTACAGACACATGTCATGACATCAAGGTGATCTGGTCTGAGTTGCTGGTCTCAAGAAGGAGTGGAAATGTGAGGTATGTTATTCCTCTGCTCATAATCTCCCTCTCTTCCACTCTACAAATCTTTAGTGGATTTTCAGATAAGCAAACTGAAGCTGTTTCGGGTCATAATCTCACATCCATGAGCGCGTTTGCCAGTAGGTGGTGGCAGTGCTGGTGAGAGAGAGGGAGATGCACGGCGGCTATTTGGTCAAATCCGGATGTTGGTTTAAACTCCACTCTGCCTGTATCTGCCACTCAGCGTAATTAGATGAAGTAATCACAACTGATATCATGGCAGATTAGCGAGAGGCTGAGAGGTCCACTCCTGGACCCTGAAATGGTCATAATCTAGCAACAGCAGCACCAGTATCATACAGGGCTGGACGGGTGAGGGGGGGAGCTTTATATATATTTAAAGGAGCTTTATATCTTACATCTCTCTCATTCAGTTAAACAAAGTAAAAGCTTTTCATTTGAAACAAGATTTAAAATTTTTAATTTAAATGCAAAAACACTTTCAATGCCTAACTGACTGCATATGAATGTGATTAATCTTGGCTCTTGAATGCACATTGTACTCTTTCAAAATAATGTGCCTGGTGAAGTTAGAATTTTTTTTTTTTTTTTTTTTTTTCAAACTATGGCTTTTTAGTTTGTAATAAGTAAGAAGAATGAGTAAGAAGCCCTTGAATACAGACTGCAAAAGGGGCGTTTTTCAAAACGTATTCAGTGGCCACCAGCTGGCCCATTGGACTGGCTACATAATGTGATTACTAAATGAATCTAAGGGCCTTCTGGCGGCAGAATAAAGACTAATGTTTTGGTTCAGTGGGCTCTATGTTAATGATTGAACAGCTCAACTATGTGCTGCATTCCTGAGGACTCAAATTGTTTGCTACTGTTCTGCAGTGCAGCGTTTCATGAATATCACTACCTGCTTTAGGCTTTATGCAGACCCATTTAATAGTAACAGTCAAGAGTTACAGCTTGATTTTTTTTTTTTTAAGGAGACCTTTTAAGGAGTGCTACATGACCTGTGGTGTGTGGGCAGTAGTGCGCTGGACAGAAGGGAATGTACGTGAGTAAATGTTTTTGGTAAAGAGTCCAATCCCAGTAGCACCAACAGGTAAATAATCAAGCTTGAGAGCAGTTTTTCTTGGGTGGGCTTTACAGTACAAGATTAGATGGTAAATGGAAAGTATGCTGACGGTTTCTATGAGTGTTAACGTAGCAACAGCTTGGTGTAAAAAATCAGCATTGTTTTCTTTCCTGAGTCTGCTGGCAGTGTACTGAACCCCAATAAGATGTGAGCTTCACTGAGGATTGAAACGTTGTGAATTGTAGGTTAATTCGACATTGTGCTGGGGGCTAAACCCTGGAATGTTGTGGCGTCTGACATCTAACGCTTGTTTTTTCTGTCTACCCCGTGTTTTACACTAGATCTTTTGAGTTTACATATCAAAACATCTTCTATGACTGATTATAAAGGTATATATTTATGTGCAAATTTCTTAAAATAGAAGAGTAACTGTTTGTAGTGGTTTTCAAAATCTTTTGGGAATTAAAATGTAATAGCTAATCATAACATCACTGAGTTGGTATTGTCTGCCTGGCTCTGTACCGTCTGAAGAACTGGGTTCTAAATATACACACTTGGCATCAAGACATAACAGCTTCACTCCATAGTTTGGACTAAAAAAAAGTCTTTCTTTGAAGATTCTGTCGAAGAAAACATAGAAACATGCTTATTCTAGCCATTACACATGCAGTTAAAAAAAATCTTTGAAAATTATTCAAATTTTGCATATCACTTTGGCAAGGGAGGAGATATGACATTTTTTTTTCTGCTAGTCTTATATTTTAACACTCTACCCTTGATTTTACACGTTAAAAAACTTTTTTTTTGTTCCTTTACATAAAAAAACACCTTTCTTTTTTGATATGTCACTGCACAAAAAGAGCAACAGACAACAAAATGAATCCACAACTCAAAAATATAAGCAAATGAGAAAAACAAAGTTGCATAATTCATTTCACATTGACAAATAGAAAAGCAGACTGTGGAGAGTGGTGGACTGTTGGAAGAACCGGGGCCTCCTTTTACTTTGGAAAATGGGGGACCCACTAACTGCAGGAGTCGTGAGTCAATAGAGGATGCTGGACACATGTAAACCGAAGATAACAAGGACAATTGTATGGCCCTCTGCATCCTCACACTGTGTGTGTGTGTGTGTGTGTGTGTGTGTGTGTGTGTGTGTGTGTGTGTGTGTGTGTGTGCGTGCGTGCGTGCGTGTGTGTGTGTGTGTGTGTGTGTGTGTGTGTGTGTGTGTGTGTGTGTTGTGTTGTGTTGTGTTGTGTTGTTTGTGTGTGTTTGTGTTTCTGACCTGAATGAAACTAGACAGACAGCCAGAATCCAAAAAACACAAAACTAAACAACCTGCTGTTCCTACATTCAGATTTACTTGTTTTTTTTTCATTCATTAAAAATAGTACTCACACCAGCATTGAACTGTGCTGTCTGGAGATTAGATCAGTGCAGCACAGCAGTGTCTCTCAGCGGGAACCTCATATAGTACAGGACATTGGCTTGGCTTTTAAGCCCAAGGTCAGCATTTAAGCTTTCGCTAGAAGCACACGCTCACAGTACGTAAGGGCTAGCCAAGGGGTTGCTCAACCTCTATTATTAGGCATTCTGGCATGCCCTGTCAGTATGTTTGGCCTTCCTAGTCCATACAGTAGACCGCACCGATCCCACTGAGTCCCATCTACAACCTCAAAGGAGACTAAATTTGGGGATAATCACCTGTAAGAATCCCAGAGATTATGACAGTGGTAGTGAATGGAGGGAGGCTTGGGGGTCTTTTCTTGTGCTACATCAGCTGTTACTGCAGCTCAAAGACCAACTGTAGCTCTGGCTACGGTGTGTTTATGGTGTTGAGTCTCACACTGCCATGTTACGTCAGGGTATTTCCGGAGCATTAATGGTGTCTGATGACACATATTTAGACAGAGAGAATGAAGAATGGAACAATTTTACATGTGCTTGTGATTTTTTTTTGTTGTTGTTTATGAGTTTGTATAAAATGCACTAAAAAGATTGAAAATATTCAAAAAATTGGGTTTTTAAGTTGCTTAAATTGTTGGTGAGAAAATGTCTCCTATCTCCTTTTTTAATTTAACAGCAATATGAACATCTTCTAACAGAGAGAGTCTGAAAATGTGTGCTGCTATCCATATATTTAAAAGTCCCATATTTTACACTTTTCTGGTATTTTAATTTTTTGATCTCCATAAGAAAACATTTTTGTGGTTTAAAGTGTCAAAGACCATTGCAATATAGGTTAACGTTTCCTCTCTTCAACTTCTCTCTGGAGCTCTACCAAAAACAGACTGTTTTGTGTCTGTGTCTTTCAGAAGCATTGATATCAATAACCCTCTCTTCTGATTGGCTGAGTCTTTTCTGAGTGACACACACCCACACATATTCTTTGGTTTTGTAGCTTGCCAACTCTCCGACAGAATGATCGCTCTGTGTTTTCTTCTGTAGAAAAGGTTCAACGTTTTTTGAAAGGTGGGCTGTGCTGAAGGCGAACATCTGACATGAGAGTGAGTTTGTGACATCACAAAACTACACAAGTCCACACGGTCTTTCCAAACGGTTACACAGTACATTTCTCAATGGACTGAGGGTTTTGACACTGTCACAGTATATATATATATATATATATATATATATATGTAGCACCTGGACCTGCTTTATGAGAAATGGAAATCTGAATTGATTCAATATGGGACCTTTAAACGATGTGGCTGCCTTTTCACACCCTTAAGTTTGGCTGTTCGGATCAGGTGCTAACACTTTTGATTTCAGGTGTGGTCAGATTTCCTGCTGCACTTTACATTTCCAGCAATTAATAGTGCAGCACAGGGGCAGAGGATTAAGTACGGTAGCTACAATATGCCATAACATGTCTACCATTTGGTGTATCACAAAAGTAGAGTGAGAAAGTAACCTTAGTGCTCGCCAAAATGTGGCAATGAGAAGCTACTGCAGTGTTGAGCTGCAAAAGGCCATTCAGTGTGCAGATTCTCAGTTGATAATCTACAGTAAATGTCAGGGCTGAAACACAGAGCTCTGATTTGCATATTCATACCGGATTTAAGAATTATTTTTAATCAGTTAGTTGATAACTGATCATTTTACTGAACGCTTCTATATCTTGTCGTGAACTGCTTTGTGATTGTGTGTGCTTGTCTGAGTCACCTGAGCCTCCTCCCCACAGAGTCACAGGACGACATCATGCTGGTCGAATGACTTTCTGTGTGTCCATGTGAGTTTACAGCATGTAATCCACTGAACTGTCCTTATATCTGGTTTTGTCAGCTCACAGTCTGTTGGCTCCATGTTTTAAATTATGCACTTGTTCATGTCTGTGTGTGTCCACAAACACAGCCTCTATCCCACCAAGAGTTCCTTCAGTCCGCCACTCACCCACTCGTCAGCAGTAATCAAGGTGCAAACAATTCTCCGTCATCTTGATCTTTTTCTGTTTCTTTCATGTCATTATCTTACGATGCATGCATGCTGAAATCCAGTCAGGAAAGTAATACAAAATGAAAGCCACTGAGATTCAAAAACACAACTGTCGCTAAGGTGCAACTGCTCATCAGTTACACAGCTTGATCATTCAAGAAACACCGCGTCGTGTAAACATGCCTCTATCAAATGGCTCACAGGCCGTATCTGCTCGAAGCTGTGCAGCTGACTTTGAAGAAAACCAAGGCTCTCTGTAGGAAACACGTACAGATGTGGTGTTTTGCTGCATTTTGTATGTTAAGTAGTAGTTGCATGTAAGCTGTCTCTAAAGAGCTGCAAATAAAAAGTGAAAAAAAAAAAATCAGCTGCACATCTTCAAAGCGTTTCATAACAAAGTTCACAAACTCGTCCCTTCCCACCCCATACATGTCATGAATCAGTTCCATCAGTGAGAAATGCTTTAAACTAAACAAAAATGAAAAAAAAAAAAAAAGACAGACAGTTTATACATTTGAAAAAACAGCAACATGATTCCCCCACCAACCCGCCCGCAAAGATAAATAAATCTATTTGGATATACTCTAAATGGATAAATAATATTACCATGATATACTCTATGTAACTTTTCAACAATAATTAAATATCTTAAGGATGGCACCATTGCTTTCTCAAAAAAAGAAGTCATAATTCATGGTGATGTATTTTATAAAATTTGTTTAAAGATGTAATAAAGTGATCTGTTCCTCCTCCACAGGCTCTCCATCTCGTTTCCTTCTGTTTCTCCTTTGTCTCTTAGCACACAAAAACACTGGAGGGAGGGAAATTTGGTTTGTGCTTTAGGAGAGACTGACGTTAACCGGCTGTTTGTCCCTTTGTTCATTAGTTCCTCTCCAAAGTTTACGCAGCAGGAGAGCAGTGACGGTCATTAATGTCAGTCGAAGCTGCCGGGGTCTACATGGCTGCCAGCCGCGGAGCACAGAGAGCAAGAGACGGGGGGGAGGAGAGTAAAAGTGTTTATGGTACTCGCTGTGTTTGTGTTAAAATCATCTTTTGCCAAGAGACAAAACATAAACATCGTCAGTCTTTTTCTTTTGGTTTTGGCTTGTGACGATGTTCCAGCAGAGGCAAGACACACTGTTCAGAGGCAGCTCTTTTCTCTCCCGGCTCCCAGAGCGTGATGTCTCCCCCTTCGACTCGCCCTCACTCCCAAACTTGCCTTCGTTCTCCAGAGTCTGTCATGGCTTTGACAGTTCTTCCGTTCCTCTTTTAATGATGTTGCTGCTCATCCTCCTTGTCCCATCCCCTATCCTGTCCTCCCTTGTTCACTGAGGCTGACACTGTCCAGAAGAAAAGCACCATGGGAAGCATCAAACACCGTCGTCGTCTTCCATTATCCCCAAAGAACACAAAACAGCCTCTCATCTGCTCTCTTACACTCTTCTTTTCATCTCCAGTTCTTCCCTCTCGAGCCCCATGAGAATTTAAATCTTCCCATTACAAGGAACGAGGGGCAGGGGAGAAGGTAATTAGTTAAAAAAGACAAAAGTATAAAATGGCAGTTGGAATATCTCCCCATGAGATCAAAATGTTTTAATTATGTTCATTTGCGGAACAAAACTTTTTGCCCTCTTACGCTTTGTATAATTACCTTCCTCCTCTACCCTCTCATGGCTCTCGAAGTTGGCGAGCTGGAGGTTTGTGTTTTTTTACATTCTGCTTCTTTCCATCATCACAGAGGACAGGTCATCTTGTTTGAGCTCCACACCATCTTCATTAAATTAAAATCATAATTAATTAATTTTCTCCCTTGCACATTCACCCCACCCCTCCTCTTTATCTTCTCTTCATCGTCAGACGTAGGCTGATTCGCTGGACTGTGTGCGACCCAGGTTGGGCGGCTGGGACAGATGCGCCATGTCCTTCTTCCTGATCTCACAGATTGACTTCCGGCGGGCCTGGACGCCCCTGATGGCGGCCTTGATCTTGCGCCAGCCCAGGTGGTTGAGCTCGGCCAAGTTGAGCACCACGCAGATGCCGCTCACCGCGAACATGAACACCAGGAAGACCGTTTTTTCCGTGGGCCGGGACACGTAGCACTCCACCTCCTTCAGGCATGGGTAGCGGTCGCACTCAAAAATCCCAGGCACGCTGAAGCCGTAAAGGAAGTATTGGCCTGCCAGGAAGCCAATTTCCAGTGCGTTCCTGAACACCACCTGAATGATGTAAAAGCGGGAGATCCCTTCTTGCCGGCGAACCTTGGAGCTCTTCCCGTGGGTGAGGCCCCGCGGGGCGTTGGGGATCTCTTTCACCTCCAGGCAGTCCGGTTCTTCTTTCCCTCCTCCGCCATCGCCACCATGCTGAACTAGAATTCCATTTATGTTGCGGAGCTTTCGCGCCCCTTCCCTTCCCCCGTAGTCCCTCTCCATTATGGGATAGAGAAAAGAGTAGCGCCGGTCTTTCTGCTTGGCCGACTGGTGGACAGAGTAGGTGATGAAGCAGAGGCTGGGCGTGCACACCAGTATGATCTGGAAGACCCAGTAGCGGATGTGGGAAATGGGGAAGGCTTTGTCATAGCAGGCCTGGTTGCAGCCCGGCTGCAGAGTGTTACAGATGAACATGGTCTGCTCATCCTCGTACACCGTCTCCCCAACGATGGCCACGATCAGGATGCGAAAGATCACTACGACTGTCAACAAGATCCTAAAGGAGAAACAGAGAAATGAATGGAGTCAATACGGTCAAAGATATACAGTGATTTACTTTATTATATACATTATGAGAAGCCCTTCCCAGCAGAGGCTCTACACATGTACCGAGTATGAGAGGACATCGGGAGAACGCAAGAGAGGTTGAAGAGACAAGTGAGATGGTAAAAGATTAAATGAAATGTACAGCACAAACAATGTCAATGTAAAGGTTTGTATCATCAACTTTGAAAAGTGCAAAATACAACAATATGTAGTGTTGAAAAATATCAGTGTGCCAAAGTACTCTCTGTAGGTCTTCTATTATCCTTTTTATAAGCAAACGTCCAAAGGTCCAGTCACACCACAATTTAAGACAGTGAAAGTTTTTCATTGTGATTTAATAGAATTGCCAGGAGGATTTATGGCTCAAAGTAAATTTGCTAAATATTTTGTGTCAAGTCCACAAGTACATTCTTTGACACCAATTCACACAATAGCAAGCCGTCATAACAGTCCTGACCTTAAAAGGAAGAGAATCTATTAAGTTTTATTTTACGCCCTCTGTTGAAGTATAAACTGCTCCACTTAACAGGGACGTATAAAGGTCAAAATAAATGTTCTGATTGAACTGTGGGATTATTGTTGCTTAATAAACTAACATGCTTCATAGGCCAGTTACCAATCTTGTTATTGTTGTTTGTTAGCAAGCTAATAACTGAGCTAACTGGTCTGCTGGTGAACTGAAAGTTATATAATAAAGCTAGCTGGCTCAGGGAGCTTTTTCCCCTCTTTAATTAAAATGAAATTATGCACATTCCACATATATATGTACAACTATATAGACTGTATTGAACTAGACTGGAGGTCAGAGTTAAAAAAAAAGAAAAAAAAGAAAAAGGAATTACACTTGCCTTTAAAGCTGTGTTTAAAATGTGCTAAATAATTAGGAAGGAAATACAAGAGGAATCTGATAAGAGACACAAAGTATGGATGAAAAAAGTCTGAAATTAGGTCGAGAGGAGGGATTTAAATGTGAGATCATTGCAGGGGGCTTAAGGAAGGTCTGTGAACTCCTTAATCTGAAAGGGAGAAGTCACAGAGACAGAGAGAAGAGGGAAAAACTGTACGAATGAGACAGAGGGACATTGTGTCACCGTCACTGTTCCTCCTATAAGAAACCAGAGAAAACGAGTGCTCCACATCTCATCTATCAGCCAGAGATAAACACTCCAGAAGAAGAACAGTTATGAGTGGAGCCGCGATGTGTCGTCAGCCCTCATAACTCTCTTACTGGTGATGCAAGACCAAGTACGTGTGTTTGGTGAGGCTGTTTACAAGTGAAAAGAGGTGATGACATATCTCTGTCTAATTTTAGTGTCATCTGCATCATCAGGCCCAGTAAGCATGGCAACTGCAGTCTAGATTCACTTAAATTGGAGCTGGGATTGATTTTTGACAATATCCAAACACACACACAAATACACTCTTCCTGTGCTTTCCATAGCAACAGGTGATACTGTGGTGAGCCTTGCTGGCAGATTAGGTGCTATTTCTGTGTCGGGTGTGGTAAGAGAAAGAAATTATTGTTGCTGAAATGGGTTGACTTTAATTCAGTCTGTGTGTGTGTGTGTGTGTGTGTGTGTGTGTGTGTGTGCGTGCGTGCGTGCAGGCAGGCATGTATTGCTATCGTGTGGACTAATTTTGGTTAAAAAAAACATTTATGAGGACAAACACACTTTGTAAGGACATTTAGGCTGGTCCTCACTACTTTGAAGTGCAATTTGAGGGTTAAAACTTGGTTTGAGGTTCACGGTTCAAATTTGGTTAGGGTCAGGGTGGAGGTTAGGCACTTGTTGTGATGGTTAAGGTTAGGGTAAGGGGCTAGGCAATGCATTATGTCAATGAGTGTTCTCACAAATATAGAGAAACACGCGCGTGTGTGTGTGTGTGTGTGTCTGTGCTAACTGAGCACATGCTTACGTGTGCTGACTTGGCATGTCTGTACACTTAGTGAGTTATGTTAGACACACACAATAGATGGACTACAGTTTTGTTTTCCTCCCTCTGTTCTGTTTTACTTTCTTGCAGACATCTTTCTCTTTATTCTTTTCTTACTGTGTTCATCCCTCATTTATTTTTCAGCTCTTAGACCAAGAAGGAATAGACAGCATGATTTTCAGTGTGTACGAGCCAGCCGGGTGTCTCGCACCGTAATATGTGACTAAACTAAGTCTGTAACAAGACAGCCCAACATTACCGTTAATTAGTTGATTGATTGTTGCGTTGTAGTTTAATCCCACAGAAATGAAGCAGTTCGGACCGAGTTCTGCGCAAGATCCCCACTTATTACAATTTATATTAATAATCTCATAAATAACTGATAAATCACCTTCATTACTTCACGTGAACCCAGAGGACACGCCATTACAGCAGCCCATCAAAACCTGACCTCATTAGATTTATCGTGGATTTATGGGTTTGTGTGCATACAAGTCAATAGATTGTGACATAAAAATAGCCTTAGAGGCAGTGCTGAGGGGGCAGTACTGTATGAAGCTTCACTAGAAGCAGTTGGTGTATTTTAGACTTTAGTAGCGCGCTGTAACTCCTCCATTTTCGCATGTTGGTGTCATTACAGAAGAGGTTCCCTGTAAAAGTCACTCTTCTGCCTACTTTCTACACAGCTCAAGTGGGAATAAAAGAGGTCACACTGATATGAATATTCAAATGTTACTGCATATCTAATAAACCAAGAGCAAGAGGGGACGACGTGACACTCTGCTCCTTGATCATAAAAATAAAATAAAGGAGACTGTCTCTAAAGTGAGACATCTGTGCGATTCATAAGACACACTACTTCTTTCCAAAAACTGATTTGATATTAGTATCAGGCATTTTCTCTCTCTTTGCCCACAGAAATCAGTGGCTTTTTACAGTAAACTAGCAAACACCTGGGTTCATATTACATCACCTCCAGTTACGCAACATTACAGCTCGAGACATAACGGTCCTGTCATATTTGAAGAGTGAATATTTATAACAGAGGCAGTATGTGTAAAATACCAAATGCCTCAAACAGATACATCCAACATGTCTTTAGATTTAGAGCATGGCTCCGCCAGCCTATTCCTCGCAGTGGTCATTTACTGCCATGGAGAGTCTTGAGTTTACAGCTTGATGGGTTTCAGTGCACACATCATATGGTGGTTAGTGCTGATTGGTTAAATGCTGCTCCTACAGTTTGAAAAATTAACCCGAGGTCTACACTCATTAGGATTCAATGAGTGAAAACGCTCGTCAATGGAGCGTGGACATGAAAGGGGGTAGCATATGTTGTTATTGAAAACAGTGCTTCATGAAGACAGATACTGTGCATCACTAAAGTATTGTCTGTTTTACAGTGAAATCAAACTTTTGTTAAATAGACTTGCTGGTTTGTTTACTGCAGCATTTGGCTTAAAGTTTGATTGTGTATTCTTATTATTTCAGTAGATAAAAGGTTAAATGAAGAGAAGTGGGCAACAATGTGGGCTTCTCAAATTTATCCAAATAATTAGAAGATCTGTTTATCGGGACAGTGTTGAGCGGACAGTGAATCCAGGAGCAGGCCCACTGAACCTTAGGCACTGCCAGATTATCATTAGATGGCATTTGGGTGTGTGGAGGGTAATCTACCAATCGCACAGTGGTTTTTCCAGTCTTGTGTGGCACAGATGTGGAGCTGAAGGGCAGAGTTAATCCTTTCCAGTCGGACAGCGTGCGATTCACATGTACCGTGTACCTCTCGTCAAAAACGGTAGGTCATCAGCGATGGCCTCCAAAATGAAACAGTAAAAGACTTATTGCCAATCCACCCACCTGTGATCAGATGGGATGTGGAGGGGGAGGAAGAAAAGAATAAATGCAAAAAAATAAAAAAAATAAAAAATGCTTTTGCCCTTGTAGTGACTCCATTAAGGAGCTTAGTGAGCAGAGAATCCACAATACCAGAGTGTATTGCACTAAATGTGCACACAAACACACAAACATGTATACGTGCAGCCACACACACACACACACACACACACACACACACACGCACGTATCCATGCAACAAAGCACCATCCAGACAGTGAGCGGGGGAACTGCTTAAAACTAACAGTGCTAACAGAAGACATCAAATCGCTGTAGAAGATGAATTAGTTCCAGACAGGGATAAAAAGATTATGAAAGTCACCAAAAAACACAGTGTGGCTCAGACATCTTCCCCTTAAATTAAAAGAGAAACCTGCCAGTGCCGGGACGGAGCGCGAGCGATAGAGGGGGGTTAGTAAGGAAAACCAGCAATGGAGAAAAATCTCATCATAGAGAATGAATTATATAATAGCTTCCACACGCAAACCCAGTTCTGTAATCTGTGGCAGGGCCAAGGGAGGATTCTTGCATTAGTTTTTTTTAGTTTTTTTTTAGTTTTTTTTTAATGCCATCGAATAGCTTTAGATTATCGTACCCCACGCAGCAGCCCCCACCTGTTTTTTCTCCCCTCTCAAGAGCATCTTTATTTCTTTTATTTTTTTTCTTGATTTAATTTGCTCTCCCGGGGATCCTGCTCTGGCCCTTCCACTCTCTCCGTGACCACCTCCCCTCTGTCAGGAATAATCTCCAGATTGTGTCTGTAGTTTTCTATGAAAAGCATTGTTTCTCTGCAAATAGTCTCAAGAGGCTTTTAAATAGGCGATGGTTTCAGAAATAGAAAACACCTCAAAAAAGTCCATCCGATGCACTCACTTACTGCCTCTGAATATTCTTATGGAAATGTGCGAACCGCCAAATTATGCAGAACTATTTACACTAGATTTGTGTTGTGCTGCTGAATTAATTAGTAAAATAGTTTTATCATTAAAGATGCCAAAAAATGTGCTGGTTTCAGCCTCTCAAATGCTTTATATTGTTAACCAAAAGCATATTTACTGTAAACAATGCAGCAAGGTAGAATATGTGTGAAAGCTATGACAACATATTCAGCACGTACTGTATCTCATCATGCTCACACCCTCTGTTCCCAGCAGACAGTGTTTGTTGTACTTTTTGAATAATATGGTAATTATGCAAAAACATTATGCCAACTCTATAACGCCTCCTCTCTTCACAGCAATTGTGAGTGCCTGACCTGCCATATTTTTTCCACTTTCTCCTCCTCATTATCTGGCAATGGACACAGCACAAAGCTCTTATTACGGTCGTGCAGTTAATTGTGGAAAATTAAACATGTACATTAACGTGGAAGAAATAATCACAGTTTCGGCATCTGACAGGCAAAAATCCGGCTCCATCTGCCCACTCCATATGCACGCACACAGAATGCTGTTGCTGCCCCAGCGGACTGTGTTATTCAACTTCCAGAGAAAATCAAAATGCAATTCACAGTGTAGCATACAAATAGAAGTGGAGGTGAGGTTGGAGTTGTGTGTAGCACAGTGTGTCGACCTGGAGCTGCAGTTTTAAGGGTAATGAGGCAAAGCGTATGAAAAAAGTACACCTTTTTTCGTGTTGCAGGATTTATGGAGAGGCATTCTGGAGCACTAAAAAGTAGAGTGTGTTGTATAAGACAGGAACAAAGGTTAAAACGGGCATAAAATAGAAATATCACTAAATTCAGGCTGAATGAGAAGGTGAGGAGGAGAAATCAAACCGGTATAAGCCAAAAGTGAGTGGTTTAATGAGGAAGAGGTGGCAAAGGATGGAGAATAATTGGCTCAAGGGATCGATAAGGAGGATGAGATTGTAGGTTGGAAGATGTGGCACTGGAGGAGGAGGAGGAGGAGGAAAGTGGAGGAAGAGCAGCCATGGTTCCTTTACCCAGAAACTCAGCACACCCCCCCCCCCCTTCCCTCCCTTTAATCTCCCCTCCAAGTCAATTTCCCTCTGCTAGTTACCACGGCAACAGGCGAGGGGCAGAAAACGAAGGGAGATGAAGGGAGAGAAAGTGTGCCGACTAGAAGCCAAGTCAACTAAAGAACGGTACGTTTCTGCAGTGGAGGGGAGCAGATTTGTTGCAGCCGTTAGAGATGGCTTAGGTGCCTCGGAGAGCTGGATGCCGGTTTACTCGATGCAAAAAAAGCCCGAAGAAGAGTTCACGGAAACAGCAAATGATGCCAGTGAGGCAAAACAAATTATGCTGTGTTGAAGTTTTGTTGAGAAAATATTTCAGTAACAAGAAGCAGAACATATTGACCTCCTTTAAGGGGGGGAAAAAACGTGTTTAAAAGCAAGCCAAGAAGAAAAGAGGAAGAAAATAGATTATTTCAAAAATGGATACGTGGTCCATAAATTAAATTTCTGTTTAAAAGTCAGCTCCGTTTGTGAGGCTGAGGAGTCGGATAGCTGCTCTGGGTTGTGGTGTAAACAAGCTTTTCTCTGCACCGCTCCCCTACCCCGTCTCCCCTTACACTCCCGTCCCCACCGCCGCTCTGTTTCTACTATTAATTAAACTTCTAACGTGAGTTTCTTTAATCTACCCTTCAGATTTTCTGTCACTGAAATATTCACCAATCAGCCTCCCACGTTTCACCACCTCAGACGCGTGCGCCCCTCACTTCGCCTGATAATCAGCATTAATTGCTGTTTCACTCCAAGTGAAGAGATCTGAAACCGGGTTCGCTTCTCTGCTGTGGTTACACACCAAATTGAGTTTCACAAAGTGTGCAGTTCACCTATTTTTACAGAGGTTAGCAGACCACGCGAGCACAATACACGATGGGAATGTGCTGCCAACGTCAGTTGGCCGTGCCTTTGAAAAAAATGTGAAAGTAAATAAGCTCGGGTCAGTTTTACCTTTTACAGGACAGACTTGACTATGATTTTCTCATCATTTCAAAATTATTTAATCCTGCAGACAAACAGAAACGAGAAGGGAAACAGAGAACTGGCACTGACTTTAGTTCTGCTATATAAAGAATAAAAGAATAAAATGATAAAATGTATATGTGCTTAGTTTGGAAACATTAAATGAACCTATGCTAGAAGGAGAAAGTTTGAGAAACATCATCCCACGTTTTTATGTCTTTCTGTCAGGGGCGTCGAATCACAGAAGAATCATCACTTCGTAAATTTGTTTGTCTCGTCAGCAGTGCTTTAGGAAACTCCCTCCATCTCTTTGTTTACTGCGACCTTTGTCCTGCCTCTCCTCTCCTTATTTCTATTTCCCCTCTTAAGGTTTTGAGTTTCTGCCTCTCCTGTGTGTCTTCAGGGCTTCACTCGGTAACCTGCATGCAACGTACCAGCAATGCTGACAAATGCTATCCTGTCACCTCAAATATGGACGGACACTTGTCATACTCTCTCTCTCAGTCTTTGTGTTCCTGTTCCAAGGTTTATCAATAGCTCGTAGCTCACGGCAGGTCATCTGGCGACCAGCTGGATCCAGCCTCACACAGGAGCCCTCACACGCACACGCACACGCACACACACACACACACACACACACACACACACACACACACACACACACACACACACACACACACACACACACACACACGTATAGCCAGAAGGGGTGTTCCGGTGCTCCAGGCCAGTGACAGAAGGGTTGAGGGGGCTGCTCCCTCCCCTGCTGACAGACCTTTACCCTGCACAGCCACCCACCTCCAAACACACACATGTACATGTACACTCACACACATGCAGACATTCAAAAATATGGCTCAGATGCTGAGACCACTATAACAAACATACACTGTACAGTGTATGCATTGATTACTCAGAAAGACAGCATGAGTCCTGCAGAATAAGGACACCTCTCCATGCACATGTGCACACGCACACATTTTAATCAGACACGCAAACAAACACACACACAAACACACACACAAACACACACTCTTCCAGCTGTTGCAGGGCAGCAGAAAGCCGATTGTGTCTGACATTGCCGGTTCCATCATCTCTGGAGATGATGAAGATACATTTCTATCATACCAACCAGTAATAATGGTTTTACCATCGTCTACCGTGGGAGCCTTTGCTCTGCAATCAGCTGCCTTCAGAGTCCCTCAGGTTCACCGAGTCTGTAAGCGACATTATGCACCGCTGCTGCTTATTTGGCTAAATATTCCACAAGCAGCATACACCAATCACTGGAGGAAACATCATATGCAGCGATGTAACTAAATCCATGTACTCCAAATTAAATTTTGAGGTACTTGTATGATGCTACTTTATACTTGTGTTTCACAGATTTATGTAATGGAACTTTGTTTTGTTTTCTGCCCCACTCTCTACCTCCACACTGATGTAGCAGTAATAATCTATTCATATAAAATATAATAGTATATCAGTCACAGGGGCCAAGAAAAAAAGGATTTTAAGTACATTGAGACTGAAGTGGAGGTTTTATAAGTAGGAATTTTAATTTTTAAAACGTATTTAAAAATAGAGGTACAAGTGCCTTAATCAACACAGAATGTGGTTGGATGAGAATTGACAGGCGATACTGTAGATAAATAATTATACATACTGTAAGTAAAATTACCTTTTTTTTTCCATTATTATGTTGTTTTCTTTACAAAGATGATGTTGCCTTGAATATAGGAGCACGTAGGTACAGATGCAGCTGTGTATTCATCAGCTTTATGCACTGTATGGACTACTGTATATCTCTGTTGTAATAATAAGGTGGTTGGCGACAACATTTATTAAGATATACCATAGATTAATGTGTGTAATCCCGTGTCTGTAAACTGCTAAAATGAAAATTTAGTAACAGTATGTTCTAATACTGTTAACTTATCCATCCATCTCAGTCTTGTTTGCTCTCTCACAGACTCACACAGACAATGGTATTTAAATGTTGTTTTCATGAACTGGCTAGCCCCGGAGATAAATGGATGGAGATCATAGCCCTACTAAGGCTGACAATAATTACAATTTTAATGTTCACATACACATACACACACGTATATGCACATGAACAGGCTGTGCAAATGTCCGATGTATTTTTGTGTGGTTATATAAATGAGGATAATGAAATGCTACAAACCCATTAGGAAATATTTTCCTGCAGTCTCACTGAAAAAAATATTTCTGTTTTACATATAGAAAAGATTGAGTGTATTCTATTTCCCAGTCACAGGTACATACGTGCACTGTATGCAAGGGTCTCCATGACGGTAATGATGATGGCAGTTACCTTGGTAACAGATTAGGCGATCAAGAAAGAGTGAAACAGGTGAACGTGACATTAGAAATAGATTTTCTAAAATCTACTGTGAGCGATTATTCACAGTCTATCCACTGCAAGAATGCTGGGGGGAAAAAAAAAAGTGACATGAGTGGTCACCACGGCAACAGACCAGCCAGTGAGAGCATTGTGGATTTTAGGTGTAGTTTGTAAGGTCGTAATGGAGGGGTGAGGCATAAGCAGGAGAAAGAGCAGCAGGGAAGAGGAAGAGAGCGAATGCGTGGGTGGGAAAGGACAGCGGGGAGGGAAATACAGAAAGAAAAAAAAAGAGAGAAATGATGGCCGTAATCCGGATTAAATCAGTGGGTTTTGGACAATCCCGAGCTTGGGCCGTCAGGTCCATGCCAAACTCCCCACCCACCGCGGCTCTCCCGTGCCAAACCACAACCCAAATCAGCCGCTCTGGCACATGCAGGGAGCCTCCATGACACACAAGCAGACAGCACATGGCCATCCAGGGAACATCCCAAACACACTAAAACAAAAATACTCCTTTACCTATTTTTACACAGTAATCCTAACCTTCCATAGTGGCTTTTGTGGAGTTCCCTAAGACATGGTTTACATTTCCCATAATGGGTATCTAATGTTCAATTTATACACTGAAATCTTGATGTCTGGTTCTCCTATTTACAACTTTTTAACACTGACAGTAAACATCACATCTAATTGTTTATTCATATCTGCTTTCTTTTCTTTTGCTGCATAAGCATGTCATGGAAATATTACGTTGAAGAAAGCTTCATTCGCGTCTTTGGTCAATGGATCTTCAGTGTTGCATTTAAATGTGTATTTAATCAGTTTTCCCTGTTGAGAAAGATACATGTATGATTAAATGTGGTTTTACAAATACAATGGGGAGTTTCTGTGAGCGGGGTCTCAACTCATGAATTTAAGAGTATTCCAGACGCTCCTCCTGAATCCTGGCGGTTTAAAACTCAGCTAACGTTTAATGTACAATAACTGTCCAATCAATCAGATTATTGACAGATTAAATTATAGTGTTTGTGCAATTTTTACACGACTGATCCTTTCTTCTCTCTTTTCTTCCTCATCAATTGGTCTACACAGTAGCTGAGCTAACATGTAGAAGTTTAACTCCCCAATTTAAAGCCAAAACAGGAAAGAAGTCCTTAAAGAGTCTAGAAATGAGAACATCTCCAATGCCATGTTCATGTTTTTAGGGCGTCTGCTGGGGGAAATCGTGATCAAAAGCTCCAGAGCAGCTATTCAATGGATGAGGTGATGTAATTGTTTTGCCAACCAGTTTGAGTCTAGGTTTTAGGTAGACCGACCATTACACTATTTGATATTCCAGCAAACTGACTGCTGTAAAAATATATGTTATTGGTGAATGCAGATTCACATTCCCAAAATGCCTTTTGGGAGATACAGTTTTCTCCAGTAAAAAGCAGCACGAGTCCTGCTGCTGTCATCCTACAGGTTGTGAAGTCTAAATTTATCCACATCACTGCTCTGTCTGCTAAGTACCTTTTTAATAACTGGCTACGAGAGCGGTGTGAATGCAGCATATTGCCGAGAGTCGAGTGCGCTCCCTGCAGCTCGCTTCATTGATTAGCTGAAGAATGTGCAAATGGCTTTGTGTGTGTGTGGTGAGGTGTGAATGCATTGTCACACCCTATCTGGTTGCTCATATGATCAGCTGCAAACATGTGGGACTGTGACAGGTTTGGCAAAATGCATGCGTGTGTGAGAAAGCGTGTCTACGTGTACGTTTCTGCTCCTGAGTAATGAGTAAATATAGCAACCACGCTGCCAGTTCGCTTACGCACATGTTCATATATTTGGATGACCATCTGGTTATGAGATGCACGCGCATGTATGTATGTATGTATGTATGTGTGTGTGTGTGTGTGTGTGTGTGAGGAGGCAGTGAATCAGATGGCTTCGTACAGTATTTTAGTCCTGGCGGAGACGGTGTGTGTCTTAGCAAGGTGTAAGGTGTGTGCACTCTTGCATCCTATCCATGCTGAGTCAATCGCACGATGCAGAAGCTGATACTGCCTCTAAGGAAGAGTCATCACGAATACACGCACACTCAGACGTGCTCAAAGAGATGAGCGTGCCACCGTCTAAGTGACTCTAATACTCTCACCTTGTTCATTAGAGACCTCGGTAAAGTGTCAAGATGGAGCCAGTAATGGGAGCTGTGGTGGGTCAGGGGTAAAGAGGAGGAGTCAATGTCAGAAGAGCATCCTTTTCATCTTCAAAGAGCGAGATGGAGGGAGATAAAGTGTAGAGGCAGAATAATAAAGAAAACAAAAAGGATACACGGGGGGGTGTAGAGCAGCGGTGTTATCTGAACTTCAGCAGACGAACACAATGATCAATCAAACGGGATGAGAACATCAGCTTTACGAAGGCTACATCGAAATGCTGTTAGTCATGTGTAATAAAAGCAGATTGTACAAACAAGACAGTAATCTCACAAAGCTCACAGAAATAGACCCAACAGAGAAAACTTCAAACGCCGCAGCGTTGCTTTGTACCAAACAAAGATCAAAGATGGCTATTTGTTTTAATTTTATCCCTCATGTTTTATGTAACTTGGTTTATTTCTGTTTCTGCCATTTTTATTTTTTTTATTACACCACTGATCAAAGTCTAGTTTAGAGTCTTAAGGACATTTCTTTACCATTAAATGACAGCCTCTGTCACAAGTCACAAGAAGAGGTCCCAAATGCACAAGAGACAGAGGCCAGAAATAAAAGGCGAGCTTTAGTTATAAAAAGCTGATAGACAGTTACATAAACAGAAGGAGCTGGCAAAATCCAAACACCGGGGAACAAACAGAAGTCTGAAAACCATTAAAAAAAAAACAACCTCTGTCATAGGGATTACTGTGGAAAAGTGGTGATCTCGCAGGGAACAACTATGACACAGGACGATCTGGCAGCTGAAAAGAGGAGAGCTGGGGCTATTTATACACACAGGGGCGGATTGGCTGATGAGACGCAGGTGGGTATGAAAACTGGCAGGAAAACACACAAAGACCAAAACACATGGGGTAAGTGCTCACAAAAGAAAACAGGAAATAAACTAAACTAAAAAGGCAGAACCAGGTGGACAGACTCACTGTGTTTTGTTTGCATTGTGTGCAGTTGCACCCTTTACACATTACATATTGTCCCATGGCCCGACAAGAGTCCACTGCTCCACTCTTATCGAATGTTAAAATGTTTCCAAGGAACACGTAAACACAACCGTGACCTTATTAAAATAGAACATTACATGTAAGATACAGCAGCTGGAGAAAAGCCACTCTGATTTAAGGGCCTGTTTAGAGTTTACAAAATAGCTTTCTAAGGCAGGAGATATATTTGCCTATATTATCCTCAGGAATTAACGCAGTGCATTACCAATGTTGCATTATACACATAACCAGTGTAAGAGTGGTTTAGGGGCAGTATTGAGATGTGACTGACAAAACTAAACGGAAGTAAGTACAAGATTATTAAGAACGTGCACGGCGGAAAATACTGTAAAATGGAGTACGGACGGTGCTGATGACGTTTTTTTGTCCCCTTGTGATCTCAGAATAAACAAAGTCGTGACCCCTTTGATTGTTACCATGATTATTGTTTACATCAAGTTATCTGGGTGTTCTAATTATATCATTGTCTCTCTGGTCTGCCTTCTATTGGAGTTCTGCAGTAACCTGCAGAGCACATAAGCAAGTGACGTCCACAATGTAAACGGTTGTCAACACGAACGCGTGGTTCTAAAGCAAGTATGTCTTCGGCCCTGAAAGATGAGGAGAAATATTCTCTCATCTGCTGAATCAAAAACTGAAGTATTCGGGCAGAACTATATCTGGCAAACACCCGGCGCTGCTCGTCATGCGGCTAACGCTAACACCACAGTGAAGCATGGTGGTGGTAGCATCATTGCTGTGGTGGTACTTCTCGGCAGTATAGGAACAGGGAAACTCATCAGAATAGAGAGATGGATGACTGCAGCCAAATATAGAGAGAGCCTTGAAGAGTCCAGCAACCTGAGACTGGGGCGACAGTTCACCTTTCAGCATGACAATGGACCAAAGATAACGCGGGAGTGGCTTCAGGACAAGTCTGACTGTCCTTGAGTGGCCCAGTCAACACCCACACTTGAGAACCCCTGAGAACATCTGTGGACAGACACAATCCAATCGGATGGAGCTTTACAGACTCTGCCAGGAAGAACAGGATAAACTGCCCAAATCCAGATGTTCAAAGCCTGCCGAGACTTACCCAAGAAGACCCTAGGCTGTAAGGGGCTTCTACAAAATACTGAATTAAAGGTCAGAATAATTTTATAAAGGACAGATTTCAGTTTTTGAACCTTAATATATTAATATTATAATATTATTATTATTATTATTATTATTATTATTATTATTATTATATATTAGCAAGCATTTCTAGAAACATGTTTTCACTTTGTTGTTATTATGGCTTGTGTGTAGATTTATGGAAAAAAAATATCAACCTTTTTCATTTAAGTGTAAATTTACAACACTTTGTATACTGTACTAATGTCACCAGGTTTGTTTTCTCAGTTTGGGCACCAGACTTGAAATTTAATTCAGGCATGTGTTACAAACTAGAGGTGTGAGATTTAAAAAAATGTGGGCTTTTATTTGCAACCTTACAGTTTATATCAATGTTGTGTCTCCAGCCACCCAATGTTATGTGAAAAAGGGCACAAGAAAGACAACGTATGGAGTAGCATCGCTGTCAGGATACTGAGTAGTTTATGTAGTTTACTTTGGGATGTAGAAGAGTTGACAGGAAGCAGACAACAGTGTCGCAGCAGGTTCGGCTAGCAAAACAAAATCTCCTCTTCTTTTATTGAGTGAGGAGGAGTAATCATCATCACTGGATGATAATGAAGACGTAGTTTTTTTTCTGAAGAATGACCTGACGTTTATTAAAAAAAAATTTTTTTAAATTCTTTTGCATTTTTTTCAAAAATGTTTAGGGGCAATTTTTTGAATTGTTTTCAATTCGTAGGCCATTATTTTACATTTTCGCGTTGTTAAATCTTCACTCCCCTGGTGTGTAAAGGCTTTTACACAAACACACAAAATCTAAAATTTACCACTGAGAAAAGTTCATCAACTTCCCTTTTCAATAATCCAAAGTCACGTTAAAATGTGACATGTTAGCACTTTGATGTTACTCATTCAGATAGTATGAAATCAACATGCAGAGATGTAAAATGTGTCTCAGATAAATAATTTATCATGCCACTGTTGGCAATCGTGTGGCGAAGAGTGCAGGGACTTCTTTTCATGTTGGGATGTTCAAGTATTGATTGAACACAGTGGATCCTGGCAGGTGACATTTATCCCTGAGTTTCAAATGTGATCACACGAGTTTAAACGCACCAGCAGTGACACCTTTTTCAAACCTGGCTCTGCTTTTAGCTACATTTTGTAAAAATAAAAATAAAAAAAAATTAGAGCCAACAGCTTGATCACTGGGATGGATTCACAGTCATAAGTCACATTTAGCTGAAACTAATGGCTGTGAGGGAAACTTGAGAAGGTATGGGTCTAAAAAGCAATTGACTAAAAGGCAATTATAGCAGCACTGGAGTAAAAATCAAAGCCAACCAACATAATTTAAATATTTTATAGCAAATGGTGTGAGTGGTTATCCCAGATAATAAGAATACTTTGTAAATGATGAGAAGGCTCAATAACCCTTGCAGGTGAATATTTTCGCAGGGTTGCTTTCCTGAGTTTGTGTGCTTGAGGTAATGTCCTAGTTGAACCAACCCCCCGGTGTCATTCTAACACCGACCTGCTCTGTCCTCCAGCAAGGTGCTAACACTAAACCTATAAGCCATGCTGAGTCACCATGCTGGAGACAGCTTCTCCCTGAGGTCCTGCAAGGTGAAATCTGTCTGAACCCTGACCCCTTCGCCTACTCTAATATCCTTCTTTATCCATTCATACTTTATTCATTCATATCCATGTTATTGTTATTCTTTTGACCTCAAGAGCTTTTTATCACCTGCTTAATCATGCAACACAGCATCTACAGTGTTGATGTAGATGTTAAAAGTGATTGGCAGCTTTAGGATGAGGATGGAGGTTTAACTCCTGACATAATGTCTGATGAGGACGCACATTTACAGTACAATGGGAGCTTAATCGATTAATCCATCAGCATGTAAACACCAGATCAACCCTGAGCTGACCTGGCATATGTGGACTGTGAGGATGATGAGCAGGAGAAGGAAGCAGCTGAGACGCATTGGGAGAATGTGGGGAGGAAATATATATGAGGTGTTAGCAGAAAGAAATGAGAACACAAGCTGCATAATTATGTGCAGTTGCTCTCTCTTTCTCCTCCAGCTACAACTCTGCTTCTCCAGCGGTCCCGGTGGAGGCTGGTTGTACTCCTCCAATCATGCAAAGACTGCAAGCAGCAACAGAGCAGCACTTTCTTCCTCCTGGGGCTCACTTCCAGGATCGTTGTATCTCTAGTAGCGCAGCCATAGCTGATCAATCCCACTATCAGCATCTTCAGTCATGAACTTATCCTTTGGCTTTACAATGATATAGGTTGTACTGTAGGTTTTATCAGCAGGTGGCTGCTGTGCATTAGTTATAACAGTCTGAGATGCAGCAGGACTGACATGAATCTGCCTCCCCTCGGTGATGTGGAAGGAGGAAGTGTGAAAGAAGAGACACTGAGGGATGGAGTGAATAAATGTTAGAGGTCTCACTTGGCCCTGTGTAAGTGTTGTTTTTAACAATCTGACAAGAGAATCTGCTGCAGGCGAGGCGATATCATAGCATCTTCCCTTCTCCTCTGCAATACATTTGCTGGATAAGCCTAATTCTGTGCAAACAAAATCAGCCGCCACCTCCGCGGGGGTTGTGAGTGCTCCACGGGGATTTTTCTAAATAAAAGCTTGATGATCTAAAGGTCATGCTACGACAGAGCTGTAACTTGTCACCAAACACAGACACACTGAGTCGCATGTAAACACAACAATGTTGGTTTTGGTGTATTTGTAGCATTGTGTTAATGGCTGCCTGTGGCATACACGGATATATGCACACACGTTTTCCTAGATGGATGAACTGTGCCTCCTGAGTGACAACGCTCATTTGACTCTGGGGAGCCATGTCGAGGAGTCACACTGAGCGAGGTGGCCTGTGTCAAGAGTGAGGCGCAAAGCTTCCGTCAAAACACGTACGCTCTTGATCACCTGCTGAAAAGCTTACATGTGCAGAGGCATGCTGAGATACAAGCAAACCTCACAGCATCTCTTAAATCTCAGGGATTACACCTACTGCTGCGAATGAAGTTCAGCTGCAAGGACTACTTCAAGTTCACATCAACAAAGTAGTTTTAAAGCCTCAATATGATTCAAACAGAGTGATTGTAAAATTATGTAACAGCATCTAAAAAAAAACTCTCTGATGGTGCAATTGCACAGGCTTGCATCAGTAATTTTTACCAATATTTAACATCATCTTTTGTGTGCACAACCACCTTGTTTCCATCCTCGGACATCAAACACTGTCATTTTGTTAAAGCTCTCTACGTAGTTAGCTTTAGGAAAAGATTATGGTTTGGGCTCAAAGAAGTACGTCACTTACGAAGGAATGTCAAGTACATTATTTAAGCATTTATGCATGCTGAGTACATTTTTTTCGTGGAGTCGGTCTCTTCAGTGAAAGACCTGCATTTGATCCATCCATCCTCCATCCCTTAACTCAACTTTTCATACTACCTCACCAGATTTCCTTCTTCAAACTGGGGAGTTACTTCACCGACACCAAGGAGCATTTTGTTCGTATCTCTGTGATGCCGGCGGCTTTCACAAAACGTCAGTATTTGACAGCATCAAAATGAGAACGGGCTGGAACAGCAAAGTGCAACGTCATAAATGTTTCAAATCTTCAAAAGTAGAAACTATGAATGAAAACTCTAAATACTTTTGCCTTTAGACATAATTGTATTGGCACAACTATAAGAGCATAGTTTTTTGGAAACTATGTTTGAAAAGTGAGAATAATTTTATATTTGAGGATAAGACATTTACATATTCACTTGGAGTGGCGAGATTGGAGCATTATGCATTTGTAGCTTAAATGTTACTAAACTAAAGAATGTATTTTAGTTTGTTTCTCCGCCACAGAGGAAGTAAATTCATGACGACTGAAAACGTGTTAAAAGCGTCTCCTTACAGCTGTACTGCAGAAATACACCAGAGACCAAATCATCTGTCAAGCAGCCAAAAATAAGCAGCGTCACAAAAAGAGGCTCAAAGAGAAGCCTGAAAAACAGCCAGAAACTTATTCTGATGGCTCTCGAGAGAATGACAGGAGAGTGATTGATGGACTAGCATGTCCATAAACAAACAGTATCATGGGGAAACTTCCACAACTTCGCTTGTTTAGAAGTCTTATATTTCTCCAAAAAGTAGTTTTTCAAAAGCAGGTTTTGGAAAAGGCTTGTCATATAATAGAAGTCTTGTTGGAAGAGAGATTGATCCAGTTTGTGGCTCGCTGACATTAATTGTGAGGAGTCACTTTAATTTTTATCTCATTGTCAATGAGGTACTCTCAGCTTTAATCACTCACTTAACATTCCAGTCAGTGCAACCCACAATCCATTTGTATTGCAAATGGCCAGGCCTAAAGACTGTTTCATTAAGTGTCCTGTCTTCTTTCGAGCTCCACTTCCTATTACGTTATCGGAAATCAATATGAGGACGGACTTTCATGTTTAGCAGTCCCACTCTGACCAATGGCAACTCACAAATGGGACAGTAGCCAATGGGACGAGGACCACAGAGATAGCATGAGATATGTGTTGACAGTTCGGTGGAGTGTTTCATCACGGTTTATCCTCGGAGGCGGTGTACCAACACGCAGTGCCACAGTCCATCAGAGGGTCCCAGGGAAGTCGATTTACACCTGGTCGACTGCTCGTAATGGCAGGAATAAATCACTGGCAGCAGGTGAACACACACACACACACACACACACACACACACACACACACACACACACACACAAACAAACACACACAGGACTGAAATCTGTCCAAGCGCATGTGTTATGCCCACAAAGCTCACGTTTCACAAACAGTCTGACTGTTTCTACACACACACTCACTCTCACACACACACACACACACACACACGCACACACACACACACACACACACGCACACAACACAACACACACGCACACACACACACACACACACACACAGGACTGAAATCTGTCCAAGCGCATGCGTTAAGCCCACAAAGCTCACGTTTCACAAACAGTCTGACTGTTTCTGCACACACACACAAATATATACACACACATGCACACACACATATATATACACACACACACACACAAATCCACACACACATGCACACACTCACACAGAGACCGACGACAGACAGACAGGACTGAAATCCTTCCAAGCGCATGCGTTAAGCCCACAAAGATCACGTTTCACAAGCAGTCTGACTGTTTCTGCACACACACACGCACGCACGCGCACACACACACACACTCACACGCACGCACACACACACACACACACACACACACACACACACTCACACACACACACACACACACACTCACGCACGCACACACACGCACGCACGCACGCACGCACACATACGCACTCTGACTGTAGAGGGGAGTCTTCTTACACAAACGAGTGCTATAATGTGTGCGTGACTCATGTATGACGAGTCGACTCGTGAGAGCACACGCTGGCATCGCCTCAGGGACGGAAACCTGTCCAGTGCTTCACCCCGCAGGACGGCACCTTCATTGACCAATGAGACAAGCACAAATTACCGTGGAGGGACCAATGGGTTTGAGAGACTGAGGGAGTATTAGCGAGCATTTATAAAAATTCATGTCAGCGGTGATGGCTCAGATTAGATGGTTTAGAGATGCGGAAAAGCCAGATGCAGGGAGAGCACATAACTGTGGGAATGTACAGAAACCAAAGCTAAAAATGGGTGTCTGGCTCTTTCTAGCATGAAATTACCAAAAATGAATAAATACCTTGAAAGACATAATCCCTTTGTTGATCCATTTATTTCTAAACGGACAAGTTGATAAAATAAAATGCAACACCCCTTGAGATTTCCAATAAACACACTTGGGCACACCTGGGGATGAGCTGTGAAGTTTACGGCCATTAAAGAAATACCTCAGTCACCATGGAAACCACAACAAATTATTTATTTAGAAGAGGTAGTAAGATTCAATCGCATGGTTAATTGGACAGTCAATCAATATGTCAGTCAATCCAGTCGGCAGCAGTCCAACTAAGACTGAATGCCAAAATAGCTCCACCGGGTGACATCATGCTTCATGATAATGACTGTAAATCTCCTTCTTTACTCACATCACTGCCACATAGCAGTGCAAGCAGCTCAGGGAGACTGTGCAACATCAAGCTGACCTGCTCACAATGACAATGCTCACATGTTGATGTTTAACGGCGTTATCTCCAACTCTAGAATACCAGAGGCTGATGGTCGTCATTTGTGCTGGAATTTGATCATAAACCAAAGCACTGGACACATCAGATAAAAGTTATTACAACTCATCCTGTGGAGAGCATTAACTTGATTGTGTAGACATTCAGCTGATACAATCACAGTATAATGAAGTATCCTTGAACAAGCCACTGAATGTGTTCTCTATTTGAAGAGACGCAGCTGATATAACCCTGACCTCTGAAAAAAAATGTTTTTATATATTTCAAAACAAAATGCAACCTCAGTCTCCTTAGAAAGATCCACTTCTATAGCTTACAGACACAAACCTGCTGTATATTATGAAATCTAAAATATTGCTCTAAATGGTTCTGGATGAAGGACACACAACTTATTGATGCTAAACAAATGCAACATGAATCATTAAGGGGCTGCTGGAAAGTCTATGTTGTGTCCAGTTCCTCCCATCATCTGAACATTTCATCTGTCTCGCCAACAGATATAATCAGTGCGAAGATGATCGGAGGCTCTTTTGCCTCCGGGTGTCCTGGTTGCCCTGCTTAGGTCATGACATGCAGCACCATCTTGTGACGAGACAGTCCTCTTGGCTTCCTACCGACGCCCTGCAGACTGTGGCCATGTGTCTGCTCACTTGTCTGTGAATAACCGCCCCTCGCTGCCTTCGCCTTCACTCCCTCTCTTTTTACTCGTTCCCCGTCATCTGCTTCGTGTCTCCCACATCTCTTGATTGCTGATTCTGCTCGCCTCCTCTCCACTTTGCACCCAAACTCTCTGGCTTTGCATGTTTCTTTTCCTCGACTGACTCTGTGGATGTCATTCTTCTTCAGCGATTTTCTCCTCAGCAACCCTCTCCTCTCTCTGTCTCTTCTCTTTCTCGCTCTCGCCGAGACCCTGCAGCCAGTATGACTCGCCCAGTTGATGAGCGACAGTGTCTTCCACTGTCTCATGAATGAGGGAAAGCAAATGCTGACCAATCATTCATCATAACACCAAAGGAAGCAACTCTAACTAACCGTTCAGCCGACAGACTGCTCTCACAATCACATCAGTTTCATTACTCCACGCAACAAAATTCACACTGAGAGACTCATCTTCTGCCAAAACAAAAGAATGTTTCCACAGATGATTTACTTCATAAACATTTATCCACTCGATAATTCAAGAGTACCATAGCCGGAGTGAGTCAGGAGCTTGAGGGGATTGGTTGAAACTGCAAATTCAGACAGCTTCTATTGAACTCTGGGTTCAAAGACGTCCTAAGACGACCTTCAAACTCAATAGTGTGTCCTTTACAAGATGCAAAATCATGTTTAATACCGGTTACACAGCTGATGTGCCTCCGTGGCTAAAACGCTCATCAATAATTTGCTCATTCTGCGGCCGATGAGAGGGAGTTCTTACAAACTAAAATACAAGACATCTCAGCATGTAGGAGGATGCATAAATCATAACTGACCTGACCTCGTGCTTGTGACTCGTTTTTTTTTTTTTTTAGGTTGTAAAAATGACTTCATACTTGACATGAAAAAGAGAAGGGGGGGGGATTGTGGTAAAGCTGAAATGAGGCACAAAGACATCAGTGTGGAGAGGTACAGGTGAAAACTGTACATGAAAGCACCGGGGATGTTTCAGGTGAGATGCTCTGACACTGCTCTGGATCCTCTGATGTCTAAAGCCTCTGTGGGGACTAATAGTCCGGCTGCCTAACCCTCCCATCATGTCACTCAGAGGGATTAAAGAAGCTAAAGCCCCCCTCACCCAGCAATCAGCCACTTTGGACCAGGAATCACTGACTGGTCGCAGAGAGGGATTTATATTTTGCATGCACATGTTACACATTCACCGTATTTCAAATATATTCACAGACAAACATGCACTGATGAAGACTCGTGCACAGATGACAGACAAAGTGAGCAAGAACAGCTTGTTCTCGATTTCAACTGGAATTCAGAAACATCCCCAAATGATGCAAGCATCTCTCTGAAGACCAACAATCGCACCCCGTCAGCAGCTCACCTTCCGATCATAGTGGAGTGCTGCTGCACGGCAGCCTCCAGGAGGCGCTCTAGGATGGTCCATTCTCCCATGGTTGGAGTTAGGAGGCATCCACTGGGCACAGGAAATCAGCACCGACCCCACTTCAAAGTGGGCTTCCCAGTCAGCAGGAGAAGCAGCGCTGGCTTGACAGTCCGTCACTCTGAGGCTTCAAGTCCACTTGTTGGGTTACGATGAGGTAGGGAGTGGCTTCAGGCAGCTGCTTCTGTGTAACAGAGGAGTCGAATGGAACCCCGAAGCAGCTCAGTGACGCCTCATTGTGATCTCCCTCGTCTTTTTTTTGAAGGTGCAATCTCAAAACACACTCTGACTGCAGCTCTTGAGATGCTTCGACTGAACCTCGTCTGTGTGTGTATTTCTCTGTTAATGCAGTTCCACGTGTCTTCCCTCCTTGTTTCCTTCCCTTGGGTGCCCCAGACCCCGTTTACCTCCTAAACAGCTGGTCTGTCATATGGTCTCACACACCTGGTCGAAAACGGAGGCTCTGAGCCTTCGTCTACTTCTGCTGTGTTTCAAGGAGCAGCCTCAGTTTGTGCAAACAGACATCCATCACCTGCACACTAATGCTTCGTCCCTGCACGCTCGTTCTTTGACAGCATCTTGTAGTAACTCCGGCCAGGCTCAGCTCCATAAACTCATGTGAGCCTGAGTAACCAGGGATCTGTGGCTCTGCTCGTTCTTCTCTCCTCCATCCTCTTCATTTCTTCCTCTTTCTGTCCCCTCTTCCTCCGTCTTCTCTTCCAGCTATGTTTCAAGGAATTCCTCCTCCTCCTCCTCCTCCTCCTCTGTTGCTCCTTCCTTCGGTCCTGGTTTGGTTCAGGCACACAGAAGCATCACACTCTTCCTCCTCCTTCCCTCCGCTAGAAACCGTCGCTGGTTTCTCCAGTCCTCCTCGTCCTCAGTGCCTGTCTCTCTCTCTCTCTGTCTCTCTCTCTCTCTCTCAGCAGGCTTTACTTGAGGCAGCTCTCCTTTCTTCTCTTCCCTTCATCTTCTTTTGCTTCCTTCCCACTTGGTTTCTCTCTGTTTGCGCCCTCCACCTGCCTCCGTCTCTGTCTCCCTCTCTGAGCCAGTAGGCAGCCAGACCGAGCGTGTGTCTAGAGGATTAGAGAGAGGAATCATCCCTCAGCTCCTCCCCCCCTCCCTCCCCCCCGCTCCCTCTTGCTCTCCATCACCGTGTTTATCCGCGCTCCTCCTCCTCCCTTTCATCTCGCACTGCTCCACCACTGACAGCACCACACAAACCTTTCTCCACTCCTGTCTCACACACCACAATTTTGTACTCCATCTATGTTTTTGTCATCTTTTTGTATCGGTTGTGCACTGCAACTGCTTTTCTGCTTACACACACACACACACACACACACACGCACGCACACACACACACACACACACACGCATGCACGTTCAGACAGAGACATGAGAGGCAGTGCCATGCCGAGGCTATACAAGGATACTGAGCTGAAAAAAAGGAAGTGTGTGATAGAGCCCGAATGTGGTGGAATCAGTGTGTGTGTGTGTGTGTGTGTGTGTGTGTGTGTGTGTGTGTGTGTGTGTGTGTGTGTGTGTGCATACGTGCGTGCGAGCGATGAAAGCAGAATTAGTGACAGTCATCTAGATTACTCAGAGGATGCTTTCTCTCACTCAAACACACAATCAGTAGTCATGCAAAAAAAAAAATCATGCATGAGCGAACATCCAGGTGTTTTCATTATCAGTTAATCTGCTGGCTGTTTATTCGAATGAATCCACTAATTTTTCAGTCTATAAAATGTCATGACAAACCAGACATACTATACCTCCAGTTTATATCCCTGTCTGTCCGTAGATACGTCCAGACGAATCCAGACGTATCTACGTAGTGAAGACTTTGAATGAATTTAATCAACAGTACTAAGTGTATTTTTTACTTTGTTGGTCTTGTTTTGCTGTAATTTTTTTGTATTAGTGTGTAAATTGGAAAATATTTGAAAAATGGATATTGCTGCAAAGCTTAAAATAACATGATTGTTTCACAAACATCTTCAGCCCGACAGAACAGATGATCTCCGAAGTCACCACAGTTTCAAGGTGGACACCCAAGATTAGTGTCACCAACTCAGCATCATATGGTCCCAATCTCACCTTCTTTTCCTGAGTTATGATGTTGAAAAATGAACAGAAAAAAGGTTTTATACAACATTATGAGGATTACAGTGAAGTTTAACTTGGATATAAAATGTCATCGCTTCGTCATTCTCTCCTATTGGCGATTTTGTTGTGTGAAGTGTTGTCATACATAGCATATAGATTCTTGAGTTACAGCCACAATATGTTTTGTGAGGTAATAGACACCTTCAACCACTAAAATCTAATCAGCTCATCTTTGAGTCGAAGTGAAAATTCTTGCCAAATTTGGAGGAATTCCTTTGAGGCGTTCTTGAGATACTGCATGGGATGAATGGGACGGAAAGATGGACGACTCAAAAACATAGTGCCTCCGAACATGGCTGTTGGTGTGGCAGAGGCACAAAAAGGTGTCAGCAAGCTTTGACCACCAAATTATCATCAGATATCGCTTTCACTAGAATATGGAATATATATCATGTAGTATATTTACCAACGTTTAGACCCCCGTAGGAGTTTACAATCTACAATTACAAATAAAACGTTGAGATTTTCAGTCTAATTATGAGATCCAACAAGACAATTTCTTACAAAAACATCAATTATGATATCAATGATATTTTTCCACTGGAGTTAAATTCCTGCCTTTGAAGGGAAGGTTTTGAAATACCCTTTGAAGAGAGTTGTTGGAAAAATTACAGAATATACATTGAAATCAAAGCTATTATACAAATTGTGGAAACAGAAATAACCTTTTTTTCTGCTGGCAAATCAAATGTTTCACAGGAGGATGACAGTCATCAGGGGCCTTGTTATTACTGAAAATGAAAAAGAAGAATAAAGATTCAGGCTCTGGCAATTATATAGGGTCTTCCGTTAGCTTGTTCTTTGTTGGTTTTTTTTGTGTTTTTTTTAAAAAGCCCAATAACATTTAGTTTATAATGATATTAAAAACAGAAAAAGAGAAAATGTTTGACCATTTTGCTTGGTAACTATGAATATTTACTATATTTAAATGTTACATCATAAATGGAGAAGCGTCACCAACTCTGGAGTTCCCCTCAGCTCTTCAGAAAACCAATTTCATTTTTATGGCTCCCGTACTTTAATGTTTTAGTGCTCTCGCTGCCATCAGTGCAGAGTTTCTGCCACAGTAGGTTGCCGTTTTCTGCTGCAAGGCTCTCAGATACCGACTGCACACTGCCTGCTCAGCACCATGCAGAACACAGTGTTAGATTTATCTCCAAATTAATGTTAATGATGCAGGATGCATGAATAAGCTGTTTGCTCTCAGATTTGCTGTAACAACTGTGCAAGGTGATGACATAGCAGTTCACTGGTTCGAACTTGATACCGATTCATTTTTTGTTGATACGCTGATAATGTCAGTGCAGCCACCCTGTATGAATTTCATCTTATTTTGGGGGCATTCTGGGATGTTTATGACCTCCCTTATCTGGCAGCATACAGCTCAGTGCGTCCACGTGCCTCCGCGTGTGCTCAACTACAGTATCTGTGAGCGAAGAGGTGAGACAGGCAGGGGGACACTGGGACGCCAACACAAATGCCTGTGATTTTTCAGCAAACAAGCTCGGGATCACATAACAATATTCACTCACACGTAAATACACAGTGACATGCAGTGCAGCTAAGTGTTTTTAGTGGCTCCCTCCATCACGTCCGGGCTCCGCAGAACGGAGTAGTAATCTATTCTGAAGGAGGTAATGAGTGAGTGCACACACACACGTAATCCGTCATACCCCATGCCAAGACAATCTGGCAGCACCGTGTCTCACACGTGAAGAGAGGAAGGCCAAAGAGAGGGGGAAGAACTACACAAACAACTTGGCTGCAATCTGTATCTGGCTGGAGTGTGCAAGAAGACGCTGAGATAATTCTCCAGCTTCCTTGTAAGGGGACAGTAAGCCTTGTTGTTTGACTGTACAGGCAACTGAAAACACACGATATTAAGGTCTCTTTGGTCCAGGCTGAAGCGTCGCTACCTTTAAAGCATTCTCATGGCATCTTGTACGAACGATAATAATGCTCCAAAGCTGAATCACACCGACACCAGATATCCCCAGACTTCTCCACTGGCACCACCAGCAGGTTAACATTTGTGAGTTTTGAGTTAAATGATGTCACAGGTTCCTTGATGGACTGTCATGACACCAGAGATGAATGTCCTCCTCAGGATGACCTGTGATCCTGGTTTAGGGCCAAATGTCTGAAAACTAAGAACATTCCCATTAGCCTTAGTTTTACATAGTGCTCAGAGCTTCTTAGAGAATGTTAGTCTACTAACAAGCTAAAATGGTGAACACATAAATAGATAGCTAGATAGCTAGATAGATAGATAGATAGATAAATAGTTATTTTAATAATCCCCAAGGGGAATTTTTTTTCTGCTACAGTAGCATTATAGATACAGGAAAGCAATAAAACAACAGTAAAAAGTATTAAATATAAAAATGCACAGTATATACAATAAATAGAATAAAATAGAATAATTAAATTAAAACTAACTAAACAATAGTGCAAAGTTGAAGTTTTTTTTTTTTTTTAAACAACTATATCTGCTTAGCATAAGCACATTAACATTGCCACTGTGAACATGCTCGCCCATTTTCACATTTTTCATCTAAGGCAGAGGTTCCCTAATTTTTACACTACCTACCAAGTTAAGTTTCCCAATACCAAAACATTTTTTTCATACAATAAAATTCACTGATTTAACCATGCATGCATGCAATAGCCTCAGAAAGGCTAAATGGCAACATAAAGCTGTTGTTGCACATTTAAATAATACATTTACTTATCTTGATAGAAGTGGCACCACTCTGCTGCTGAGCTGTCGACTCAGGCTCCTCTTCAGCATCAACGGGTTCATCTGCGTTGTCACCATGGTCTGTATATAAAAGTGAACTCAAAAATGAAGCCGATGCGGAGGTGTCTTAAGGTGCAATACCAAAGAGTGCCGCTAGAGATCGGCTCCAAAAAGCCATTGGCTCCATAGACTCCCATTGAACTTGTCTAATGAAATTCAAAGTCAATAAATTTGTTTCACAACTTATTTCTGTGTTGTTAGCTAAAGTTGGCCTTTTTTTAAATTATTTTTCTGGCTGTACGTCTGAAAATAATCTCATCATTAATTACAAAATTTGCCTCAAAAGCTGTGTATTTGGGGCATATCTGATTGACAGGCCTGCAGTGCAGTCAGGTTATGGCTGTCTGTGGGCGGGACGTAGGATCATTGGAGGTTCCAATCAGATCAAGTCGTTCCTCCCCAGTTCGTCCAAATATGGTCACTTCTGGCTCCAAAGTTCAAGTGTGAATTACCGCCTTGCCACTAAGTTGGCAAGTTGCAGTTTAAAGTCACGCCTGTCCAAACTCACACATTAAGACTTTGAAGGAATTTGTCCAATAAAGCTTATTTTGATAGAAGACGAAGTTGTAGCCACAAGAGCAGACGATGCTTCAAATATGTATGTTGCTGCAAATAAGCTAAGAATTTTTGAACGTGCATGCTTCACAAACATCTTCAACCCGACAGCACAGAGGATCCACAATCAGCACAGTTTCAAGGTGGACATCCAAGATTAGTGTCACCAATTCAGTTTCTGACTAACGGTGAAACAAGGTCACACTCTGCCTATTTGGTCCCGAGTTATGGACAGAAAAATGTTTTTTTCAGAATTTTGTGACGTCACATCGAAGATGACCATTACTTTATTACCGTTTCCAATTAGATAATTGTTTCTGTGAAATGTTGTCATAATTTGTGCACGTATTCTCGAGTCATGGCCACATGTATTTTGTGGGGGTCACAGTGACCTCGACCTTTGACCGGTAACTTCTTATCAGCTCGTCTCGACTCCAAGGGAATGTTTGTCCTGAAGTTGAAGAAATTACTGCCAAATGTGTGAGAAATCGTGTTCATGAAAAAGAACATACAGTACGTGCAGGCAGATGTACAAACAACCCGAAAACATAATGCCTCTGGAATTTTAGTGTATTTTGCTCTTAATCCTATCAGTAAAAAATCAGCAGGTAAATGTATCAACAGATTGGCCCAGAGCCATTGATAAGTCACTGAAATGGGAAGTGGTCAAGGGTCTAGTGCACACTTGGTCTTGTGAGAGGGGAGATTAACTGATTTAGGCAGCTATGTGGGTGGGGGAGTACAAGGGGGCTTTTTCAGACCCTGAAGGTAAAAGATTATATTTTCACACTGATCAACAGATAAGCTTTGGCGTAGCTCCAGGCATCATGAGACACAGTGTTCGTGTGTGTGTGTGTGTGTGTGTGTGTGTCCTTGTTCACACTAACAGGACACTGAAGGCAATTATGGTTTCAAGCAGGTTAAGAGGGTTGGATTCAATTATCACATGCCAACTTCCTTTAGCCCGTGTCTTCATTTTGTTCCCCCATCTAACATAAAAATTTTTAAAAAAAATCATTCATCTACTTCAATTGACCTCAACTTAATCAATTAATCTAATTGTAAGGATTACAACATGAATGAATTCACTAAACTTTATAAAACACTATCCAAACCTTTTGATGTATTTTTATTTTCATCTAGAAGTTGTGGCATCTAAAGCAGACAGCGAGGAGATCAGAGAGAAATGTGAATGAAGCTTTCAGCTGCTGCGGTTTTTTTCTTGAGCAGGCTCGGGGATCAGTCGCGCTGCAATACTGATGAAATGTGACCAGCTTTAAAGCAAACCCTTTGAGTTGCCACCAGGAAATTGAGGACATATGACAAAGGTTTAGGTGTCTTAAGTGTCAGTGGTCTTGAGAAACAGACATGCTGACATGAAGCAGACCCTGCAGTGGATAGTGATACGATGTGGCTGCTGACCCTGTTTTTAACCTAAGCTGTGAGATGTGTGAGCCCATGCATGAGCAGAGTAGTGGCCCACTGACACTTGGCCTCAGCTGTATACTATAAAGCCTTTGATAACCTTACCCTGATAGGGGTTACGTAACGTACACAGAAATAACATGTTCTGTGTTTAACTGGAAGAAGTGATATAAAAAGTGCAAGGCGTAAACGATTGGAGGAAACACACAACACTCGTGTCCAGCAGTGTTCGTCACAGTTTATATATCGTTGTTGTCGGTGACAGAATAATTTGTTGGCAGATGTAATCGTCTCAAAGGGTCAAGCCCCCCTCAGCAGTCATTACGTTGTATATACACAGTCCCATTTTGTTGCACTTGTGGTTTTGAAATGCCGGCCAGCTCCTTGTTTCGGTGGTCTGTGGCTCGGCACTAAGTGATCTCTCTGAAAGCCCTCTTCTCCGCATACTTCACCTTGAGTCTCCTCTTGAACCTAAGAGACAGTGGAAAGATATATTTTACTCAACAGACACATAATGAATCTGCACATGACTGTGGGCCTTTGATGAGATGTTACGCAAGAGTAAAGCCTGAGCTCCTTACTTGGCTCTTTCTCTCGGTTCAATGAGGTTCCTCTTCTGCATACTCTTGAAGCGGTCCTTGAGGATGCTGCCCTCTGGCTGCAGAGGCACACCATTACAAGGGGTGAGACAAGTCCAGACATGTGAAGCAAATATCAGTATGCTCCGATGCAACACCCACCCAAATTATAAAACCCTATTCACAGCACAAAGGCTGATTTAAGCACTATTCAAAGACATAATGGCAGCAGATAAAAGAGAAAACCTGGGAATTATCCACTGGCAATTAGATCAAATGAAACTATAATGATCCCAGTGGGGAAAGTGGGTCGTCGCAGTATTAAAGAATAGGATAAAGCTTAGAATAAGACAATACAGAGTACTGAAGATAATACACCGATCAAATGAACCAAAACTCATTACAGATAAACTGCGTCCTTGCTGGAGAAGGTCAAAGTGGATGAGAGAGCACAAATTACAAATGTTAGTGATGTACCTTGAGTTGTCGTAAGGAGCCAGCCAGCTCGTCACTCAACTGAACCTCCAGGTCCGGAGCCTGGAACCTGCAAGCGAACATTTACAATGTTGATAAAATGGTCTGTTCACCACCAAACTGTCACCTGCTGAAATACGTGCAGGTAAAGGCTTCACATTAATGCTGTTAATGTTATGGTGGCACTAAATAAAAGGGCTCGGTTGCAACAAACCTGACTGTCTATTTGTACACATTTAGCCCATTAAGATTAGTGGAAATTTTTGGACTTATTGATTGAAATTAGTCACGTTCATTTTGCAATCAGAAAAACTAAGACTGAAAAGAGAGAGAAAGAAATCATCATTCAGAGAGGAAGCCGACTCTCTCCAAAAGAAAACAGATTCAATAATCTCTACAACTTATGAATGTTATCATGAGTGTTATCATTGTTTAAATATTACAATTTGCTGATGAACATCAATAGACTGTATGTCTAAGATAATACTAAAGAGCTTTAAAGGGGCACTCCGTCCATTTAAAAAAAAAAAAAAAGAAAATCGGTTAGCTCGTCTTGATTAAATACTCCTCGCCGTGTGAGCAGCTGTGTGGTAGTAATACGGTTGTTTTCTGTGGCTCTGAGGACACCAAGGAAATAACCCTGATGATGTCATCTTGGTTTGTGCTTGAGACTTCAGATGTATAATAAAAAGGCTGCGTGACAAACTGGGGCGGAGAGTTTTGATGTGGTTGACTACGAGGAAACAACGATGTAACAAAAGACACTGGAGCTGAAATGACCCATGCTAAGGACTAAAAGTCAGGATGTCTCAGCCTCCTCTCAACTGAGCGGTTTTGGATCCCCGTGACTTCATGAAGGCGCTACACTAAGTCACGGAAGTACCCGTTTAAGAAGCAGAGGAATGTGCATGAACGGGGTTAGCTGTGTACTTGAGTTTGCCGAGGCGTCTGGGCTGAGATTTCTGGGCCTCCTGCTTGGCTTTGCGTTTAATCTGTTCGGTCTTGGTCTTCTGTTCCTGCTGTTTGATGGAGGACTTTATGGAGCGAAGCTGGAAGAGCTGCTGCTGCTGGTCCGTCTGCCGCCTGCCAGCCAGCCGCCGCTGCTCCTGGAGTCGGGTTAAAAAGATGAGGAGCGGTGAGGTGGCTGCTTCAATGGCGAGTGCAACGACAATGCGGAAACGTTTTGAGAACACTTCCTGGAGGCCATTATAACGGACACTTTGACAAGTTGCAACATTATCTCATTTCAGATTTACCAGTTCAAGATGCATCTGAAAATGACTTTTTTTTGGTTTGTTTTTGCTACAAGCATGAGCCAGAAAAAGGTGAATTATTTCACTCTCATGTCTGAAAGAACTGCTCTGTAATAGTAAATGTTTCTACGACACACTAAAATAAAGAAAAAGTACAGCCATCACAATTTCCCAGAGCCCAACATATGTTTTCAAATAGCTGGTTTTGACCCACAAACGACCCAAAAAGCCAAAGATTATTTATTGATCTCTATACGCAGTACAGAGCAGCCTGGTTAGAAGACATGTTAGCCTCCTCAGTCATTGAAAAATATAGAATCAATGAAAAAACATATCAATTATTTAAATATTTGCCAATAAATACTCTTTCCATTAACCAATCATTTAATCAATACATTTTCTTCAGATCTACGTTCAAATGCTGCCTCACTATTTCCAATCTAAATAAAATCCTAAAAAAAGACTCTTTTTTTCTTGCTTTTAGTCGATATTGCTAAACTTAAGAGAAATAACTGTCTGCGGTGAATAAGGTCCAATTCTCTCTTCAGCGTTACAGCACAAACTTACGAATGTTTACAACCTCAATCGTAGAAAACACCGATTTAGTTCATTTGTGAAGTTTATAAATGAGTTGGAGTGATTACGTCCGTACCTTAATTTTTTCTGCCCTCTCTTTCTTTCTCTGTCTCTCGGTCTTCTTCTCGGCCATTGCGATCCCTCCCCCTGCCACATCCTCCTCGTCCTCAGTAGGAGCCGCATGGCCTTCACCTCCTTCATTATCCTCCTCGACCAAACCTTCCACCTGCTCACGGAGGATCGTCTCCTAAAAAAAAACAACACGCAAAAGCACAAAAGTTAAAAATGCAGCATGACTAAAGCGAGAGGTGACGGAGGACCTGGAGTAATCATCTGTACCTCGGTGGCCGTGTCCGCTCGGTTGACAGCCAGCTGCCGCTCTATTTTGTCTTCCTGCTTTTGCCTCTTGACCTCCACCTCGTGGGCGTCCTGCAGCAGAGCCTGGATTTACAGAGAGATGAACAGTCAGCATTTCTAACAGCACAGTCTGTGGTTAATGAGCTGTAACCTTCAGGTCAGACTTGTTTTGAGCACATGTTGTAAAGTTGAGATCCAAATATGTGCAAGTAATGATGTTGAAACTTCAACAAAGTTATAACAGACGAACATCAACAGTGTGATGGAACGGCACAACGGTCTGCAAGAACACTGATGCTGTACTGAATACTGAGCTAAATACATTCATGCCTTTTAAAACGTCGACAAACCAAAGACGGGCTGAACACGTTTAAGCATCAGTTCAACAGGTAACAATACTTTTAGTGTAATACATGTACAACTGTTACACCACGTAGTACATCCAACTGTTACGCCACGTAGTACATCCAACTGTCACGCCACGTAGTACATCCAACTGTCACACCACGTAGTACATCCAACTGTCACACCACGTAGTACATCCAACTGTCACACCACGTAGTACATCCAACTGTCACGCCACGTAGTACATCCAACTGTCACGCCACGTAGTACATCCAACTGTCACGCCACGTAGTACATCCAACTGTCACGCCACGTAGTACATCCAACTGTCACGCCACGTAGTACATCCAACTGTCACGCCACGTAGTACATCCAACTGTCACGCCACGTAGTACATCCAACTGTTACACCACGTAGTACATCCAACTGTTACACCACGTAGTACATCCAACTGTCACACCACGTAGTACATCCAACTGTCACACCACGTAGTACATCCAACTGTCACACCACGTAGTACATCCAACTGTCACACCATGTAGTACATCCAACTGTCACACCACGTAGTACATCCAACTGTTACACCACGTAGTACATCCAACTGTCACACCACGTAGTACATCCAACTGTCACACCATGTAGTACATCCAACTGTCACACCACGTAGTACATCCAACTGTCACACCACGTAGTACATCCAACTGTTACACCACGTAGTACATCCAACTGTTACACCACGTAGTACATCCAACTGTTACACCACGTAGTACATCCAACTGTTACACCATGTAGTACATCCAAGACAGACTGGAATACCAAACTAAAACACTTATTTTGTTTTAATTGTATGTTCATTAATATAACAATAAAACATTTTCCAAAACTTTTGAAGCTCCCTGAAACATTATTATGTTTGGGATATTATCTCATCACCATATCACCCTTCACTAATCTGAATATTGATTGGTTTTTGAGTTACCTGGTGGGAGAAGAAGTCGGGGTTGTAGGATCCTCCGGGAGCGATCACCTCCACAGCGGGGAGCATAGACGGCTTCTCGTATAACGACTCTGGACGCTGAGGAATCAGAGATGCAGCCACGTTAGTTTAACTCCAACATCCGCACGCCAACTGTCAAATATCAGTCAAGCTGTCCGTCAACTGTTTTTCTCACCTTGACACGCTTCTTGCCCGTCTGTTGAAGATACCAGGGATCACCTGACTCTTTGGCTACATTCAAAAGAAAAGAAAAACTTGTTTTATAAAAGTTGTTTAACAGACTTCTGCAACATTACAACCTTTTAATAAAAGTGTCACATGTCAAAAGTTTTAAAAGCGGCTGCAAAAATCAGATGAGACGCCTGCAGGAGTCCTTTAAGTTGTTGAGTTTCTAGTCAATACAGCTGCAAGGAAAACAAGGCTCTGAGAAAGCAGACTAGATTTTACTACTGGCATAAACTGGGGCTTCACAAGAGTCTATTAAATGGGCCAGCCGTCACCAGTTTGTTCAATAAAACAAAACTCTGGCTGCTCCCTCTCTTGGATTCTCTGATCGCAGCAGCTGGCAGCGACTAGAAAACTCTCGTGGCAAAGAAATCTTTAACTAAGCATTCACTCACGCCGCTCTTTTACTGTCGTGGCTACAACTTTGTTTTCTATCAGAATCAGATGTACTGACCAACGTCTACATGCATTACATGAGTTTGGACAGATGTGGACGTAAACTGAAACTTAACTGGTTGGCAGAGACGGACAACTCCGAGGCTGTAATCCTCGTTAGTTCTGGTAGTGCGAGTACGTCGACATGAACGGACTTCTAACAGGATCGCAGGTCGTAACAAACCGAAGAAGTCTCATCCCGAATCGGACTTTGGACACAACGTTTGGGACGACTGCAGGTCTGTTTATTACAATGCTACTTTCACATGTGGATCTCCAGGCAACCTCTAGAAGTAGTCAAATACACTTTACATGTGTATCCTCAGACCCAAGATGGCCGTTCACAGAACAGTCATCCGAGCTCCATGTTGGTCTTCACATTCCCATGAAGGAAATACTGGGAGCGCAAGGATGGGATCATCACCGGACAGACATGCGTGCGCACAAACTGCACTCACTCTCTTGACCCCATATGTCGTAATAGTCTCTGTCTGGGTTGTTGTTGGCCTCCGTCACCGCCTTCTTGGTCGTCCTGTCGACGGGCCGTCTGTTCAGCAGCCGTTTCTGCCTCCGTGGCACCACGCCTTTGGCTGCCAGCTGCTCGGCCTTCTGAGCGATGCGGCGGAGCTTCTTGGCGTTCGGTTGCTGGTAAGCCAGCACACTGGCGGGGGAGCAGGAGACATCATTAGTATTGGTCATTATGATTAAGAGAGGCGGCAACACGTAAAGGAAATCAGTGACGCCAGATGTGATGGAGAGCACACTACATGTTTAGGACTACTGTGTTTGCACATCCTCAGATCCCCGGACACTGTTCACACAACAGTCTCCTGAGCTCCTCTATGTTGTCTTCACATTCCCATGAAGGAAATACTGGGAGCGCAAGGATGAGATCATCACAGGACACAGTGAAATATAAAGACGATTTTTCCATAAATTCTAAACATCATCTGCTTTAACAAATGCATCATTTGTTGTAAAACTCTGCTACAGGCAGACTTGAGGAACCTCTTTGTTCAGTTAATTCAGACATCAGACATGAAACCAGTCAGCCGGACATCTTGACTCACGGACACCGAGTTTATCACAAACACACACAGTTCTAGCTCTGCAGTTGTGCTTTTAGCGTAACCCGCACTTTTAATAAGAACAGACAAATTACACTGGTCTGTGATCTATGTAATATGACCACTTGTATATGACAGTGTGGTAATTGTGATTATTTTCATTATCAGTTCATCTGCCATGTATTTCCTCATTTAACTGATCAGCTGTTTGGTCTGTAAAATGTCAGAAAGTGATTAAAATTGTCAGTCAGTATTTCCAAAAGCCAAACTGGAGCCTGTAATGTTTTCAACTGATCCTGACCAACAGTCAACAAAGAAAAAATACTCCGTGTATTATTACAAAGAACTAAAGGGACCAGAAATTATTCACATTTAGGAAGCTGAAGTCAGAGAGGTTTTATGGAGGTGTGGAGTGTTAGACTGACACACAGTGGACAACATTATATCGTCCAAGAAAAAAAAAAAGAAAAGGTCACACTGATGGATACTGACTCTTTAGGTGCTGGGATGAGGGAGTCATGCTGGAGGATCAGGTCTATCCTCAGAGGACGTGACGCTTTCCCTTTCCTCGTCTTCCCCTCGACCGGTTCAGGCGCTTCACACAGAAAAGAGATTTTTCAGATCAACCAAATGAAAAAGCTGAAATTGAACAGTGTAAAAGTAAAGAGATGAAGAAGCTGCTTCATTACTATTTATTACAACTGATTGTGTCATGAAATCACATACTTACCCTTCTGTTCAGCTTTCGCTGGTTGTCCAACATCCAAAAAGAACAAAGTTTCATCTGATTTCTCAGACAGCAAACCACTGAAATACACACAGATCACATCATCGCATATTAGAAACTGAAAAAAAAAAAAACATTTTCACCATTTTATCTACAACTACTAACAATCATTTCACTTCATCAGTACATCTGATGGTTAATGAGTACAAGTACGCAAGGCTGGTTGATGAACAAATACAAAAAACAATTACTATATTTTTACCAAATACCTTGCTATTGATGTTGCAACAGTATAGTAAGAATGATTACTGGTGCTTCGCCATGAAATATTCACTGATGTGGATAAACTGACTAAATGATAAAGGCAGATTTTATAACAGCTAGAACAGTCTGGTAAGTTTTACTGTGATGCAACCAAGAAAATACAACATTTCTGCCATATCTCGACATTCAAAACGTAAGACGGTAACTATCTACATGTAAAGATTGAGTAATATTTGTTAAATGTCATGTGTTTTTAAATCTGTACAAGAAACATTAGAAAGTATAAATATTTTTGTGCATTTGTTTGATTGTAAAAATAAAAATGCTGTATTTGTATAATAAACATTGTGAGCACTCAACAAAATCTATCACTTTCCCGACCTTAATCATGATTGTGATGCGCACAAATAATTTGGTGAATTTGTAAAATTGTATGAAAATAAAAATTGAACAAAATACATAATTAGTTAAATTGTTGGTGCAGTGATGGAAATAAGTTGCTTTCAATCAGATTTATGAGTCCTGCTGGTAAATCTTAAAGAGATGAAAGAAATCTTTGAAGAATTTGACCAGTAATGTGAGAAATATACTTTTCCTGGATTGTGAAAATTTAAATAGTCACACAGTCAGATAAAACGTTTGGAGGAAAAAAAAAAATGTAGGAATCCTAAAAGACGATGTAAAAAAACAAAAAGAAGTAAACCTTCAACAGGACTTTTTGACTCTGGATATCACAATATTGATATAAAAACAATACAATTTCTAAACCTGAAAGCATGATTCCCAGTTTGATCTAGTTTGACTGGTTGTGAATAATTTGAACTTTAAAGCTTTGTTTCTTCCAGTCCTGCCCTCACATGGCCACCTCACCCCGTGGTCCTCTCCTGATGCCTGACGTCCTCTAAAAACCCCTCGACGTCGTTTATATCGCTGTGTTTGTTCCAGTTCTTCTTCTTGTTCTTGTTCGTGCGTTTTCTCCGACCGCTGGCCGAGCCCGCACCGTCCGAAGTGGCTTTTAAAGTTAAAAAACCCGGTTGCGAGGCCGCCATGCGTCTCAGCCTCCTGCTAGGCGCCATGTCGGAAGACAACAGAAGCAGCTTCTTCTTCTTCGTTGGTGTCGGAGTTGACGGTGGTGGCGCCCCCTGCGGGGCTGACGGTGTAAACGCTTGCTCAAGTGTCTCTGACAAATAACTAATGTAAAGTTGTTGTTTTCCCAACTATATCATATTATTTAAAGATTCTGATCATTGGAGTCAATTTATTATAAATTTGGGTGTAAAATAAAAAATAAAAAAATGAGTGTTATTTTGTTGGTTTTAAATTGTACATTTTATATTAATTACAAAACAAATAGTGTTAAAACAGTAAATACAGTCTCAAAAGACTAACAGAATGAATTCCACTCCTCCCTATCGTCACTCTCAGATACTGGTGGTGTTTTAGTTGCATTTTTTTTTTTTCCTTTCCATGCAAGGAAGATGAGATGAAATGGAAAAACAAAAACCGTCTGCTATTTATCTAAACTAAGAAAAAAGATCAAGTATCAGGGTCGAGGAAAAGTTGTTGCAAAACTTGTGTATGTGGCCGCGCTATAGTTCATCATGCTGCAGCATGTGTGTGACATGTTTGTTCCAAATGCATCATGGGAAACGTGTCTCCTCTTGCGTTCCTATGTTCTTTTTCCTTTTTTTTTTCCCTCCCTTCATTTTATAGCGAGAACAACGCTTAAGAGACTCAAGAATAAATCCCCGTTTTTCAGCTGCAAATCTTTCACTAAGTTTTTACAGGTAAGTATGACTACTTGAATAAACCTCCGATCTATCGTGTCGCGTCGTGTTAGTTTGGGATAAATGTTGTTTTTTTCGTTTATTTTCGGTGAGAAAGAAAGAAAACGCGAGAGAGGGAGTCGAGCTGCTCTCCGGCTGCTCGGGGAGTCGGGGACCGAAAACAGCACTTTGTGATCGGGTCGAATTTGACTCGGAAATGCGCCCAAAGTGAGGGGTCATCCGACAAAATATTGTTCATCAAAAGATCCCCTGACATGTCTAGTGTCATCTTCAAAAAGTATATCCCGCTTTCGTGCCGTGGTTTTAATGTTCTTCCGTCGTTTTTATCATCACCTTCTCCTGTTTGCTACAACGATTTTTTTTTTTTTTTTTTTTTTTTTTCCTTCCCGTTTACATTCTTCAAGCCAACAGCCAGCCATCATCTTTAGGTGCGCTAGTTTATAAACGACGGGCAGCCGGTGAGGGCGGGGTCGGCTGGTTTTCCTTGAAAATAGCTCATTCTGAATAAAAACACAAGACTCGTGCGCAATCGGCGAGCCCACTGTGAAGAAACGAACTAACCCGCAGTCAATGCGCAGGGGGCGGGGCTTCTCTGACAAACATCGTGCGGTGAGTGGTCGAAAGGTTCACAACATCCCGCCCCACAGGCAAGACAACTGAATTTGATTGGTTTATCTGATAAAGCGCTGTGATGTGATTCGATGCATTAACTGCCCATATCTCTCTGCCGTTGCGTAAGCTGACTTTGGTATAACTTGAAAAAAAACCCTGAAGTTCCTGATGCTGATTTTTTATAACACACTCTAACTGAGAAGACTCGCTGATGTAAAATTGTATATATTTATAAATAATAAAATGTCCATCTTTTTAAATCTTGAATCCATAATGTTCAACATTAGACTTTTAAAAAAAAAACTAAAAAAAATATATATTTTTTTTTGTTTTTTTTGTTACTGTACTGTAATAAACTTTGTACAAGAAATCAGAAGACTACTCATTTCTGGAACGTGCAACACATTTGAAACCAAAGCTGATCATTGTTCTTTTGCCCGTCTTCTCCAGGTGATCTGTTGTAGCCATGGCCCGTACCAAGCAGACCGCTCGTAAGTCCACTGGAGGCAAAGCCCCACGTAAACAGCTGGCCACAAAGGCTGCTCGCAAGAGCGCTCCTTCCACTGGTGGAGTCAAGAAGCCCCATCGTTACAGGTGAGACAGGCGACAACAGCTTCCACCAGTGTTTTCACTCTGTTTAAAGCCAGCCAGAAATCATTTACCATCAGTTCAGGCACAGAGAAAAAAAAAAACATTAAATAATTGTAGAAAACAAACAAGTGGTCAAAACAGAGAATGTAAACTCCCAGTAAACCATCTGTGTGTGTTTGTGTGGTTTGACTTGAGTGTCGTTGACTTTCTACAACCAAGCTCTGCTTTCCGATGTTTGCCCAATTTTTGAATCCCTACTTTCTGAAATCTGAAGGCCCGGTACCGTGGCTCTGCGTGAGATCCGTCGTTATCAGAAGTCCACCGAGCTGCTGATCCGCAAGCTGCCCTTCCAGCGTCTGGTGAGAGAAATCGCCCAGGACTTCAAGACCGACCTGCGTTTCCAGAGCGCAGCCATCGGAGCTCTGCAGGTCAGCAGCGCTCACCGTAGAAAATTCTTCATGTTGTGCCACATTTGACTTTTCCACCAAAATGCTGAAATGTTTCATTCTGCTCTCTGCAGGAGGCCAGTGAGGCCTACCTGGTGGGCCTATTTGAGGACACCAACCTGTGCGCCATCCACGCCAAGCGTGTCACCATCATGCCCAAAGACATCCAGCTGGCACGTCGTATCCGCGGGGAGCGCGCTTAAAATGCTTTCTGATTTATTATCCGCTGTCCTCCCTTTCACCACTTGTTTCTCCCTCTCCTTGCTCTATACTTAGTTAGTAGTTTGGTTTGAGGTTCTATATATATCATATGATCGTGATAACCGTAAATGTGTGATCATGTCTTCTTTGGTGCTGCTAGTAGCAGACTTTCCTTTGAGCTATCTTCATGTATGTTTCAAACTTTGAGTCACGCTCATGAGTTCTAATTAGTAAGTGCACAGGAATGCCTCTTTGAATAAGGTGTTTTTGCCAGCCAAGAATAGCATATGATCTGACATGAGCATAGGAATTAGCATTAAGGTTGAGATATTTTCATCTTTAGACGGACACATACATTGATATAATCGATCTTCTGATTTTTTTTCCTTTAAAAAAAAAAAAAAAAAATTGAAATTTGTTGTAAAAGTAGTTAGTTTTCTTTCTTTTTTTTTTACAATAATGGTGTATTTCTACTGTTACTGTTTAATGTATCAAAATACAAAAGTTTGATTCTGGTTGTCAATTAGAAACGTCATTGTGCTATGATGACACTGCATGGTTTGACAGACTACAAGCGGCATATATGTAGCAGACCTATGTTGATCATCTTTTGATTTTCAGCCACGTTATTCTGTCCAGGTTATGACTTTTTGTTCCTCTCTCAGGTTGGTATGATAACCTTTTTTTTTTTTTTTTCTACTGTGTTTTTGATTTATGTTTTCAGTCATTTTTAAAAAGTATTTGTACTCCGGAATTCACATATAAACATAATAAACAGATTCTTGTGGTTAAATGAGCTGTCACAGTGATTTATCTACATCAGAGCACTTCATGTTTGATCTAAAACTATTGGTCAATTTACCTGTTGGACAAAAAATTACTTTTAGACTACATTTCTGTTCATTTTTCAAACATGTGTAAAACATCCTGTAATTTGCTTCTTAATGTGCTTTTTTTGTCTGTTGTGAACATGAAGTGAGCTTCCTTGGTCTGTTGGGTCTCACGAAAACAAGTCATGTTCAGTTGCTCAAAACATCAATACATAAGGAAATTTCACAAATTATAGACTTTTGTTAAACTAAACAACTATTTTATAAAAATAAATGTCACATTAAAATAATATTAATGTAATAAAACTATCCCCCATAAATTTCTGTCCTGGTTAATATTCTGATGCAAAGATTTTTTTTTAATTATTGCATCCTTCCAAGAACACTGGTCAAGACTTCAACCCATGCTAAACCAAAAAAAGTTGATCATATATTTTAGCAAACTGAGCCCCCTTTTTTGTCGACAGATTAATCTTTGGACACTATAGAGGGATGTTCCTGAGGCCATATGCCGACACTCATACACTTGTATACATTTTAGAAGTAAGATTTCATGTTTTAAGTGTAACTGCAGTCATATTTATAAACAAGTTAAAAAGCATAAACTTACTTAAAAAGCAGGCCTGAAAGGGAAAAAAACTAAAATCATATTCAAAATCAGTAGGCTATAAAAATACAATGTGGGCTTAGTTTGTGGGTCAAAAACAAAGAAAAAATGTCAATGCCCGGTGTGGTCAGGACTGCATGGTTAAAATAAAAAATCATGCATAATGCTGCAAATGACCTGATTATTTTATTATATTCAAGTTAAATCCAGGACATCATTTAAAGGACATTTTTCTTGACATCTCTATAGGCAAAATCACCCATAAAAATTATAATTCTACAAATTCACCAAACACTGCAGGACATTAAAAACATAAAAGAAAGAATTTCTGTTATTTTAAAGGTACATCTATAGTATTTTTCCCCAAGTTTGTGGACGACTCAGGTGTGTATATTTGGTTGGAGGCTTCTCGCAAGAAAATATTAATTTTGTATTTATCTTGTTTTCAAAATATGCAATTTCACACATCTTTTGACCATAATTAATACCATGTCTGTGTACATTGTTTACAAAACTTTAGAGAAGTCTACACCAAGTAAGAAATAAACAACATCCAAAAAGCTTGGAAGACAAAACTTTTGTGAAAAAGTTTCTCAACAAAGAGTCTATTATTTTCTGCTCTCGGGCCTTATAATGGTAATATATTCCTAACCGGACCGGGCCGGGCCGGGCCGGGCCGGGGTGGGCCGGGGTCACTCCGATCACCCCGTGTTGACCCGGCTCGTGCCGAAGTAACCACAGAGACGTTGTGAACGCTGTTGCATTGTGGGTCGGGTGATTGACGCGGCGGCCATTTTCCCGCTGGACGCTGCTTCCCATTGTGGATACGAAGAAGAAAATAGAGACAAGCGAAACGTTTTCTCACGACTTCTACTCACTTTCCCCCCAGGTAAGCCTCCCGAAACACGTCACCGCGCTCGTAAGTGAACTTTAAATTTTTAAAGTTACGTTATGTTCGGTTTACAGCGACGTTAAACAAGGGGAAACGCTCTTATTTAGTCGTGTGTGAAGATAACAGACGTCTGTGGAAACGACGGTGAAATGCGGTCTTTTCTAGGAGGTGAAATTCGGTTTCAAATTATGCGCCGGTTCAGCTCGGTCCTACGCGGCCGGTCGGCACCGCTCAGCCTCCCTACGCCTCTCTGCGAGTTCCTTGAAATGTCCTTCGTGTAGTTGTCTTATTTTCCGACACGCTGGCACCGCGATTATTTATAAAATTGCGGTTGTTTAGGCGCTGCTCCCCTGCTCTTCTGCCCCGAGTCTTTATCCCGTTTGCGCATCAAACCGCCGCCATCATCAGAGCGAGGTGGGCGGGGCCTAGCAACAGTGGCGGGCGGCTGGCTGTAGAGCCCGCCTACTTTCCCGAATCTGTATGCTGATTGGCTCCTAGGTTTTATTTTTAGATACGTTTCGGTCTACCAGCCAATAGTATCGTCGTTTATCTTTGATTGACGTTTGTCGGGCTCACTGTGAACGGGAACGTCTTGTATGTTTACTAACTGAAAAAGTTAATTTAAGTTGCCAGTTCCCGTTTAAAAGCTGTAATTTATGGCTTGTTCACACGTAAGTGACTTTAAGGAGTTTAATAATCACTATTTGAGAAGTGTCATCCACAACAGTAGCATCACATCAAGTGTAGACAAACAAAATAATACACTTGTGTTTTCAGTTCTACAAAAGCATTCGGTTTGTGTAATTTCTGTAAACAAAGAAAACTCTCGTCTATGAAATGTCTTGTACGTGAAACCAAAGCTGATCATTGTTCTTTTGCCCGTCTTCTCCAGGTGATCTGTTGTAGCCATGGCCCGTACCAAGCAGACCGCTCGTAAGTCCACTGGAGGCAAAGCCCCACGTAAACAGCTGGCCACAAAGGCTGCTCGCAAGAGCGCTCCTTCCACCGGTGGAGTCAAGAAGCCCCATCGTTACAGGTGAGACAGGCGACAACAGCTTCCACCAGTGTTTTCACTCTGTTTAAAGCCAGCCAGAAATCATTTACCATCAGTTCAGGCACAGAGAAAAAAAAAAACATTAAATAATTGTAGAAAACAAACAAGTGGTCAAAACAGAGAATGTAAACTCCCAGTAAACTATCTGTGTGTGTTTGTGTGGTTTGACTTGAGTGTCGTTGACTTTCTACAACCAAGCTCTGCTTTCCGATGTTTGCCCAATTTTTGAATCCCTACTTTCTGAAATCTGAAGGCCCGGTACCGTGGCTCTGCGTGAGATCCGTCGTTATCAGAAGTCCACCGAGCTGCTGATCCGCAAGCTGCCCTTCCAGCGTCTGGTGAGAGAAATCGCCCAGGACTTCAAGACCGACCTGCGTTTCCAGAGCGCAGCCATCGGAGCTCTGCAGGTTCGTAATAAGTGGGCTCTGTACTCCTGAACAGCTTAACGCATAGCTTCAGAAATCCCCTCCACATACCCCTAATAGCATTAGATCTTTGTGTTTAATCATTTATGGAACTTTCCGAAGCGAACAATACAACATTCACGCATGTGAGTAAAGATCCAAGGAATGAACTCCCCATAGTTACATTTTTTTTATTTGTTTGTCTTTTTCCCACATTCCTAAAATCATATCTCACAATGTTCATAATCGTGAGACCCATGTGTGCACTCAGCTGAGAGAGAGACTGTTAAAGTTGTAGGATTTCATAGTGAGGACAAGACAAAGCTGAAAAAAACATATTGATATACAACATGTCTGCAGTGTGATTATCAAAACAAAGACGTTTAGAAAATACTGGACTGGAGAAAACATGTATGTTTACAGAACGTGCCAAATGTATGTTGTGTCCATATAAACTGCTAAAGATTTGGACATACAATGCTCTGATATCTCTGGCTGTACTGATACTGTTATTTACACTATCACATATGATGTGAAACATTTTTGTTGTAAAATAGATCATTTACTCTAAAAGTTTCCAAACTAACGTGCCTAGAATAAGAGACCAAAACCAAAAGTGACCAATTAATCATGATTTCAGCTCCGATTATGACTGTTGTGTTTTGTCTTCCTCTCCTGTGCAGGAGGCCAGCGAGGCCTACCTGGTGGGCCTGTTTGAGGACACCAACCTGTGCGCCATCCACGCCAAGCGTGTCACCATCATGCCCAAAGACATCCAGCTGGCACGTCGTATCCGCGGGGAGCGCGCTTAGACGCCCTCTCTTCCTCACGGTCTTTCTCCTCTTCCCCTTTTCCTGTCCCTCCTTCACCGTTCTGTCTCTCCGTCCCTCGGCCCATCCCTCCCCCTCTCCCCGTGTTAGTAGTGTGTAGAGGAAAAGTGATTATATTATAATTAAAGTGTATAGTCGTGTTTTTCTTAGTGCTCTCGGCAGCAGACTTCTAGGGTACTCTCTTTTTGTGCATGTACCGACTCTTTGGTGATGGGATCTCCTCAAGCACACATTTCCTAGTTTGCACTGTTTCTGACTGACTCTGTGACAGAATGGAGAGTTTGTGGTTCCAACAAGGAAAAACGAGGACGAGAACAATGCAGATCTAGGAGGGACAAACGGGAGGAGAGGCTGGGTGTTTTCTGCTGAGGGGGGGCTCTGGTCTCTTTCTGCAGCAGGGTGCTAGAAGAACTTCCTGGTCCTCTTCTCCTGCTTTCTGTCCTCAGCCAGCAATTCTGTGTCCCTGAATGTGTCTGCATGAGTGCTGGCTCTGATCACCACAGCAAATTGTATACAATCCATCAGCATCTTTGGAGGAGTTGATTTATGATTACCATATTGATCATTGCTGTCATTCATCATGTTCGGATTTTTTTTTTCTTTCTTCCAAATAAGTCTCACACATGGGATTTCTTTTTTTTAAATTTTTTTTTTTACTTCAAGCTCTTTGTGGATGGCAGAGATGGGGGGATGAATCAGATTAAAACACCGAGAACAAAAACAAAAAAAAGCAGATTAAAACTATTTTTTTCTACTGAAATGTGACGCTATTGACTCGTTCTGACACCAAAGTTTGATCCTCTTGTAGACGCTCGTTTCCTAACAGAAGTTTAACCTCACCTGTTTTTGTGGTGTTCAAATTGGTTTCATCTAATTATTTAAAGCCAAAGTTGGAGAGCTCGAGAACGGTGTCAGAGGTACTTTTATAGCAGCGGCACGTTTTTTAGTAAAGGACCTTTTTACGGCAGAGGTTCATCGAGGTTTGTAATGTTCTCGAAAACCAAAAGTTCTCCAAGTGTAGACATTATTTTTTTTAAAACAAAATGACTGATTAAAATGTGAAAATGTATTCTAAATCTGTGTTACATGACTGACACTCCTGGTCATGTTTTCTGTATACGTCCCCCCTGTGCTTCTTTTTTTTTTCCCTCTGGATCAGTTGATCATCTCTGTACCGTTTCTCAGGTTGACTTGTCACCCTTTTAACTTAATTTTCTTTTTTTTTGGGGCTCAATTTTGATTTCTTTTTCTTTTTTTGAAATGTTGATGATAATGTTTCAATTAAACAATGTTTGTAATTTCCAGATTTGTCATATAAGGTGGTAATAAATGGATGTTACACACACTCCTGTGTCGGCGGTGCATAAATACACACTCACCTTATACCAAGATGATTTATGTTTTATTAGAAGAAATTAAATGAGACAAAAATGCATACGGGACCGCTGATCCTTTACTTGTTTTATTTTACATCGGTCTAGTTTGGTGGCTCTGGATAAGAATTAAGTAAAAAAACAGAACAATTAGACCTGCAGTGTGCTGAATGGTTCCTCACATGCAATAAGTAAAAGAAATCCACGATAAACAAAGGTACAATAGAGCAGAAACAGTCCAGACACTAAAAAGCTTTGAACTGTATAATTTTTTCTCATTTTCAGCTTCCACTATTAAGCTTTGAATTTTGTGGAGTTTGTGAGAAATATTAAAACGACCGTGAGTTCACACGTCATGAATAACTACTCACAAACAACTAATACAAGAGCATCTTTTTGGCCTTTATAATATGTAGCACATCATGACTTCACAGTTCAAAGCCATTATAAGGATTGTGGAGCCTCAGTACATGTACTTTTCACAGATTTACAGTTAGGAAACCTTCAGCGACTTCCTCATCTCACATTAATGCCAGTTGCACCGTCACACCACTAGATGGCAGTAAAACACTGATTGTAACCCAAACTCATGCAGTGGACTGTTTACCTCCTTTATACTCAGAAATCTCACACTGCCATTAAAATGTTCTTTAACTTAAAGTGGAGTCAATATTATGTGTAATATGTGTTAAACAGATAATAGAATAAAAACATTTATATTCATACTTTATATATGAAAATATGTATGTACCCCTAATATATATACATTTTTGCATCTGTCTGTACGTACACTAGTTAAGGAATATAGTTAACTTCTTTCTTTAAACTAAAGTCAAGTCTAAAAGACTCTGGATCATTTTTTTAAGCGCCCCTCTCTAGCGCGCGCGCACACACACACACACACACACACACAGGAACACAAAAACACAGAGATGCGAAACTCCAGCATTACAATTAATATCCCTTTCTGGGTTGACATCATTCCCCTCATCAGTGTTTCATTTCATCCTTCTACTTCCTTGATTAAAAGGGATCAAGCCGTGCCCTCAGCTACATTCATTACAATGAAATGAACACACACACACACAAACACACATTCACCCATCTCGCTGTGACCACAGCTATACTCATTGCAATGAAACACATAAAGACAAACAAACATCAAACACCAGCCATTAATCCTGTTGTTTTGAATGGGCATGACAACTCCAGTGGTGCAGACTTACGGACACACGTGCACCCACAAACCCCCTGACAGGCATCACCTCACTGGGGTGTCGAAGAGTGATTGACAGCTCGAATGATTTTAATAGGACACACATTTGACCGGTTAAAACAATCAACTATTACTGAAGATTGTTTCATGACACAGTGATTCTGGATTTTATTTTTATTTATTTAGTCTGGCTTGGTGAACTCCTATATTTCCTTTGTTTCTTCCAGGAGTTTTGAATAAGCACATTTACCACTTAAAGAGGCAGAAATACTATAAACTTTTATCCAGAGCTTTGGTCAGCTGGGTCCTTTTAAAATGTAACATGCCATTTAGCGTGTGTGTACTGAAAACTTAAGAGACTTAAAGATGATCAATATATATTTGTATCTTGCTTTCGTGCCCTCACAATATACATTATTTCTGATGTGTGGTTGTCTCACCATGTGACTTCACCTGCCTTCACTATGTGACGGCTTATTGGCACATACTGATCATGTGACGACTGGTCAACAGGTATACGAAACAGCCCAAAGGCAACCATTTTGTCCTTGTCCTGATGAAGGCCTTAATATATTGCTATGTTGTTAACTGTGATTAAAAATCCATGTGACACCAAAGACTTTTTGAATTATTACCCTCTTGAGTGGCTCAGATTTCTTAGACTCAAACTGGTTTGATACCCAAACTGAAAATCCCCAGGGTGGCACCATCTACACACCCGAGCAGCTCTCCATACAAGGACTGCTTTGCGACTGAGATCCAGCCCTTTAGTTCTTTTAGGTCACCACTTGCTTCAACTGCGCTGCTTGTATTTATGCATACCCAACGTCAGCACATTGCTGCTTACAGCATTACAGCTGCTGGAGGAGCGTCCAAGTGCGGTTAGGCTTTTGTGACTGGTGGTTTATTAATTACTGTGACAAGAAATATTGAAGATCAGCCTCACAACATTCTTATTTATTCTCCAGCTAAACACAAATCTGCTCCACTATGTTTCCG